>NC_085845.1:133855341-134204785 GCF_035594765.1 Anolis carolinensis | reverse complement strand
TGCTAGGTTGGCAGAAGCTGGAGCTAACAGCAGCCACTCACGCCGCTCGCGGGGTTTGAACCTGGGACCTTTCAGTCTGCAAGTTCAGTGCTTTAACACACTTTGCCACCAGGGCTCAGTATAATAGACAATCCTTTGAATATGTGTCCAATCAATTCTCAGAGGTATTTTCCCAAAGTATCAATGGTGAAAAGTCTTTATTCAATTACAATATAAATTGATACCATGACTCAACAAAATATTCTTTTTCTTCATACTACATGTAATAATAGAGCCATAAAGTTGGAAGAGGCCACAAGGGTCATCCTGTCTAACCCACTGCCATGCGGAAACATGCAATCAAAGCCCTTCTGACATATGGCCATCCAGCCTCTGCTTAAAAGGTTTCTAGAGGATACTCCACTCTGAAGCACCATATTCAAATGTTTATCACCTCTTAGTGAATGGGAGAGTGGGCAGTTTACCAATGATAGAAGAACTTGAGACACATTAGTTTCCCTCTAAGAAAGCTGGCAGGAGGGGTTATAAAGTATTTTTTTACAAAATGGTTTTGTCTTGTCTAGACCCGCTTGGTCTGTGGATTGGAGATTTTTACTTTAGTTCAGCAGACTTGTGTTACTATCTTCAGATATAGTAGGATGTCAGAAGGTTGAACATATGTATCACCTAAGGCCTATTGTTTGTCCCTGTTGAGGATGATCCTCTCAGGGCCTGTCTACATTAACCACATACTGTGAAGGGTGATAGAAGTCACACCTAGGAATCAAGGTTGATGTCCAGGGACTCCCACTTCTAACATAATGCCGGTCGTCATGCCGGCCACATGACATTGGAGGTGTTTATGGACAACGCCGGCTCTTCGGCTTAGAAATGGGGATGAGCAGAGTCAGACATGACTGGACTTAACGTCAGGGAAAACCTTTACCTTTTATTTAATGTTACCAATATCAACATCATAATACAAACATGAGTGTTTTAATGTAATGCAGTAATTCTATATGGTCAACATACCATGACACTTTTTTGGTGTCAGGAGCAACTTGAAAAACTGCAAATCACTTCTGGTGTGAGAGAATTGCCCAGGGGATGCCCGGATGGTCTGATGTTTTACTATCCTTTTTGGGAGGTTTTTCTCATGTAACCATATGGGGAACTGGAGCTGACAGAGGGAGCTCACTCACTCTCCCTAGATTCGAACCTCTGACCTATTGGTCAGCAGCCCTGCTGGAACAAGGGTTTAAACCTTTATGCCACCGGAAGCTCCTATGATTGCACTGACTGAAGTTAAAAGTGAAGTTTATTTCAAGATTTCAGTGAAGTTGTTGATAAAGTTAGAAACAACAACAGCAAAACTATTCATGACACTGATGTGATGCTCATTCCTAGTCTACTAGTTTGTTATTAAATAAATACAGAATACTGGCCTACCCTTGCCATAGAACTTCATTAAAATGCATTTCTGCTATAAATTGCATTAACATATCTAAATCTAGGCTTAGTGAAGAGCTTCAAGCCTCAATAAGAAAAAAATCCCTTTAGCAACAAACACATGGAAGTATTAGGCTGACCACCCAATTCAATTTCACTTCTGCAAATGTAAATGAAGAACTAACTTGTTTATATCTACGTATGCTGTGAGAATAAATCAAAACTTTAAAAAATGCAATCTTATTAGGCAGGGCAATATTAAAATAAAATTATTGGAATCTCTTGGTAAAATGATCTAGAACTGCCTGAACGATGGGAAAAAATAATAGAAATAATATTTACACTTTGAACTCTGCCATTATTGCCTGGAGCTCATTAATAAATGCTTCACTGTCAGGTTCTCCCCTGTCCTCAGATGGCATACAGCATTCTCATTTATTTTAATCTGCTTCCCTATTGGCAGTCATTGTCTAGACTGGGATGGCAAACTTGTCTGGCTATTCCTGATGTTTCATCTGCTTGTTTTCCCTGAACAGCAATAGGAATTAAAGCAATAAATAAAGCTTCTGTCAGTCCACCTTAATGGACAACATCCTGGGATGAAATCTGCTGATAAAATTGCTGTGAGCTTTAACCTATGCTTCTTTTGTTCCTATGCTCATCCTTCTTTATGTCCTTATTGCAATGAATAGCATACAGAATTCCACATCATATGGGTCCCATCAGTTTCTGTTTTCTATTAATTTCTGATGGCAGAAAAAATAGGACAACAGATCCCATGACTCCCCTTCCTATCCTACTCCTGAAATCAGATTTCTTCTGTCTTGCTATTGTTTTTCTTGGAATCCCTGTCCACATTTGCATTAGTAATCTCAACACCGGAAGAAAGAAATCTGAGATGAAGAGGCAAAAGAAGCTATTGCTACTATTTTAATTTTGATTTTATTTATGTCTTTAATAAACGAACATTGCCAGGATATAATCCAGGCAACATTTCAGGGCATCATTATAATGTTGATTACAAGAGAAGTGTTACTGTCCTGATAGGAATCTATGCATGTTTTAGCTTTTTTAGTAAAAGGTAAAGGTTTCTCCTTTACTCCTGCCAACCTAGCAGTTCAAAAACATGCAAATGTGAGTAGATAAATAGGTACCGCTCCTGCGGGAAGGTAACAGCGCTCCATGCAGTCATGCCGACCACATGATCTTAGAGGTGTCTACAGACAACGCCGGCTCTTTGGCTTAGAAATGGAGATGAGCACCAACCCCCAGAGTCGATCATGACTGGACTTAACGTCAGGGGAAAACCTTTACCTTTTTTTAAAGGTTTCCCCTGACGTTAAGTCCAGTCGTGTCTGACTCTGAAGGTTGGTGCTCATCTCCATTTCTAAGCCAGCAGTAGCACAGGCTGATTAGCAGTCAGTTGCAACAAATCACTCTGACCAAGAGGTCATGAGTTCGAGGCCCACCTGTGCCTGTGTCTGTCTCCATCTCTGTTCTATGTTATGGCATTGAATGTTTGCCTTATGTGTGCAATGTGATCCGCCCTGAGTCTCCTTCGGGATGAGAAGGACGGAATATAAATACTGTAAATAAATAAATAAATAAATAAATAAAATAAGCCGAAGAGCCCGTTGTTAATCCTCATTTAATGCTCACATACCTGGGAACAATTCCATTCAAACCAAATAAACACATACAGATTGTAGGGGTAGCTAACTAATAAATTGAACAGAGTTTTCCAAATCAGAAAGGAAAATAAAGAGTTGGCTTTTAATGAGACAGGCCAATGGTTTATCTAGAATGGTGTTGACTGTAAAAGCAACACTGCAGTTTTCAGGCATCAATCTCTATCAGCCGGATTTAGAGAGAAAGGAACTTAACCAAGAATGTTTTGCATGCCTACTGATAATCCATTGATCTTTCTTCACAGTTTATACTCCTAGTCACAATAGCACAGTAGCTAGTAAAAGATAAAGGTAAAGGTTTCCCCTGACGTTAAGTCCAGTTGGGTCCGACTCTGGGGGTTGGTGCTCATCTTCATTTCTAAGCCGAAGAGCCAGCGTTGTCCGTAGACACCTCCAAGGTCATGTGGCCAGCATGACTGCATGGAGCACTGTTACCTTCCCACCAGAGCGGTACCTATTGATCTACTCACATTGGCATGTTTTCGAACTGCTAGGTTGGCAGAAGCTGGAGCAACAGCAGGCGCTCACTCCGCTCCAGGGATTTGAACCTGGGACTTTTCAGTCTGCAAGTTCAGCAGCTCAGCGCTTTAACGCACTTCACCACCGGGGCTCCTTAATGCTCACATACCTGGGAACAATTCCATTCAAACCAAATAAACACATTGTAGGGATAGCTAACTAATCAATTGAACAGAGTTTTCCAAGTCAGAAAGGAAAATAAAGAGTTGGCTTTTAATGAGACAGGCCAATGGTTTATCTAGAATGGTGTTGACTGTAAAAGCAACACTGCAGTTTTCATGCATCAATCTCCATCAGCCCGACTTAGAGATAAAGGAACTTAACCAAAAATGTTTTGCATGCCTACTGATAAACCATCAGTCTTTCTTCACAGTTTATATTCCTAGTCACAATGGCACAGTAGATATCTGCTATTTATTTAATAATGACATACCATAATCTTGGCCAGTATAATCTTAGTTCTCCATTATTGAAATGCTATATAATAAATTAAAGATCTAACTGAACATGTGCAATGTGCACGTGTGTGAGAGTGAATTCAAGAACAATACAGAATGTGTAAGCCTTAATCAACAAAGGCCACATGGGTCAGTTACCATGGGGCCAGTATGGGTTGGCAGTGTTTCAGACTGATTCCAGCGGCAGCTACATTGCTCACTGCTGTCCCGCTGTGTCATGTTGGTTTTGTTGTAGCAGTGGCCACAGAACTCCAAAGAGCTTCCATCTATCCCAGGGCACCTCTACTGATGTAAGCAAAGGCTCATTTGGCACACGGATAGGGGAGGGGAATCACTCTCATCCTTTCTTCCCTTCCCTCTTTGAGTCCCTATAACAATGACACTAAGACACAGGTAAGTGCCAATCCCAATTTTGTCATGCTGTGGAGGCAAAGCAAGATGACAACACTGGCCCATGTGAACAGTGGTCCTAGTTCTGCTTCAGAACCAACCTAGCTGTTCACACTAAATGTGGGATTTTACCCTGGAAATGAAATGGCCCTGTGTGTCATGTAAACACCACAGAGCCAATTCTCACCTATTTTACATTATAGTACTCATAATTTGATCTAAAATTATTCAGAAGGTGAAAATTAAATGTGTGTGAGAGAATGATGATCTCGTGAAAATTTTAAACTTATTCCTTTTTCTGACATTACATACTATTGAAACGTAAGACATTAATGTTTTAACCTTCTCTCCAGACTCAGAAACTATTTGAGTTTTCTCTGAACAATTTCTTCCCTTAAAAACTTTCCTTTTTATCTTGGAGAGAAAAAAAGCATTCAAACCATTACATGCTGATATAAGATATAATTGAATTTACAGTTGTATGACACCACAATAACTGACCTATAACATTATGCTGCATTAAAGCACCACACACTGGGATGACTCAATAGGGACTTTACATCTGTCACAGTGCCATAGTGAGCATATATGAAGCGCTGCTGATCCATAAATAATACTACAGTTGCAGATTCTCCAAGTTAAAAGTCCAATTTTGCTCAAAGGTCTGTGAAAAAATTTCAGCCACCTCTGCTGTCTTTAAGTCTCCCATGTGACCATTGTGTGTTCGGCATCATAAAATAAAACAAGCATCAATAGTAAAATACTCTCAACATTAGTTGTTCCATTAGGACTTGGTCTCTCAGGTTCCATCATCTTTTATTCAAGTATCAAATTAGTAAAGTACATCATATAAACTTCTAACAACTTTAGACAACTTCAACATTCAAAACCTGGGGTGCTAAATGAATGCCAGAGGGATATCGCAACAACTAGGTACAATGAATCCAAGCATATGCTATTCAGGAAATACTGGGGATCATTGCTTTCATTAATCCTGGAGGTAATTGCTTTTAATTTATTTGCGTATTTTAATTTCACATTTCAGGAGCAAGGCCACATGTAGAAGTGTATAGATTAAATAAAGATCAATTGTATAAAAGGTAAAATGTATAATCCCAGCACTGAAGAAGACATATTAGCCTCCCCTTCCCCCAAAGAAACCATTGTAAAGTATAACAATGGAAAGTAATAGAGTAGAAGTGGAATAGCAATAACAGAAATTATCAGCCCAGCATGGTAGTGGAAAAAATAATAATTCTTTGGTTGTTCATTCTACAGTAATGTAATATATCTACAAGAAAAAAGGACTTGGAATCAAGAGTAGTGATGGGAAACTTTTCTTTTAAAAAAGATTGAAAAATGTGTTCTAGTATCAAAAATCTCTGGAAAAAAATCCCAGAATGATGAAAATTTTTGCAGTTTAGATCTTATTCCACATACGATTGATTTATTCAGAAACCACAGGAAAAACTAGAGACATGCCTCAAAGGCTAGATCTACACTGTCATATAATCCATTTTCTCAATCCACATTTTCTGCTATGAACTGGATAATATTGTATATCATAATTTGAACTATTTTAAACAACATCACTCATAATCTTTTAATTCTTCCAACACACTTTAACTACTTAAACTGTTTTATTATGTAAATGTGTATGATGAGATTTATCTGTTTTAATTGCTTTTTGGTTGTTATTTAAGTTTATCAGTTTATTGCTGTCATTTATTTTTGTTTGATCAGTTTTG
Source organism: Anolis carolinensis (assembly GCF_035594765.1). NCBI lineage: Eukaryota > Metazoa > Chordata > Lepidosauria > Squamata > Anolidae > Anolis > Anolis carolinensis. Next base: position 134,198,554 of record NC_085845.1, on the reverse strand, counting down.
TTTGTCCAATATGGCATTTTCAATCTGACTGGTCACTTTTGTTCTGGAAACTGCTCTGAGTCCCCCTGAGGAGATAGGGCAGGTTACAAATAAAGATGATGATGATGATGATGATGATGATGATGATGATGATGATTGCCATATAATCCACTTCAAAGCAAATAATCTGGATTCAAAAACTGGATTATATGGCAGTATAGATGGTGCCAAAGTGGTTAATTGGTGGTCACTATTATATAGAAAATAAACTTAGAGAGAAATGACAGTTGTTATAATTACTTAAAGGGCTATCTGGTTTTTGTTTCTTTTTATTTATTCAAAAAACAGTCTGGGTCATCAAAAATACTTATGTGCGGATCTGTATTATCTGTATGCAAAAATGTTTTCCATCCAATCAGCCATGTGAATTTTGCTCAGAATAAGTCATGAATTCCAAATGATATTCAAAACCTGTGCAATTTCTTTCTTTTTTTTTCTTTTTTTTTTTGGAGGAGGGAGGCGGATTTTCTTGCATCGAGAAGAAAATAGCAAAAAATGCTTTCTTTATGACAAAAAGCCTCCGATAATTACACCCTTAATCAAGAGATATGTCACATTAATTTGAAAAAAATCAGTGATGGAGTTTAGTCCACACAAACGAAATGGGTCCATTAAAATGACTCCAATATAAAAGACTAGCTGTACCCAGCCACGCGTTGCTGTGGCAAAGTGGTGGTGGTATTGGTTAAAAATTGTTGTGGAATTTTTATTTGATGTTATTTGTATTTTTTAATTAATTTAATTGTAACTCATCTTTTTATTTATTATATTTTATTATTTTCTTGTATTATTTTAGTTGTTTTCTGTTATAGTATTTTATTGTATTAATGTTTTAGTGTTTTTAATTATTTTTAGTGTTTTTTATTATTCTTATTGTATGATTTGTATTTATTTTTTATTCTTTTATTATTTGTGTTTTTATTATTTTATTTTATTATTTATATGTACAGTAGAGTCTCACTTATCCAGCACTCGCTTATCCAATGTTCTGGATTATCCAACGCATTTTTGTAGTCAATGTTTTCAATATATCGTGATATTTTGGTGCTAAATTCATAAATACAGTAATTACTACATAGCATTACTGCGTATTGAACTACTTTTTCTGTCAAATTTGTTGTCTAACATGATGTTTTGGTGCTTCATTTGTAAAATCATAACCTAATTTGATGTTTAATAGGCTTTTCCTTAATGCCTCCTTATTATCCAAGATATTCGCTTATCCAACATTCTGCCTGCCCGTTTATGTTGGATAAGTGAGGCTCTACTGTATTATATTTTATTATTTGATTATATTATTTTTATTTATTTATTTTTATTGTATTATTTTGTTTTGTTTTTTTATGTGTTTTTGTATTTATTTTATTATTTTTGTTTCTCTTTGTATTGGGTTGCTCTGAGTTCTATGGTCTGCCTGGCCATGTTCAAAATGTATTCTCTTCTGATGTTTCACCTGCGTGTATGGCAGGCATCCTCTGAGGTTGTAACAAAAGGAAGTGGGGTTTATATATCTGTGTAATGACCAGGGTGGAAGAAAGAACTGTTGTCTCCTTTAGGCAAGTGTGAATGTTGGAATTGGCATTGAATAGCCTTGTAGCTTGAAAGCCTGGGTGGTTCCAGCCTGCCTGGAATGAACAAAATGTGGCTCCCAGTATTAAAAAAATCTGTGAAATAAGGAGAGTTAACTAAAGAACAGCACTGAGCAATCAGGGAATTCCAGACATGATGTCCTGAGGGCCAGCTAACATCTCCCAACAAAGGAGTCCTCTCCGAAGCAGGAAGTAGGCAGGCCTTGAAGGTGCAAGGGCATTCAATGGCAATCAAGGTGAACATTCACAGTCGCCTCAGACAGATCAGAGTTGTCCCATCCTGGATATCACTGGTGAGATAGAAATAAACATTCTACTTGTCTGTTTTCAAACAGATCTCATAATCTCTGAGGATGCCTGGCATAGACATGGATGGCCGTTTGGCAGCAGAGAGGGTGGTGAGGGAATGAGAGGTTTAATAGGCTTTTCCTGAATCCCTTCTTATAATCCAACATATTCAGTTATCCAATGTTCTGCCGGGGTGTTTATGTTGGATAAGTGAGACTCTACCGTATATCTTATATTATCTGCTTAAACTGGATTATATGAGGCTCCTTCTACAGAGCTGAATAAAATGCACACTGGTGGATTATATGGTAGTGTGGACTCAAGATAATCCAGTTCAAAGCAGATAATATAAGATTATAAATGGGTTATATAGGTGTGTGGAAGGGCCTTGAGTCTGCAATACCATATAATCCAGTGCAAATTAGATAATCTGTATTTTATAGGCAGTGGGGAAGAGAGAGTGAGGCCTGAGTAGGTTGCTAGGCGACCAAGTGGGCGGGACTTAGTCTTCTAACTGGCAGCAATTGGCTAAATACAATTATTCCTCTTTCTCTAATTTGGACTTTATTTTTCTTTTCTTTTTGTTGTTGGAACGTAGGGGCAAGGATGGTGGATTGTGCTGCCAAATTTCTAGGTTCTGGGGCTTGTACTTTTGTTGTTTACTGGGAGGGGAGGACACCATTACTCTTTTATATATATAGACTGGTGCACCTCTATCCCTTATTGCCATGCAATGACCCTTTTGATGTCTCTTCTGCTGAAGGTGAAATGCCCCGCTCAAGATTTCTTTGCTTTAGTGTATACTCACACTCTCAGAAGAGTACTGCTGTTTAAATTTCCAGAAATTGTGGATAACAATTTTCTCCCTTGATTTAAAATTTCCTGTAGCAAGCAAGGCGTTCCACAATGGTGGAAACTTCAGAGGGAATGCACTTCTTAGGGTGCTCTAGACTGTTAAAATTAAAGCAGTTTGACAGCATTATGCCATGTCTCAATGCTATGGAATCATGGGAGTTGTAGTTTGGTGAGGCACCAACACTTTTCGACAGAGAAGGTGAAAGAAAGACCTTGTAAACACAAGTTTAGAGGGTGACTCAGCTTAAAAATGAGAACATACTGCAACAACTGTTTTCTAAGCCACAATCATGCATTTAGGGAAGAGGAGGATAAACTGCAACAATATCCTTCCAGAGGATTAAGATACAGTTCAGATGCCATTTATATATGAGCTACTAGCTGTGCCCGGCCACGCGTTGCTGTGGCGAAGTATGGTGGGATGGGAAATAAAGTATTGTGGTATTGGTGGTATTTAAGATAAAGAGTAAAGGTTTTCTCCTGACATTAAGTCCAGTTGTGTCCGACTGCACACTGAAGTGGATCATATGGCAGTGTGGAGTCAAGATTCAAAGCAGATAATATAAGATTATAAATGGGTTATATAGCTGTGTGGAACGGCCTTGAGTCTACACTGCCATATAATCCAGTTCAAATCTGATAATCTGTATTTTATAGGCAATGGGGAAGAGGCCTAAGTGAGGCCTAACTCTGCCTGTCCCCTGGGCTGCGTGGGTTGCTAGGAGACCAAGTGGGCAGAGCTTAGCCTTTTAACTGGCAGCAATTGAATAAAAACAATTATTCCTCTCCCTCTAATTAGGATTTTATTTTTATTTTATTTTTGTTGTATGAACGTAGAGGCATGGATGAGGGGTTGTGCTGCCAAGTTTAGTGTTTCTGGGATGTGTAGTTTTGTTGTTTTTTCCTAGGCCGAAATTTCATTACCCTTTTATATATATAGATTACTCAAACAGAAGACACAAGTGTGAACACATCTGAAGTAAATATCACACAGGAAGGGTCACTGTTCTTTAAAGAAGAAAGAACTACAACAATTTTTCACACAACTGGATAGCCATCATTGTATGGGTAGGTTCAGGTTTCAGACAATTTGTTTGGACAGCTTCTGACTGGCTTAAAAGAAGAAGAAAATTTTCTTTGATTTAATTAGGGATATGAAGACTAATCTCAGATTCTCTGTCCCAGATGAAAAAGAGTGCCGTTGAGTCCTCATTGAGGAGAAGAGCAACCACAAGATTGTTCACATTTTGGGATTCTTTTTGTGAAAAATTCATTAAGGGCCATCTTTTGCACAAAACACAGCATGTTTGGTACAAAAAGATGCAGTCAGAATACATGAATATAACAATTGGTACATTATGAGTTGTAGCTAATCCATTGTGAAATCTACACACAATATACAATCCAGTTTTCCTGAGCAGAGAAGAATTGGATTTTTCTTTCTTCTCTGGCAGTCTAATAAGACACTTGAGATAGAGTATAATTGCTATGATGGAGTGGAGCTGTCTTAGAGACTACACCGGTGCTGGCAAGCTGAGCTAAAGCTTTTCAAAAATCTATAGTACATATGATACAATTGACCTAAAGACTCAAACTGAGATACATCATTTTTTCAGGTCCCTAAAAATTCAGCTATGAATAACCCTGCGTGAGAGAGGGAATATTTGTTCTTCAGAGCATTTGATGCTTTAGCATCCCTCAGCTGACTAATGATAATAATAATAATAACAACAACAACAACAACAACAACAACAACAACAACAACAACAGTTCTCCCACTGTTTTCCAGCCTAGGTTTTTAAAATATGCTATGTGCTCTTGAGCAAAACAAGGATCATTAGCCCAACCAAGAGATCTCTGTACCTATGTTCCCCATGGTCCTCAACACCCACAGACAGATGGAGTAATGAGCAACTGAAACAAACTCATTTTTCTCTTCCTCCTCCCTGGAGTGAACATCCCTGTGGGTTAAGTAGCCAAAAGATACCACAAGTTTTAATAGAGAAATAAACTGTATTCTGAAGTATGACAGATTAATTCATGTCTTTAAGAAATCATGCAATTTAAGAAACTGTTGTTTGTGAAGAAGTTGCAAAGTTACAAGAAAATTACATTGCAAAACATCTAGGAATTGATAGCCAGTAAAGGAACATAACAAGAATACTGCTTAAACCAGTGACTAAAGTGCAGAAGTTCCTAACATGTTATCATGTTTTTCCATGGCTAGAAAAGAAGGAATCTGATCCTTTTTGGACCACCTTCTACTAGGCTTACCTTCTACCAATAAGCATCAGCCAATAAAGAATAGAGAAAAATGAGAACAAAGTGAGTAAAACATTTTTATACATCTGGTCCTCAAAGATTTTTTGATAACTCTCTACCTCACACAAAGCTAGATTGGCAAGAGCAATTTCCCTGATTTTATAGCTAACCTACACAGTAAATTAATTCCTTGCCTACCATATTGCCTACCTATAAACCGTCCATTGTTAATGGAAAATCCATCAATAAAAATTGTGATGGTTTTTTTCCCATCTTACGACCTGTATGTTGAACTCATGAGTTTAAAAGATATTTGTATAACTGTTACAATTAAAATCTCTGTCTGTACTTACAGTAAGCCAAGATGAAAAAGATGGTCTCTCTTAATAAAGTGTTAAATAATGAAATAATGTAATGAACTCCATTGAAACTGACTCCTGCAGAACATAATAATATTAATTGCTCTTACAAAGGGACTATGATATAAGGGTGGCAGGAAATGTTTGATGCTGTCAAACTTATGTATTATCACTTGGACCTCTCAAAATCAGCTCATTAGGGAAGCACACTTCTTGGACTTCTTCACACGTGCCACAGAAATGATTGTGTATTGCTGAGGATCCTGGTGATTCCAGTGGTGCCCACGAAGAGGTTTGAGCTGCACCATTGCAGCTTCCCTCCTGTCTCATCACATAGGAGGAAGCCTTCTTCAGACAGCTCGACCCATTTTTCCTAATGGAAAGATGGGGAGCCACTTGTTGACCACTGCTGGCAATTTTGTGCTGGTGGCAGGGTGTTTATGGTAGTTCAGCCACGGAGTAGCCCCAGAAGTCAAGATATGATGGGAACCATCAGGCTCTGTGGCTGAAGTAAAAAACATCCCTTACCACCGCCAAATTTTGGACCATGTGACAAGGTACCTTGTTTCATCATTCAGGAGCTCTTGGGTGACGTTGGAGCATTGTTGCTTTGGACTAGCTCTGGATTCCATGTTTGGACTGGTCCCATTATTATTGTTTATTTATTTACTCCATTTATATCCCACCCTTCTCACCTCAAGAGGGGGACTCACAGCAGCCTTACAAAAAGGCAGCAATTTGTCCCAGAATTAATTGAGATGTTTACATGATCCTCTCCTGAAGCATGGCAGTGGCGGGAGTTGAGTCCTAATTGTTTAGTCACCCTTAATTTTGCTGTTGTTTGTTGCTATGACATTGACCACAGAGCTACAGAAAGTTTCTTGCCATCAGCAGTCACTTTTGCTGGCACCTTTCCATGCACCACAGAGTACTGGGAAATGGAGATGGTGGCATGAGCCTGTGGGGATAACTGAACCTGCTCCAGGATTTTCTGGAGAATTCAGAACATTCCCTAACTTCTCTTAATGCAGGGTAAAAGTTGGATAACTAATTTTACCATGTGTTAGGGACTAGAAGTCCCTGAAATGTGTGTGAACATCTAGGAGTGACTTCTGGCCCAACTTGGGATTTAACAAAAGTCCAAAACAAGCTAGAAGAACTTTTAGATAACAGCAATCAAAAGTCCATCTCTCTCTTCTGTAATCATGCCAGACAAGAGAAATGCAATCTTGGGTTGCTTTTAAAACTATGTGTTTTGCGACAGATTTTTGTCAAAGCAAATTCTCGCTTCATCTGGGTGGATGTTCCTGCTTCCTGCCTTAGAAGTCTCCTGTTCCTGGATCTTTGTAGCCTTTGGGCCTTTGTTCTTTGGGATTTATTGTCTACTGTTTTGCCTATGGACTATTGGATTAACTGACTCTGGTTTGGCTTATGAACTATTGGATTTTTATTGACTCTTTTACAGCAACTTTGGAAACCTTATAACTGCCTGCTTTGATTTATATATATATTTGCTTTTGTTCAATAAAACTACAAAAGACTTCTTTCTGTGTGTGACTTGGTGTCCACAGCAAGGTGAACTAGTCTGAGATGCGACATTTTCCTTCTTTTTCATAAGAGTAAATATAAATAGGCTTGAATTTTTTTGGACTAAAATGTCTAGACTTATACATGAGTATATACAGTAATTCCTTTAATCGCATATGACACTCTATGGTCAAGTCTTAACCCAGTCAGAGTCTTGTTTAACAAGGTAATAAGTAGCTCAATTTTATTTTCATAACAAATAGGATGGCTGTTTTTATCAAGTTCTAAATGTATAATATGTAAATTGAGTTACCTTTTCATTTACTCAGTTCAGACACCCAGTAAACATTCACTCATCTCTGAGTCCCTCTCTACACTGCCATGTAATGTAGTTTGAAAATGAATTACGTGGTCTGTGTAGACTTAATGCGTTTCAGTGCAATTAAACTGCAGTATATGAGTCTCCAGAGTAAATGGAACCTGAATCCTCAACTATCCTTTCTCAACTTTCTGTCTCCAACTTTGAGAGGCATATCCCCTTTCATCCCACACAGAGACCACAATTTCTCTGTGCTGGGATTAGGTGCCTAAAATACTGTGGCATTTTATTTTGTTATACTTATCCCTAGAGCACACAGAGTTCTTCTTCCCACAGTATTTATATAACTGGGCTTTGTAACCAAAGTTGAGGTTAACCTAGCATTGTACACAGGAATACACAAAGTACATACCAGTTTTACAACCTCTCACATTTCTATTTTAACCAACACTAAATCCAACCTCAGTCTAGTTTGAGATTTCCCTATACTATCTTCAGTGTGTGTCACAATATATATATATGGCCATGGAATAGTGACAATGGAAATAATACTCTTGAGGTAATAGAAAAATATGAAGTGTCTTCAACTGTCCCCTTGAGCATGATGGTACAATCAAATAAAGTAGCAGTACATTGAGAACAACCTGACATGGCATTACTAATGCATTACAGAAGAGCTCTGTAGATTTCCTTCAATGCACAGGAGAAATGCATTGAGATGGCTGCCTGCTGATGTGTACATGCATGATTCATGAAATATTTTTTTCCCCTTTTGGAAATGGCTTCAGTACAGATAACCGAAAAACTTGAAGAAAAGAAAGCACAGCTTGGATCATTTAACAAATTGATTGAAGGACATAGTTGACTTCAACTGGTTCAATAGTCATTCTCATTTCCAAAGAAACCAAAGGAAAGGGATACCCATTCCCATTCTGAATTTTGGTGGGATGAGGAGAACAGAAGGTCCCAGAGAAAAGATACCACCTATTTTTTTCCATCATAGTTAGGGATTGGGAACTGATAAATGGGCAAATAGCCATTTACATATATTTTCACAGCAGGACACCATTAAGAAGAACATTAATAATGCCAAATTGACCTATCATAGGACATTAAGAAAGAGATGAGTACCTTACATACCATTGACTGATTGTACTGATTTCAGTTAGGGATTGGTACAAGTTTTGTTCCACACCAAGAAAGAGATATATTATTGAAGATGCCAGCCACAGATGCAGGTGAAACATCAGGAGAAAATACTGCTAGAACATGCTCATACAGCCCGGAAACCATACAAACACCAGATATATTTCTATTGCATACTTGTTGAGGGGATGAGAAGTTTAGAGAGAGAGAGAGAGCATGGTGTAGTATAGTGGTTTGAGAGTTGGACTATGATTGTGGCTTGATTCCCCACTCAGCCATGGAAACCCACTGGGTGATCTTGGGCAAGTCACACACTCTCAGCCCCAGAAAACCCAATCAAACAGAAAATAACACTTTCAAACAAGGAACAGATTTCCTTATTCAGAGGCTGATGGCCATCTGTCAGGAATGCTTTGATGGTGTGCTATGATTTCTGATCCTGGTTGATAAATGCCATTTCCTAATTGGTTCTATCATAAAACATGGTGAAACTTTATTACACTGCCATAACTTTGTCTTTGCACAAGGAACATTGTCCTATAAATGGTTTGTTGAGTCTCTCTCCACCAATTTAACAAAGTTTCAGGCACAAAAATGAAGTAGAACAATGACTTTCAAAGTAAAGACAACCCAATGAAACAGAAAATAACACTTTCAAACCAGGAACATATTTTTGCTGTTATTAAAAATGTTTTTATAAAAACTTTGAAAATTTTCCAAAAATCTGAGGATATGTAAAATGTTCTCAAATTTGGTGAGCTAACAATGGGAAATGTGTTCTACCTGCAGCAAGTTTCATCAGGATAGCTTAAAAAATGAGGGAGAGAGAAGCTCCTCAAGTTCCCCATTGACAGTAATGTTTTCCTTCATGCTCATGCGCGTCCGCCATTAATGAGGTACTTAGGAAGATTCGGAAGTTTCAGAAAGTTTTGAATTTTTTTGCCTTCAAAATTCAAAATTTACTTTAGAAACAAAACGTGAGTGCACCCTACTTTTGAACAGAGTTTAGAACCATTTTTTCTGGATCACACATGCCTATTGCTGATCTCAAAGTAGATGATGGTGAAACTGCCTCAAGGACACATGCTAGGAGATAAATAGGAAATTAATTTTCACTGTGATTTTTGACATGTCCCTCTAAGTCTGCAACTATTTTAGTTCTTTTAGTTTTAAAATATGCTCTTTGGAAAGAAACAGAAGTTTGGCAGCTGCTATTAGTACTCACATAACTACAACCATATTTTGGCAGACTCTTACAACCTCACCAGACAGAATGATTTTAGTGTCCTAGGATGCTTTCAGCCTGGTTGGGGGACAGAGGCCAATGCCAGAGATCATGTGGTGCTTTGTGATTTCTAGCATAGGACCACTCCCAAGTGGGATGAAAGCATTGCCAGATGCTTCCCCAGCCACATGGGAGGCTTTCCGTCATGTGCTGGCTCCAATTGAGCCAGCACTTGGCCTCCTCGCAATGTCAATGCTTTCCCCCATGTGATAGGAAAAGCATTGTGGAGAGGAAGTTATGCACAGGCTGACAGATTCACCCCACTGCTCCCTCTTTCCTCTTCCATGGGATGGTTTTCCAGGGCTTTCTGATGAGGTCGTTACATCAAACCTATTAGAGTGTGGATTAATCAGCCTTGTGAGACAAACTGAGGAATTAACCAATTCACTTTCAATATTTTCTCTATCTCATTATTTTCACAGGCTAAAATTGGGATTTTGATGTCACTCCTTCTGCTTCACAGATGTTTGTATAATCTTGTATAGAATCTACTTTCTTCCCTGCAAATTTTCCATATTTAGTGCATAGCAGATTTTTATTGAAATATTACAAATTGTTCCCACAGTATTTTCCAGTGTCCATCATTTTTAAAAAAAACTAGATTATTGGATGGCATCTTAAGATCATCAAGACAGGAATCACCTGTGAAGAGAGGGAGAGAAAAAGAAAGGGGGATGGAAAAGGAGGGGGGGTGTAAAAACCTCCACTTTGTTCTCACTAATAAGATTTTTCATATTTACAACATTTCATTTTCCACACTTAGTGAAATAATAAGAGAGCTCTTTTTCTCCAGATTCAATGATTTTCCACAGTTTGGGTCTTTTTAATATATATATATATATCATCACCATATGTGCAAAAACATATTTGGTGCAGGACAATGTTTATTTTATACAAAATAAAATTTACTGTTCAAAATACTGTGCTTTTCTGTGTGCAAATGATACAAATAAAACTCCACAGCAGTTGACCATTTTCTTGCAGGTTATCTCAATGTTTCTTCTTGAGGGTGAAAACCTTGCCAGTATTCTTTACATCTTTAATAAATAGCAAGTGAGGGAAAAAATAATTGCAGGTATTTCAGATTTAGAATTCAGGTCTGAACCAAAATGCATACATTACATTTTCCAGAGAACAACAAATACATATAAATTACACGACAGACATTCATCATCACACCCCAACTTTCTAAGTACATTCCTCCATGTAATATACAATACAGATTTATAGTGTGTCACAATACAAAAATAGCAAGGATAAAAAAATATCAGGCCGGAAATTTTTGCAAGACAATGAATATGTCTAGTAATATGTAAGTGTAAAGAATTTGTAACGACTGCCACCAATTTGTAAAGGACTAATAACGACTAAGGCTCTTTCAGGCAAGGGGGAATCTTTTTATCCCACCGCTGCCACCAGTTTGCAATGATGCAACCATCAAAGACTCAGGGAGGAGACCTTTTACTTTTTTTCCTTCTTCTTCACTTTAGATGGTAGCATAACTTGGTTTAGAATATATGCGACAGAGGCTTGGAGGTTGAAAGAACAATAACAAGTTTATTCAGGCACAGAGCGTAGTGGTCTCAATGTTGGCTCTCACTTAGAGGTCTTCAACAATTGCAATAATAACATATGATGGATTCCCTCTCAAAGGAATTTCTTCTTCCCTTGAGCAGTTTAAACCTTTTTCTTCTCTTACAACCGATGCTATCAACCGATCACTTTGGATCTAACTGGGATTGCTTCCCCTTACCACTCAGACTCTACCAATAAACCCAAGTAAGTCACTTGGCTTGCCTAAACTGGCACTACTAGAGATCTGAGCTACCCTGGTTTCCCTAACCTAACAGTCTCTTCCCTGTGATCCCCCTGATCACAGACTCAGATTTGAACTTCCCTGTGATTCCCCTGATCACAGACTCAAATTTGAACTTCCCTGTGATTCCCCTGATCACAGACTCAGATTTGAACCTCCCTGTGATTCCCCTGATCACAGACTGACTTTCTTTTCAAATTCTGCTCTCTCTTCTGCTAAACGACAGTTGGCTCCGCCTATGTTTCTATGGCAGCCTGCCTCAGAATGCTGAGCTGGCTACTCCCTTCATGCAATAACTATAATACTTACCCTTTTAAAACATAAACACACAATTAAACATAACATCTGTAAACCAAAATTCATACTTCATTACAGTAAGTCATTCAAGAAAATGAACAATACCAATAAAAATGCCCATGTTCAATCAATGCAAAGGCTTATCTAGTCCAGCATTCCTTCCAACGGTAACAAAGATTACCTATAGGAAATCCACCATCAGGATAATACTTCAATAGCATCTCCATACTAATCTTGTCTAACAATCACATCAAAAGTCACACTACCTCTGATACTCATTCATATTCGATAGCTTTTGAAGCCACATACACTGAACAGGGTCAAAGCTCTTAATACCACAATTATGTTCTCCCATTCCTCATCCCAAATATATTGATCAAATAACATCACATATCAAAAGCTGCTCAATCCTTGTACTAATAATGGAAATAATGCCATTTTAAACTTCTCCTACACTTATTCCACAACTGCCCAACAAAGATATGCCCACCTTCCCTGTTCAACAGACCATGTTTTGTTTTAGTAGCAATGAACTGGGTTCCCATACATCCTCTTCCCATTCCATTCAGGAACTAATGAATACTATCTGGTAAACAAACCACTTTATATCATGACATCAAGAGTAGAAGATCTGATTTGAACATTTTTACAAGCCATGATCACACATCATGATTTGTTCCCAGTTTACCATCATGATTTCTGTCAAGCACTCAAATCAGGTTTTCCAAGTTTCGGAAGTCATCATCACAATCATATGATATAAGGAGGAGAGGAAAAATGGGAGAAAGGAACATATTGACCTGTGACTTATTGCTAAAACAAGAAACCATCAATTGTTAGGATATCAAAGTCTGAATTTCACCATTTTCCCCATCTCATACAAGGCTGTCAATGTATGGATTGTGATTGTGTGCAGACTCTGAGTGCCTCTATTACTTCTCTGCAGTATAACTTTCTTTTGTCTTCACTTCTTGTCATTTCAAGAGAAGTAGGTGTTTTGTTTTATTTTGCTATTCTGTTGTATTATGACTTGAGATATGCAGAATAGCTCAATAAATTCCATTGGTGCCCTTCAGTGCATTTGTATTTCTGCTGATTTCTTAGGAATTTCATAGGAAGAAAAGCATTTTGAAATAGTAGAATAGCCACATTTCTCAGGAGATAGGGTGGAAGTCTTTAAACACCACACTATTTTTTAAACATAGAAAATGTTGATTTCAAAACTACCTTGGAAGCTATGTGTAGATATACGTGTGTTATAGGAAAAATCTGCACTTCACTATGTATAGATATATATCTTCATTCTTAATACAGATATTCCACCTCTAAATCAACAGTACTATATTGCATATATGCTCTCAGTTTCATTATTATGGATGCAGGGGAGTAAATGTAAAAGAATTGAGGCTATAAAAAACCTAGAAGATCTTATTGTCTGAATGGAATAGAAGCTTTTGCCTGACTCTGGAATGAACACTATCTGTCAAAGTGAAAAAGAATTCAAATCAGTAGGAAGCAGAAGCCAAAAAAGAAATACTGTTGCGGATAAAGTAAAATGATAAGAACTGACCTGTAGTTAATGAAATCATGTCTAGAAGAAACAGCTAACAAAGGGAGAAATACCACTCTTCTGAGTAGAGGTTCAGAAATGAAATAGATATATTAAGGATATTCATCTCTGAGTATATGATAAATACAGTATGGATTAATATTGTAGACAATAGAACAATATTTAAAGTTCTCCTTAGGGATGCCTAAGGGATGTTCTCCTTAGGGATGGAAGTCTCTGATTTAATGCCTTACATAAGTTCCCTTTTTTGGATAAGATTCTCATGTGGTCAAAAGTGTAAATCTGGCAAGCTCTGCCACAGCTAGGATGTTTGCATATGACATTACTATATTTTTAAATATATATGGTACTTCATTTTTGCTAATTGTATCAGTAAGCTGCAGACCTTGTTGAGTGCATAGAATCATAGCGCTGTCGAACCCCCTGCCATACAGGAAAAGCACAATCAAAGCACCCCTGATAGATGGCCAGCCTCTGTTTAAAAGCCTCCAAGGAAGGAGCTTCCACTACACTTTGAGGCAGAGTCCCACTGTTGAACAGCTCTCATGATCAGGAAGTTCTTCCTAATATTAAAGTAGGATCTCCTTTCTTGTCATTTGAGCCCATTACTCCAAGTCTTAGGATTCAGGACAGCAGAAAACAAGCCTGCTCCCTCTTCCTTATGACATCCTTTCAAACATGTCAAGGTGGCTATCATGTCTCCTCTCAATCTTCTCTTCTGCAGGCTAAACATTAAGTCACTCTCATAGGACATGGTCTCCAGACCTTTGATCATTTTGGTCGCTCTCCTCTGGACATGCTCTAGCTTGTCAATACCTTTCTTGAATTGTGGTGCATAGAACTGCCGTTATTTTGAGTGGAAAGACAGGACTTGACTGTAGAGAACAGCGATAAAATGGAAATGAGGGATCTAATTTGTGATAATTACATATCTATGTGAAGGATGAATGTCCTGACATAAGCTGCTAGTATGCAGGGGCAATAAACCTACGTGTGACAATATTTTGAATTCACAATTATCCTACTCACACAACGACGATGTTAGAACAATTAATTGTACATATTGACCCGTCACATTTAATTTGAAATTAAATTAAATACTTAGTGATTTTATCACTATGTATTGTATGTGTTTTTAACTTGTTTTATTCTGTTTGATTTGTTTTATTGCTTGTTTTATACTGTTGATGCCTGGGTTTGGCCCCATGCAAGCCGCCCCGAGTCCCTTCGGGGAGATGGGGCAGGGTATAAGAATAAAATTATTATTATTATTATTATTATTATTATTATTATTATTATTATTATTATTAAATGATCATTGATAGTGTCATCACAACTCTCTTTTTTGTTGAGAATTGGAAGGTGAACTAGAAAAAACAAAAATACAAAATGTTTCCAAGAGTTGATGGCAGAATACAGTGGTGTAGCTATGGAGCAGGAAAATGAAGTCATTGTCCTCCAAACATGAATTTTACATCTCCCTTGAAATTTTCCTTCAGTCCCTAAATTTCTAAGTTTGCAAAAACCTAAAACATCAACAGTCTTTAGACATATAATTTAGGCATGCAAAGAGAAGGATTACTTACTGCAGGAATGTGAATACAGCAAAAATAGAAGCTCTAGTAGCTGATTATCATTCCCTGGAATTTTAGTAATTTGGAGACCAAAGGAAAAATTTACTGGAAGAATTCTTGTGGAAAAGCACTGCCCTAAATCTCACTTCCCTCCGAATAATCTCTGCAGTGTGAAACAGCCTGAAGTGTCACCTTTTTTTTTTCTTTTCTTTTTTTACATTTTTATTGGATTTTACATTCATAATTCATAACAACACTACTTCCCTTTTTTAACATCTGCCAATATTTTTCCCTCCCTACCACCCACACCCTCCCTCCTCAACCACAGTATGTTTATATTAATCTTGCAGATCCAGCCACAGGTAAAGTCTTTGTATTTTTTCTTTAATGTAATCGTTGGCTCCTCCATTTTTCACCCAGTTGAAGTAGTCTTTCCATCTGTTTGTAATGTCCTTTTGTTTATTCATTCTTGTTACTTGGTTAGTCATAATTCCTGTAATATCTAACAACACTTGATCATACATATAATCATTCCAATGATTTAATGTCCATTTCGATTTGTCTCTCCATCCTCTAGCAATCACAGCATGTGCTGCTCTTATTGTTACTTTCAATAACTCTTGGCATTCAGTTTTTATACTTGGATGATCCAGCACTCCCCAAAGTAACAAATCATTGTTAATTTGTATTGTTATCTGTAATAAGTCCTGGATTTTCCCTTGTATCATTAGCCAAATTTTTTTTAATTCAGAACACTCCCACCACATATGTGAATAAGTGCCCTTTTCTTTATTACAATGCCAGCACTTTGAATTCTTCCCTTTTATCATATAAGACAGTTGTTCCGGAGTTCTATACCATCTTAATACCATCTTTTTTTCTAATTCATTATATTTTTCTGTTTTTATTTTATTTATGTTCCTAATTATTTCGTCTACTTCTTGTGTGCTTAATATTTTAACCCCATTCCATTTGTTGCGTATTGCTCGGATCATAAATTCCTTATCTTCTACCATTAAATTGTATTTTTTTGCCACTGTTCCTTTACTTGTTTTTTCTCTTGCATTTAGCAATTTATCTGTCTGAAGTGTCACCTACCAACTGTAATTGTGATCTTCTTCTAGATAGAATAGTACAGGCAGTTCTCAAGTTGCAAACATCCAACTTACAAACAACTCATTGTGAAGAAGAACAGGGGTGAGACAACAGGAACTGAGAGAAATCTATCCCTAGAAAGGAAATTCACTCCTGAAAGAGTAAGCCAGAGGAAAAGGTGTCTCCACTGAAGCTTTATCAACGATCCTTGTTTCCACAACAAGCCATTTTTTTCAAAATCCAATTATCACAGAGACAGAAAGTGAGGTGAAGTCTTCTGAACAGGGGCAGAGAGTGCAAAACAAATACCACAAAACAAATACCCTTCCCTATGCTATCCAAAGCATGTGTGTGTATGTTACATTTCAAAAATGTACCTGTTCCAACTTACAAACAAATTCAGCTTGTCGTTTCTTTCCCCTGTGTCTTTCTGACACAACCTTTTTCTCCCTAACCTTTTTTTTTTCATATACAAACTTGGTCATGGGGAGTATATATCATTCTATATATCCATCACTACTCTGCACATCACTGTGTCTTCCTCTTTTCCTTCTCCTTCTTCTTCTGGAATCCTTTTTCCAGTTGTATGAAATCAAGGCAAGAGCCATATAAGTACCCAAGATTTCTGAATTTCCACTCCTGTCATAAAATTTGCTCAGTTGTACAAATCTGTAATCTGCAAATTAAATTATAAGATCTGTCATCCTTTGGAGTAAAACATTAGCAACAATACTGCGCCGACAACAACAGCTTTCTGGGAACCTGACTAGTAAGCAGAAATATTAAAAATTAGTTTTTGTATTATTTGTTTGTGATTATGGAGTTTAAGCAGCAACTTTGACTAAACTGAGTTCCTTTGTGTGCAAAGCATCAGGTTGGATGACACTTGAGATATATTTTATAATTCTATGGATAAAAAGCTAACGAAAAGAAACCCAGCTTAATCTCTATTAAAATGGCTCATTTTTATTTGACTCTATGTTTTAAAATCTGATCTTTTCTAACCTCTTACGTCTTTGTAAACTTTGTTATGAATGCAATTACAGTAAATTGCTTGAGAAAGAAATTATGTAAAAACAGGATGTACTCATCACAAAAGTTGATTAAGTATAGTAATTTGAAATTGTTAACAGTAGCAGTCATTAGAGCTGAAATGCATGCAGTACTGACGTTTCATGAACTTGCTGACCTTAAATTTGCATCTATGGACTGAAGAGAGAAATTGACTCCCTTTTATTTGACATACTGAATGCAGAATGTCACTATATTTACCCAGATTAAAGTACTTCCAGTTCTTAAGATCTGAAACAATATCTGTAGGGATATTGAGCTCTGTGTCTCTCAGAATCTAATAATTTATTTGAAGTGATATAATTTAATTTAATTTGTTGCTATTTCTTTGCCATTTTAAATAGAAATCAATGAGGCTTTTCAGACACATGCTCACCCATTCCATTGATAGAGTCAGTTTTGCAGATAAAATATTCGGGTCTACCATTTGAAACCAATCAACTTGATACACAACTTTTACACTGACATGAAAATGAGAGTTAACTTGATTGTGCCAAGTGTTTTCTGTTTCCTGAAAGGATCAAGACTTTTATCTGATCCACTTTTTAAAGCAAGCCAATTTAATTTCTGTTTCTAATATGCAGATAACACAGTATTCTTTTGGAATAGGATCTTTCACTATCTGAATTTTACAGCTCCTTGATCAAAAATTGTTCATAATGTGCATAGGCCTAAATGCAATTTCTAATCCCAGCTAAAATAGATTGGTACTCAATGTGTTGATTTTCTTTATTAACATGAATATGTCTAGAGGAGAGTTACTGGAATGATCAAGGGTTTGGAGAACAAGCCCTATGAGGAGCGGTTAAAAGAGCTGGGCATGTTTAGCATGTGGAAGAGGAGGCTGAAAGGGGACATCATGATGATAGCCATGTCTAAATATGTGAAAGGGTGTTAATAACATGAATATGTCTAGAGGAGAGTTACTGGAATGATCAAGAGTTTGGAGAACAAGCCCTGTGAGGAGTGGTTAAAAGAGCTGGGCATGTTTAGCACTTGTAGACTAAAAATAACAAAAAATTTAAAATTTTTGCTAAGTTAAATAAAATATTTGCATTCTAAAATGCAAGATTGGCGTTAATTCTATGTAATGTTACTATATGAACATAATGTTGTAAATAAACTTCTGGTTTGTAAGGTAAACTCTTTTATCCATTCTATTCACCTTTTATTTCTCGGTGATTGGTTTTTTGGGGGGGGGGCACCAAAATTCTGTTCGCTTACACTTGAAAATTACCTTGGGCCAGCTCTGGGCCCAATACTGTTCAACATCTTTATTAAAAACTTGGATGAAGGTTTAGAGGGTGAGCTTATCAAGTTTGTAGATGACACCAAATTAGTAAGGATAGCTGATACTCCAGAGAACAGGATCAGAATTCAAAATGATGTTAACAGATTAGAGAGCTGGGCCAAAACTAACAAAATGAATTCCAACAAACACAATGTAAGATATGTCACTTAGGCAAAAAAAAAATGAAATGCAAAGATACAGAATGGCTGCACCTGGCTCGACAATTGTCCATGTGAAAAAGATGTTGGAGTTTTAGTGAACAACAAGTTGAACATGAGCCAACAGTGTGATGCAGCAGCTTAAAAAACCAATGGGAATTTTGGGCTGTATCAAAAGGATTATAGTGTCTAAATCGAATGAAGTCATGGTGTATCTCTAGTCTGCTTTGGTTAGACCTCACCTGGATTACTGTGGTCAAGATGGGCACCACAGTTTAAAAGAGAAATTGACATGCTGGAAAGTATTTAGAGGAGGGCAACTAAAATGATCAAACATCTGGAGACCATGCCCTATGAGGAGTGTCTTAAAGAGCTGTGTATGTTTAGCCTGAAGAAGAGAAGGTTGAGAGGAGACAGGATAGCCATGTATAAATAAGTGAAAGGATGTCATAAGGAAGAGGGAGCAGGGTTGTTTTCTGCTGCCCTTGAAACTAGGATTCAGAGCAATGGGTCCAAATTACAGGAAAGGAGATTCCACCTGAACATTAGGAAGAACTCCCTGACTGTAAAAGCTGCTCAGCAGTGGAACTCTCTGCTTCAGTGTGGTGGAAGCTCCTTCCTTGGAAGCTTTTAAATAGGGCCTGGATGGCCATCTGTCATGGGTACTTTGATGGTGCTTTTTCCTGCATAGCAGGGGGTTGGATTAAATGGCCCATGTGGTTTCTTCTATTCTATGATTCTACTGTAATGCTCTCCATGGACCCACCTACACTGTGCAGATGATTGCATAGGAAATCCGGAAACCAGTCTGGTGATTACACAACCACAGAGAACTGATGCACATTAAGGGCTTTTTTCCCCACACTTTGGTGGGAGTCTGCTGTCTGGCTGCCAGTTTGTAATTGCATTAAATAGTAAGTGAAGTTGGGGGCTATTGTGGGGCTGCCTCTGAAACTTCAGCTGTCCAAAGAACTGCAGTCATATTGAGAACTGGGGCACACAATGTTCTTGTTGCAACAGCTCCGCTGGCCTCTGACTCATTTCCAGACATAATTCAAAGTGCTGGTTTTGACTTATAAAGCTCTATGTGGTTCATATCCAAGAATCATATTCCTTCTGTGCTTTATGATCTACTGGGGAGAACATAGGAGAAGGCTTTCTCCATGTCTGGTTCCAGGCTCTGGAACTCCCTCAAAGGGAAGTAAGACAGAAACCCTCTTTGTTGTCTTTTCAGAGACAAATAAATACTTCTCTGTTTTGATACGTATATGATTATTATTTTAACACACAATCCACACAAATAATGTGTTGGATTTTTTAAATTTCTCTACTGGTGTGTGTTTAGGCATGTGCAATCCATTAAAAAAGTTTCAAACGTCATTACAAAGCTGGGGGGCATTGGCGTTTCATTTCTAAAGTGTTTCTAAAATATCATTAGTGAAAATTTTGTTACTGTAACAAGATTAACGAAATCTCGTTACTATTTCATTATAGTAATTGCTCATTGGAGAAACTTCAGGGGCTTCTTTCTCCCTCAATTTTATAGTTATTGAGGCGAAACTTGCTACAATGGGAACACATTTACGACTGTTAGCCCAACAAATTTCAGAACAATTCATTACCCATGGAGTTTTGGGCAATTTTCAAAGTTTTTATAAACAACATTGGTTTTTAAAAAAACTTCAAAGGCTATCTACTTGAATTTTCTACGCAATGACACAAGATAACAAGGGACCATCTCCCCCCAACATTTCAGAAACATTAATACATCTACCGATTTTCAGGATTTTTAAAATTTTTGACAAAAACATTTTTTAAAAACCATAAAAGCTATCTCATTAAATGTTTCTCATATTATTATTTAATATTCTATGATAGATACATGATAGAATCATAGAGCTGGAAGGGATTCCAAAGGCCATCCAGTCCAACCATCTTCTTTTTGCCATGCAGCAAAAGCATAATCAAAGCTCCCAAGACAGATGGCCATACAGCCCCTGAATAATAATAATAATAATAATAATAATAATAATAATAATAATAATAATAATAATAATGAAAATATTTTCCTAGTTTGAAAGTGTTATTTCCTGTTTAATTATGTAGGCCTTACTTTGAAAGTAGTTCTTGCTGTCCAGAAACTGTTTTTGTGCCGAAACCTATGTTAAATTGGTGGAGACTCTACAAGATACTAGAGCAAAATGTTCTATAGCATGATGTCCTTCCTGCAAAGACAAAGTTTTTGCAGCTTAATAAACTTTCTCCATGTTTTTATGACAGGACCAATTAGGAAATGACATTTATAACCCAGGAGCAAAATCACAGTGTAGATTATTAATCAATTTATTGGAACCCTGGCTGGCTATGACAAATCCCCCTCTCCCCTATCCTGTATGGGACTTTCTGATACTGAGCACTGCATTCTGGGAGATGTAGTTTAGGGCAGGGCTTTTTTGCATTATATGCCATAGGGCTCCTCACCTACCCAAACTATATTTCCCAGAGTTCTATCCCAGCAAACACTGCTTTCTCCTTCATTTACCTCTTCTAATGGCGAGAGGCCATTAATTTACAGAGGAACAGGAGCCTTTTTGGCTTTGCTTTGTTTGCTTGCCATGGAAATGAAGCTGACTTTGGGAGGGATCCTTCTGAGATTTACAAAATACAAACAAAAAGGTTTGGGTAAGTTTTAGGCGTGGGCCACACCATGGCAGAAATCACTTTGGAAGTACAAATTTCATGAATTTTGATACGATTTTTAAAACTTTAGAAACTTTTGCACCAGTTTAGTGTGTGTGCATGTATTCAATAGTGTATGTTTTAATCCAATTTTAATTGTTTTGATTGCTTAATTTCATTAACTTTTGAAACCTGTGAATTTTAACTATGTGGGTTTTTTTAAAAAAATTTATTGTAAATTATTTAGCATCCCAAACTGGGGGAAAAGCAGGACAACAACATCACCTCTGTTAATTTATAGAAATATGCCCTCATTTTACAGTGGCAATTACTATGGTTTTTATAAAGTAATAAAAAAACACTCTAGATGCTTGCCATAAAGCTCTGAATTCTAGAATGGCTGAACTTCCAAGTGGTTTTTTTTCCTGCTTGGGAGGCTTTTCTAAATAAAAAAAAATCTCCAGAGATAGATTTGAAAAATAGCCTGAAAACATAAAAAGCAATTATCTAAATCCACTAAATGAAACTCAAGGCTACCAAAGTTTGCTAGTAAAGCTTCAAGCCTATCAGTTCTCACTGTGAGTAAATTCAAAATCTCTTGTAAATTTTTTTAGAACGAAAATGAGATTATACATTAATAAGATTTAGAGAATTATTTACCTCTGGCAAAAATTAGGATGGTTTTTGTTTCTCCGAGAAAGCTGTTATTATAGTGTAGAGCTGTTGTTTACAGATTTATTAATACAAAAATCAATTTTTATGACAAACTTTTTTTTAGCAACCCGTACATTTCTTTAGCACTTCTCAGAAACCCCCTGAAGCAATTGAAGTAGGCTTAGGACAGCTTATAAACCAATAAATAAATGTTGTTAGGGGTAGTTCTGAAATGTGTGTGCCTTACTTTATTACAGAAGGGATTAATGAGTAACTTAATTTCGGGCCATGCCACTTTCTCATATGTTTGAGTTGTATTAACATTATTTTGATTTTTTAAATAAAAACAATGTACAATAATGAATGTTTTAATTACTTGGGTAAACAACTGAATATGCATCATGTATCCCAAATATGGACAGGAGATCTCTTTCTGGTTGTATGTTTTCTAAGCACTCATTTTCACACATGCGGAAAGCATTATCTGATATGGACAATGCATTTTTCCTATCAATTATTATATGAACCTGATTGAGGGGAATTGTCCATATTTGTGAACCACTTGTTATGCATTAGTTAGGCCTTTAAAATATTCATAATCTATTTCATGATCTATGGCAATACTACTATTCCTTCCCTTCTATCATTTCAGCAGTGAGTAATCAACCACCACACTAGGGTCTTAGGAGAAAAGAAAGACCACTTACTGTGCACATGAAAGATATGTAAGTGTGACGGCGCAAGTGGCGCTATTTATATGTCAAACTATAAGTTTCAAGATTTGAATTGTTGTATCATGTGATTTTGCCCTTACCCTGTAAATGTAGTTGGATTGGTTATTTATATCTGTCAATCAATGTTGTTTGTACCTGTTATATTGCTCACTCAGCAAAACTGTTTGGCTCCACCTCTTCCTGGAGTAGGACTGTGTTCCCTCCTTTTCATTCCACCAGCAAGCTCTCTATCGGATGGACGTGAGAGAGAGACTTGGCACTAAAAGCCCTTCAAAAGTTACCTCTCAGCACCAGTTCTGAGGTTCTTACCCTTGGGACTCACACTTCATGTTCAGGGCCAACCTGAACAACGTTGAGGAGTCTCAAGCGCCTTCACATCAGTCCTTTGGCAACAGAGGAAGACTCTTGTCTTCAGATATAGGTCATTGGACTGAGGCTGAGTTTGCTCCGGCATTCACAGCCAGAGAAAGAGGGATCTGGACAAGCTTCATGGACTTAAACAACCAAAGACTGTAATGTATATTTTCTTTTACCCCCTTTGTGAAGAATAAACCCAGTTTTTGAGTTAACTACAGTGTTTTGGTCCTTGGGAGTTCCAGTTTCCCTAAAGGAGGGCAAGAAGCAATCCCCTGGGGAAAGATGTCACGTCCATGCCTCTTTCACTAAGAGTTTACAGCCCCAGGCGCGACGGCACAGTGCTGAGAGGACCCTTCTTTTCCAGCAGTGCTGAGAGAAGCCTTCTTTTCCAGAAGTACTGAGAGAGAAGCCTTCTTTTCCAGAACTGCTGAAAGAAGCCTTCCAGAAGTGCCAAGGGAAAAGAAGGAGTGAAAGGGCCTTGAATTTGCCAAGCCCATAGTCTCCTAAAGATAAAGAAGTCAAAGGAAGCCCAGCCTTCACAAAGTTGAGACATTTACAAGCTTTCCCGCTCTTTTGCATCTCAAGCCACCAGCAAATCCCTACATCCAGCTCTTGCAGCTGCAGCAAGTTCAAGCCTTCTGCAAAGTGGATACATTTGCTAGAAGCCTAGCCTTTGCAAAATTGAGACATTTGCTAGGTTTCCCGCCTTTTTTTTGCATCTCAAGCAGCAAATTGATACATCCAGCTCTTGCAGCTGCAGCAAGTTCAAGCCTTCTGCAAAGTGGATACATTTTGCTAGAAGCCTAGCCTTTGCAAAATTGAAACATTTGCTAGGCTTCTGTTTCTCAAGCTAGCCAGCTAATCGCTACATTCAGCTCTTGCAACTGCACAAGATCAAGCTTTTTGCAAAGTAGATACATTTCTCCAGAAGCCAGCCTTTACAGCTCAACCAAGCCTCTTCCAGAAACCAGATTGCAAAGCAATAAATTTCCAACCTTCTGCAGTTCCTGCCATTTCTTCAGATCCTGCTGCAAGTTTATGAAAGCCCAGGCTTAACTTCTCAGTTAAGCAGCTGTTTTAATTGTCTTGTTTAAAGTATTGCATTGCTCTTTTGTGTGCCTTTAATTGTATAGTTATATAGTATTGCATTTTGTACTGTTTGAAACTTGGGATAAGTTTCCTTTTGAATTACAGAATGTCAAGTCATAGCAATGAGATTTTGCAAACAAGGGTCAAATCTCCCCGCCCAGTCAGAGAAAGGCACCCCACAGAGAAAACAATGCTCTGCCTTTTGCAGCAGGAAGGCCAGCTTAGGCAGAGGTTTAACAGAGCTTGGCAAAACCTGCCAACCATAGCTGATGCAATAAAGGCATCCTTTTGCCCAAAGGAAAAGGAAATTCTTAGGCAAGAATTTGTAAAGGCCTTCAATAATGGGAGTGCTATTGCAGAAGAAATAATCTATGTTCTGAACAAAATTAGCACTCCAGAGTCTTTAGATAGGGCTAAGGAAATTTATTTTAGCCTACAAGAAGAGAGGAGGCGTTACAGCGCGGTTCTATCTGAACCAGAGCCCAGTTCCTTATTCAAAGGTGCAGAAGAAAGGGTTCAAGGCTCCCCATGTGTAAGCCTTAGATCTAGTCTGCTCAAGATTCCATCTAATGATGCTAGCCATAAATCCAAGCATTCATCTAGGCATAGCAGTTCCTCCCAATCCATACATTCATTCATCAGTACTTCTTCCAAAGCAGCCCACTACAACAGAGAGGCTGTCCGTTTGAAAATTAGAAAAGAGGTTTTAGAAGCACAGGCGTCTGCAGAAATGGCTAAGCAAGACCTTTCCTTCAATGAAGAGGAACTCCTCCTTCAACAGGCTAAAGCCAAGCAGAAACTGCTTCTAGCGCAGGCTAGGGCCCAGCAAGAAGCTGATCTAGCGCAGGCTAGGGCCCAACAAGAAGCTGACCTAGTGCAGGCTAGGGCCCAACAAGAAGCTGGCCTAGCACAGGCCAGGGCCCAGAGAGAAATAGAGCTTGCAATGGCTGAAGCCAAGCAAGATGAGCTGCAACAGGATCTAGATCTGCTTCAAGTAAAAAGAGACACAGCACAAAAGATAGTCAGAGCTAACGTTCTAGCCAAAGCCCTATCACAGGAACTAACACAAGAAAACCTTAGTTTCCTGCCAACACAAGAGCCTACAGCAAAGGTTTCAGCACATCTGCAACTGGAATCACCTGTAGTGCAGAGTCATATCTCCTTTTGCCACCTTGAAGATCGCTCACCTGTTCCAGTGTTCGCAACTTCAAGGCCAGCCCATTCCTCAGAAGTACAGCAAAGCACGGCCGGGAGAGTGCCATCTCTGTCAGAGTCCATTCCTGCACTTAGGCCTCAGAGATACCACCTGTCTACTTGGGAACGAAAGGATGACGTCTTTCAACAACATCCAGATGTCCATCCACATTGGCAAGGCATGGCCGGGAGTGAACCACCACATTCATCACTGCATACCAAGTCAATTCTCCCATCGCTGAAAATGAAGGCTTCAGAGGTGCTGCCTGCCAGCAATCTGCTGAACCCAGCATCACCTACCATCGCGACAAGATGTGTTCAACCGAAGAACATTGAGTTTGTCACGACACATCACACTCCTCAGATGTACCCTTACACACTGGAGTCTCAATTGGGTTCCCTCTTGAGAAATCCAAGAAGAGACATCAGAGACAAAGGCGTCCAGAAATTCACTGACCGACCGGATGACTACCTTCTGTGGAAAATCACCTTCATGAGGGCCATTCGAGATTTCAAGCTAGAAGCGGATGAAGAACTGTCCCTTCTTATGGCGTGGCTTGGACCCAGCTCAGCCGAGCAAGTAAAAAGACTTTATGCTGCTCATGTAGCAGACCCCCAAAGAGCTTTGTCCACAGCGTGGTCTCGCTTGGACCAGCGCTTCGGTGCGAGCACTGAGATAGAAGCGTCCCTCATGGATCGACTCAACAGGTTCCCATCACTGAAGATGAAAGATTGCAAACAGCTTTGGGACTTTAGTGATCTTTTACTAGAGCTAGCTTCAGCCAAAGGAAATCCAGAGCTGCCAGGTTTAGCATGTCTGGACCAGCACACGTCGCAGAGTGCCATCCTCTGCAAACTTCCTTTTCCTCTTCGAGAAGCTTGGGGGAAACAGGTGTTCAAGTACAAAGAGGAGAATGCAAATGTATACCCGCCCTTCACCTTTTTGGTGGATTTCGTCACTAGAGCAGCCCGTGAGAGGAATGACCCTCAAACAGGTCTTCTCGCTTTGTACCAAGACCTAAAGCCTGAAAAGACCTCCAAAGAAGACAAAGCCCAGGGCAAAGATCTTAGAAGGAACTTGAGTGTCAAGATGACAGACGCAACTCCTGCAGCTTCTGCTCAACCAGTCAGCAACAACACCATATCCTGTCCCATTCATCAAAGGCCACACAGCCTAGCTGAATGCAGAGAGTTCGCAAAGAAGCCTTACAAAGAATGACTCCAAATAGTTCAAAAGGCCAAGGTGTGCTTTAGATGCTGCGGCGCCACTATTCACTTCTCCAAAGACCGCAAAGAAAAGGTTAAATGCCAACACTGCAACAGCATCAAGCATTGCTCTGCAATGCACAACTTCGATTCCCCTCAATTCAAAGCAAAGTCAAATTCTCCTGCCAAAGAAGAAACCAAAGAAGACCAAAAGCCTACAGAACCTCAGGTAGCCCTCAAGGCTCCTGCGGTTGCCTGCACCAAGCTTTGTCAAAATAGCCACAAGCCAAGGATTTGCCACCCAATCTGCCTGGCAGAGGTGTATCCAGACAAGCAGCCGTGGAATAAGAAAAGGGTCTACGTCGCCTTGGATGCCCAAAGTGACGCATCTCTTGCAACCCCAGAGTTCTTCAACATGTTCAACCTTCATACCGAGACAATAGATTACACCATATCCACTTGTTCTGGAAAGAATAAGATGAATGGCAGAGTTGCAACAAAGTTCAAAATCTCGCCTGTCGGACAAAAGGCCAGGTACGATCTTCCTGACCTTATAGAATGCAGCCTGATTCCCAGGAACAAAGAACAGATAGCCACGAAGGAGGTGGTATAAGCCCATCCTCATCTCAAAGGTATTCAAGATCTAATACCAGCTTTGGACTTGGAAACAGACATCGTCATGCTTATCGGTGCAGATTGTCCCACACTGTTCCGTGTTAGCAACCAGATTGAAGGTCCTAAGGGATCACCCATGGCCCAGCAGTTGCCTTTAGGATGGACGGTGTTAGGCCCAGTCTGCCTGAACAAGATGTTCCAGCCTGTCACTAAAAGGCCTTCACTAATGCAAGGATGTGCCAGCCACATCTCAGTTTGCTGCCAGGGAGTAATGCCCGATTACTCTTCCATCATCGAAGTCACAGAGAGAGATGAGCAAACAGCCTTCTCTAAAAATGATCAGAAGTTTCTTGAGATGATGAACAACCAAGTCACTCAAGACCCTGAAGGTAATTGGATAGCACCTTTACCTTTCAAGCCGGAAAGACCATCTCTACCCAACAACAGAGATGTTGCCCTTCATCGTCTCCTGTCCTTAAGAAGAAGGATGCTAAAGGATCCGAAGGTAAAGACCCAGATCACCCAGTTTGTGGAAGACCTCTTCAGAAGCAACTACGCTGAACCAGCCAGCGTGAGTGCGGAGGGAGAAGAGCAGTGGCATTACATATCCACTTCAGAAAATCCGGCAGATGTGACATCCTGAGGAACATCAGCCGCAAAGTTGTCCAAGTCATCCTGGATCACTGGACCCAAATGTCTTCAAAATCCTTCCTTTCCAGAAAGCATTTCCGTGCTCAAAGACACTGAGTTGCCAGAAATTCAGTCCTGCAAATCTACCATCGATGGCCAAGACTTATCAAGGCAAGGTTTAAATCCAGCCAAGTTTGAAAGATTTTCAAAACGGACTAGACTTCAGGCAGCCATTGCCAGGCTCATACATTACATCACTACAAAAAACAGTGGTGCAATTCAGCCCCAAGATCTTTCAAAAGCCTCAACAGTCATCCTGAGATCCACTCAAAGACAGTGTTTTTTAGAAGAAATAGCTTGTCTAGAAAGAAAAGCATCCTTGCCCAAAAATAGTTGTTTAAAGGACTTGAACCCCTTCCTGGACAATGAGGGTCTTCTTAGGGTTGGAGGTAGACTAAAAAGAGCAAAGATTAGATCCTGTGTTAAAAATCCTGTTATTTTGCCACACCATAGCCACATAGCTATTTCCACGCAATTTCCACAGCATTTCCACACAAAGGTCAAACACCAAGGAAGGTCATTTACAGAGTCTGCCCTAAGAAACTATGGGTTTTGGATTGTTAAGTGCCAACTTAAAGGTTGGGGATTTGATGTTACTTAAACAAAAGGATGCTCATAGACACCAATGGGTTAAGGGTATTGTGTCAAAATTATATCCTAGCTCTGACAATAGAGTGCGCAAGGCCCAGGTTAAGGTCGTCTCTAATGAAAAGGTTTCTTTATTTGACAGGCCTATTAGCGGCATGGTTGTGTTATTTTCAGAAGACATACAGTCTAAAGTTATAAGAGTTAAAGGTATTTAACTCCATTTTGTTTAGATTTCCGAAAGTCCGGAAATCTAGGCCGGGAGTGTGACGGCGCGAGTGGCGCCATTTATATGTCAAACTATAAGTTTCAAGATTTGAATTGTTGTATCATGTGATTTTGCCCTTACCCTGTAAATGTAGTTGGATTGGTTATTTATATCTGTCAATCAATGTTGTTTGTACCTGTTATATTGCTCACTCAGCAAAACTGTTTGGCTCCACCTCTTCCTGGAGTAGGACTGTGTTCCCTCCTTTTCATTCCACCAGCAAGCTCTCTATCGGATGGACGTGAGAGAGAGACTTGGCACTAAAAGCCCTTCAAAAGTTACCTCTCAGCACCAGTTCTGAGGTTCTTACCCTTGGGACTCACACTTCATGTTCAGGGCCAACCTGAACAACGTTGAGGAGTCTCAAGCGCCTTCACATCAGTCCTTTGGCAACAGAGGAAGACTCTTGTCTTCAGATATAGGTCATTGGACTGAGGCTGAGTTTGCATTCACAGCCAGAGAAAGAGGGATCTGGACAAGCTTCATGGACTTAAACAACCAAAGACTGTAATGTATATTTTCTTTTACCCCCTTTGTGAAGAATAAACCCAGTTTTTGAGTTAACTACAGTGTTTTGGTCCTTGGGAGTTCCAGTTTCCCTAAAGGAGGGCAAGAAGCAATCCCCTGGGGAAAGATGTCACGTCCATGCCTCTTTCACTAAGAGTTTACAGCCCCAGGCGCGACGGCACAGTAAGAGCCTTCTTCTAAAAGCATATCTCTAAAGATGAACTCGGACTACAACTCACATCAGTTTAAATGATGTTGAGGAATGTGGAATTTGCAGTCCAACTACATCTTGAAAATTACACAGTGTCCATCAGGTTTTTTTTTCGTGTCAGGAGCAACCGGAGTTGCTTCTGGAGTGAGAGAATTGGCCGTCTGCAAGGACGTTGCCCAGGGGATGCCCGGATGTTTTGATGTTTTTACCATTCTTGTGGGAGGCTTCTCTCATGTCCCCGCATGGAGCTGGAGCTGATAGAGGGAGCTCATCCGCACTCTCCCTGGGTGGGATTCGAACCTGGCAGCCTTCAGGTCAGCAACCTAACCTTCAAGTCACAAGGCTTTTATCCCCTAGAACACCAGAGGCTCCATGTGTCCATCAGTCAGTTCTAAAGATACTATGCTGACTATGCCTATAGGCCTAGAATGATGACTTGAGACACCAAGTGTAATTAAATTGAAGCCATAACATAGTTGATTGAAGAGGCAATCCTAATGTTTCCTTTTGTTTAATAGGTTTTACTCCTTGATAATTGTGCTCAGGAAGGCCGTCTGAATGACTGATTTCTAACCCAATTAATTATGAATTAAACTAACAGTTTGTCACACCCCAGACCTGAAGCCACCTATGACCAGAGCATCACACTGGAGTCCAGGGTAAAGGCAAACAGTTTATTGTTAAACACACACACACACACAAGATATATAGTAAAAAGCAGGAATGAGAAAAGCAGGTGTAAAATCCAAAAAGTCATCAATCAAATGGCTCTTGTAAATCCAAAACCAAGGCAGTACAAGATTAGTCCCAAAAACCTAAAGTAACTTGAGTCCCTAAGCAAAACTTGAACAAGGATATACGATATGAACATGGAAAAACTCCCAGAACACTTAAATCACAAAACTAAGACAAGAACCAGAGAACCAGATCTGACTGTGATTTAAGGTGCCCGTAGCTCCTAATTTATAGACATGAAAGCATTACGACTCCCTTGAAACTTTCACTTCCCACAGAGGTGTGTTGAGAGGCATACTGACCTACAAAATCGGCTATCTGCTCGAATTTGCAGGCGAGCCTCCTGGCTTAGGTCAATGTCACCAGGTGTTTTCCCATGAGAATTTCTCATCACTTTGTCTTCACTAGACTCCTTATCTGGAGAGGATGATACTTCCCGGGAACAGCCTTGAAGGCCTGGAAAATCAAAGGCAATTAGATTCTCAGACCCAGCTGTGCCTGTATCTAAAGCAGTTTCACTTTCTGGCTCTGCATGAGAAGGGCCTTCTGGCTGAGAATTAATCCCAGGGCCTGCATCAGAATGAATTCCAGGAAATCCCACAATCCCATCTGACTCCAAATCATCAGTGATTCCATTAGCCCCTGCCTGCTGTGGCTGAGCTATAACACAGTTTAATTGTAATTTGTTCCCACTTTTAATGTGAATACGCTTTGGTCAGACAATCTAACCCTATTCCCATGAATATTATCTAATGTTAAAATATTCTTCTGCCAGTCCTTATATGGACCACATTTAGTTGTTGCTAGTAGACAGGGTTCTACTGACATAGAACGGAATTGGTCAACAATTTAAGGACAGAAAAGTTATTGTATTTGTGCTGCCATGCATACAACAATGTCTGTGTGATTTGTGTTTCAATGCTTTGGTATTGGTGGGCTAGGTATACTTTTCTACTTGAATTGTTTGAATCGTACCATTTTTTTCTCCACATCAGCGACTTAGTTGTGGTGATTCTTATTTCAAAGGGATGGTTGTGAGTATGAAACTAAAGGATGAGAAGCATGACAGTTATTTCATTTTCCTTTCCTGTTGAAAGACATGGCCTAGAAAGAAGAAGTGAACAACTGGCTAGAGGTGAACAACTGCCTTTACAGATGGTGCTGCCAGGGATCAGACTGAATGGCCCTTGCTGATCTTTCCATCTCTGTGATTGCATCACAGGGCCCTTCTATGCAGGCCCTAAAATGCAGAAGTTACGCACATGTTAAAAAGGTATGGTTATAATCCAATTCAGTCAGAAAAAGTGCATCTTTGCATGACTGTATATCCCTGCAGTCATGCAAAACATGTGGCTTCCTTCCACCCCACTCTGTAGACTGCCCCAGCGCACAAATTAAGAACCATTCTGAACTCTCTGAAACTCTTTATTTTACACTTTTTAATCTTAAACAGAGGTTGAATTAAAAATTGGGAGAAGAGAGAGATCTGATGAAAGTTTTTTTTAAAAAAAACATTGTTGCTATGTTTATATCTAGATATTTGCATGTGAGCAATATATAGTCCCTCACCTAATGGAGATATATATATATTTTAAAAACACCTTCTGCCGGATGTCCCCCATCTGCCCTCCATCTTGATCTGCTACAGAGAAAGGCTTTGAGGGTGGTGGGAGATCATATCCTAAGACTTGTGTGGATCTGCTATCAGGTCCTGGTATATTTTGTCTTAGATTTAAAACGTGGATTTTGGTTCTGTTTGGAAGCACCCACAGTCATGCCTATTCTATCCTATTTCTACAAGCCCAGAATGATAAGACAAGATAAGAGTGGCACTCCAGCAGCACTGACTAAACCAGTGTCTGTGCTACTGGGCCATGCAGATGCTATCCATCCCCCAAGCAACTCAGTGACTGGCCATATGGACCATTGGCGATGCTGATTTGGAGTACAAGACACCAGATTAGCATCACCATTTGTGGCCCATGTAAATGATCCACAAGAGAAATATAGCAAATCTAGTTATATTGGAAGTTCTAATTTTTGGACCATTCCCAGGTGATGAGAACGTGAGAATAGTTTCTATAAATGTACCATTTAGGAGGACTGCACAACTTTCCTTCCAGCTTCTAGCCACATCATTAATTTCCTTCTGTTTCTCACCATGAAACTTTAAATCTTCCAGGAGTTGGTCTTAAAACAACAGGAAATATACTACAAAACCTGAGCAGGAATGTTCTGGTGGATGTCACAACATGAGTAGAAGATGACTCTTCTGGCCTAATGCAGGGACTTTTCATCTAGGGCCTTAATCCTCTGTCTTCACATAGTTTATGACTCTTCCACTGGTGTAATTCCTCTTCTTTTCAGCAGGACTGATTCCAGAATTGCTTTTTTTGGTAGGTATTTTCCCCTCAATAAAGAAGAAAAGCAAGATATGGCTACAACATTGCTTCTTGATAGCTGCACTACTACAAACATAAAAGCATTAGTCTTTTGGAATTCACATCAGTAAGAAATGGTTGTTTCTCATTTGCCTGTTGTCCCTGTAAATGTATTTGTCATATCCTTCACCTCATTTATATTCCTCGTACAAGTGTTACCTTGATAGCAAGAAATGCAGCATCTTTTCTTTGCAAAAGTCAAACAAATTCAATCACAGGATGCCTGAATACTGAAGATGTTTGAAAAGCTTTACTTAACAAGGAAAAAAGAAAGAAAGATGGATTCTATCAGAATTCATATTATGAGAACTCTGTTAAGCATCTATAAAAGCATGCATCCATTTGAAAGATCTAAACCAGCATGTGAATGTAATGAAAATAAAAAATTTAAGAGTTCCAAACTCTTTCGAACAATGTCCTCTGAATTTCTAGTCATCACTCAAACTAAAGATTATTTTATTGTACTTGCTCTGTTAGAATATTACAATTTCTCTGAACTTCTTTACACAAATTAGAAAAATCCATAGTAAAATATCCTTAAGCCATATTCTGGTGTTTAAGAGCATAAACTGACAAAATCGGTCAATAGTTGCTTTACTTCATGGGTAATCTGCTTAGATCTCCATACCAGTAGTCAGTAAGGCCAGATCAGAACTAAAATTGGTGATATGCCTTTATCCTTCTCCCTTTCTTTCTTTCTTTCTTTCTTTCTTTCTTTCTTTCTTTCTTTCTTCTCCCTCCCTCCCTCCCTCCCTCCCTCCCTCCCTCTCTTTGACACTTTCTTTTTTTCCCCCTAACCCTTCTCTTCCACTGAATAAACTGAGAAGAGGAACAGATTTCTCTAAATTAAAGATGTAACTCTACATTTAGAGTGTATCTACACTATAGAATTAATGCAGTTTGACACCACTTTAATTGTTTTGGTTTGGTGTTCTGGAATAATGAGAGTTATAGTGTTACAAGGTCTTTAGGTGTCCTTGTCAAAGATTGCTAGTTCCTCAACAAATCACATCTCCCATGATTCCAAGAAGCAATAAGTAATTTTAACAATTTACTTCCCACTGAAAGAATGTCTTCAAAAACCATACAGCTTTCAAAACCAATTGGCAATTTAGGATTTATTCTGCACAAAACTCACATGTTATATTACATTGAAACAGCCTTTTCTGCACAGAAAATAATAGTTCTGAACAGAAATATAGTATGTTCTTTTCTGTCCAGCATGTGCTGTTTCAAGTGCAGAACATCCTATTTTCTGTGAAAAATAACCACATGTGAATTTTAGACAGATTATGTCCAGAACTCTGAAGATTCTTATGTAGCCCTTCTCTGTCTGGACATGGCTCTAGCTGGATCTGGGGCTGCTCCTGGTCAGATTTACACAAGAGTAACTTAACGATTAGAATAATAGAATCATGGAGTTGGAAGAGACCTCACGGACCATCCAGTCCAGCCCCCTGCCAAGAAGCAAGAAATCACATACAAAGCACCCCCGACAGATGGCCATCCAGCCTCTGCTTAACAGCCTCCAAAGAAGGAGCCTCCACCACAGTTCCACTGCCAAACAGCTCTCACAGTGAGGAAGTTCTTCCTAATGTTCATATTTGCTTTGTATATGTGATCAAAGTGATACCTTGGTATTTCTGGGGAAAACAGCTCCTCTCATGAGCATTGAGACAATATGTACCCAATTTGAAGAAGTCTTGGTATGCTCTACACACAAAAAAGGGACAAAGCCAAGTTAAAGTTTTGTTGTGACTCAGCCTTTGTGTGACTCTGATGAGGATTCTGGGATGCAGTTTCAAGATGATGGGATTCAGGTTCAGGATGAGTTTCAAGATGCCTCTGATGGGAATTATGGGATTCAGGTGCATAGTGTTCCTGCTGTGGGAGATGAGAAGCAGGGAGGCTTTCCCACGGGAAGAAATGTTGTTGTTAATGATGATGGTTTTCAGGTGCAAGAAGCAGAAAGGGAGAGCAGCTTCCAGCCTCAGTCTGATAACACTAATGAGCCCTGTGGCCTTGAAAGCGAAAGCGATGAGGCCACTTCTCTAGATCAGGCTAGTCGTTTGGAATTTTGGGGGTTGCACAGAAGTCTCAGAATAGCAAATAAGAGGGAGTTCAAAGGGCAAATAAATGCCTTCATGTTATGCTATTAAAACAGTCTGCTGAGAGGGAAATCTTTGTCAAAGCAATTTCCTCACTTGAATCAGGAACCAAGTCTGCTTTCCTATATTATCTTATAGCCTGGATGTTTCCTTGTTTCTGGGACTTTGGCTTCGTTTTAAGGACCTTGTTTCATGTCTAATGTTTCCATGGATTTGTTCTTACAGGCTTGTTTTTGTAACTATCTTTTGGAACTGAATTTTTGTCTTTTATGAACTATCTTTTCCCTATTCCCTAATAAACTACAAAAGACTACATTTGGTGTGCAGTCTGGTGTCTTTAGCAAGGTGAAGCTAACCTGAGGTGTGACAAGTTTGATGCTAGACTGGAATAATACATGAATATGAAAGAGCCAGAGAATAAATATGACCACTCTTAATGAGATGGTGTGTTGTTTATATCATAGCTGTAGCCTATTTGTAAAGCATACAAAATATGCCCAGACTCCTCCATATCCACTTAATGTGAGATGTAAAGAATGTAAATGGATACCAAGACAGGTGGAATTGTGTCAATAAACAACAAAAGAGTGCACAGTGAACATTTGCTAATAAAACAAAAAAAGAAAAGAAATGAGCATAGCATTTAAATACTGTTAAGCATGTCTGTAAGTGAACAGAAAGCACAGTGATTTCTGATGCATTCAATCAACATTAGTAGTTAGAGAAGGAAATGGTCTGTCACTAATTGGCAGTGCTGGCTAAGCAAAAGCTGAAATGACCATAAAAGACCTGATGGTGGAAATCAAAGAGAAACATGTTTTAATATAGCATAATGGCAGAACTTCAGCCAGTAAAATGGTATTGGACATATACAACACTCCCTTACATCTCTCACTCACCGTATGCAAAGCAATGGTTGTGCTCTGTGTTTTAGAAAAATATCCATTGCTTAACACGAGCACCTGAATTCAAATAACTCAATTGACATGGCACAGAGACTTAAGCATCATTAGCCTATGACACTCTTATCTGGTGTGGTTTCATTGTTTTCCCGCTAGATTTACTACATCTATATTGGGGGGGGGGGTGAGGACTTTGCTGAATTGTACATTCTTACCATCACTCATTAGAGTTGGAAAATCTTCCGTCTGAAACAATAGAGAACTCCTGCTCATTTAGAAACAATGCTAGGCTTTCTTTTGTCATTTTGTGTAATTGATTCCAACTTCTGAAAAAGTCTATGTAGTGTTTTCATGGTAAGATTTATTCAGAGGTGCCTTGCTACTGCCTTCTGCTAATTCTAAGAGAGTTTGACTTGGTAGCTTTCCATGGCTGATCAGAAATTCCAACCTTCAAACTGATGCTAAAATGGAAGCTGTATCAATGCTCCATGCATTTATATAGGGCTTTTTTTTCCTGGTAGTGTTCTTTAATGTGACTGTAGATGTTCACTTCGACAAAAGCTCATTTCACAATCCATGCATTTGTGTGGCTTCTCCACTGTGTGGGTTATTTGATGTGAATATAGATGCCCATATTGATTGTACTCTTTTCTCCACATTCTGTGCACTTACATGGTTTTCACCTGTGTTGGTTCTTTGATGTATAATATGTTTCATGATGAACTAGGGTTTTTTTTACACATTCCATACATCTATATGGTTTACATATGTGTTATGAAAGTTATTGTTATGAATATGTTCATGAAAGCTGAAATTTTCTTCCACATTTCATATATTTGTACATCCCGTCTTTTATGTATGTTATTTCATGTAAAGAAAGACATTGCTTTTGATGAAGCTCTTTCCACATTCCATGCATTTCTATGTTCTCCCAGCTATGTGGATCATTTAATGTGAATATAGGTTTTCACCCTCGCTGAAGAATTTTTCACATTCTATGCATTTGTATTGTTTCTTCTCTGTGTGAATTCATTCATGTAAGATCAAAATATATCTTCTACTAAAGCCTTGGAGTATGAACAAGTCTCCTTCTCTGGAGATTTTAAAACAGAGGTTTGAGGACTTCATGATCATCTGTCAGGAGTTATTTGATTATGCATTCCTGCATAACACTGGATGCCCCTTGTGCTCTTTTCCAGTTCTATGATTCTATGAAAACATTTACCATATTTCATGCATTTGCAGGGTTTCTGCCCTAGATGTACTCTGACATGGACATCTAAATGGGATTTATATTTGAAGATTTTCTCACAGATATGATACTTCCCCTGATTTGATTGTGAGTTTGTGAGTTCACAAAGATCAGCATGATGACAAGCATCATAAATATAAAGGAAAATAAAAAAGATTCAACTGTGATGCTGAATAGGGGAGGAGGAGCTGAGATCGGCTCCCACTTACTTTTGTGTCAGGCGGGTTTTTGTACTTGGAGAGCCCTTATCGTTACAGGCTCCTGGAGTACCGTTGGGAATAGCTGTTCCTTAAAAAGCAAACTGTTGTGTGGCATTCCACAAGTTGCCATTCTATCCCCAATTCTTTTTAACATTTACATAAAGCCACTGAGAGACATAACCTGGATGTGTGGGGTGGGGTGCTATCAGTATGCTGATGACACCCAAATATATTTCTCCATGCCTTAAATATAGCCTTACTTAAGGACAGCATGTCTCCACTGAATGAATTCCTGGAGAAGGTAATGGACTAGATAAAGAAATTGAAACTAAATCTAGACAATACGGAGGTGCTTACTATTCAGTATAGTAAAGTGGAGTTGAAGGTGTGACAACCAGTTCTGAAAGGGGTTACACTCCCCTTGAAAAATTGTGTTCACTGCTTGGAAGTGTTCCTAGGTCCATTTCTCCAAGTATCCACTCAGATAATGTGATAGTCAAGAGCGTACTATCAGCTTTGGTTGATATACCAGCTAGAGATGCCCTTTCTTAGAGTTGGAGCACCTAGAATTGATAGTCTCATGGTTGAACTTCTACAGTGTGCTAGACATAGGGATACCTCTGTACCAAATATGGAAGCACCAGTTAGTTCAAAACATGGCAGCCAGATTGGTTACAGTAACATCTAGTAGTGACATATTACACCTGTACTAAAATCACTCTGCTGGTTGTCAATTGGTTTCTGAGCAAATTATGACATTTAAAATACTACATGGTTTGGGTCTGAGTTGTCTACAGGCTCGCCTTCTCCAGTACAATCCACCCTTGACACTTAGGTCCTCTGGAGTATGTTTACTTCAAGCAGCCAGAACTTGACTGGCAACCATTACCCAAAGGACCTTTTCATTGACCACTGAAGGCTGTGGAATGATCTGCTGGAAGAGATTTGACAGCTAAATGAGCTGTCAGAATTAAAAACATGATTAAAGACGTATCTCTTCTGAACAGAAGTACAAAGTCGGCTTTAAATTTTATTGATATTAGTATTTTAATATTTATTTTATGTATTTTAGAATATATATTTTAATAGTATTGTGTTTTATTTGTGTGTTTTAACTACAGTATGTTGTACCTTGCCTCAGGCTGGGTAGACAGGTAGGGAACTATCATCATCATCATCATTATCATCATCATCATCATCCAGAAGAAGAGAGTATATTCTCCAAACAATTGGGAATATAGATTTTGTAACATGCCCGATTTAGATGGAAATGCCCTTAGGGCAGTGGTTCTCAACCTGTAGGTCCCCATGTGCTTTAGCCTACAACTTCCAGAAATCCCGGCCAGTTTATCAGCTGTTATGATTTCTGGGAGTTGAAGGCCAAAACATCTGGGAACCCATAGATTGAGAACCATTGCCTTAGGAAATATACTCTTTCCTAGTTAATTTTTTTCCTTCCTGTTTAGCTGTTTAAAGAAATGTCAGTTTGTGATGGGAATTGTGGATGCTGTAAATTCATTTTCCCCTGAGGAAAAGAGACTGAAATGAGGGGTGGAAAATGTTGCATACTTAGTAAATCACTTTTCACAACCGAGCCTTTAAACCAGAACCTCTATTTTTGGTTTGCAAAATTGGTTCTAGCAAGCAATATAGTGTTTATGGTGATTATTGTTAAGAAAAAGATAGATTTGGTGGAAAACAATAGGAGAGAGCTGCATACCAGGAAAAATCAGAAAGTGATGATTGTTAAATGATTCATTCTAGGCCATAAGTTTAGAAGGAGAATATCTGGAAAGTTTTTGATTTACTAATTGCAAAGAAAATGGGAAAGTTAATCAGGAAAGGAAATACTAGTTTAGCAGGGGACATTTTTCTGGAGTTAGAGAGATGACATTGTAGAACTGCAACATAATGTAGCAGAATTGTTTGCATAGATTCATCTGTATAACACAATGGCAAGTAGTACATTAAAAAAGACCCAATATGGAACCAATCAGAGATAGCAGGGGAAAGTAGGCTATTAATTGAAATGGGAATAGCCATTGGCTGAACACTTAGATTAAGTATCTGGATTTTAAATACACATAGATGACTGAGACTGACAGTTTTAGTTTTAGTTTTAATAGTGTGTTCAATGCAACATATATGTTTGGCACATTCAACTTCTATCATTGATAAAGTCAAACATACTAGCAAAAAGACAAAAAAAGATAGGCCTCTAACTAGGATTTTTTTCTTATCCACATTTATTTTTTTAAAAACTGCCAACTTGATTCATTTCATGTATAAATAATTTTCTGATATTAGTGAAATTCTTTTCTGAAGAGAACCAAACAAAATGTTGATGTTCTGCTCTGTGAACATTTCATGAGTATAGCTATCTCAAGCATGTACAGACAGTCCCCAAGTTACAAACATCAGACTTACAAATAGTTAGGAACAGGGGGATACAACAGGAAGTGAGAGAAATCTATCCCTAGGAAAGGAAATTCACTCCTGGAAGAGTGGAAAAGCTGTCTTCCCTGAAGTTTTTCCACCAATCTTTGTTTCTGCAAAAACCTTTTCCAAAATACAATTCTCACAGAGACAGAAAGTGAAGTAAAATCTTCTGAACAGGGGCACAGACAGCAAAACAAGCACCATTGGGTATTAATCCTTCCTTACTCTTTCCAAAGCTAAATATATTTGGCTGGGATTACACTTTAAAATGTAGCTATTCCGACATACATGTAAATTCAACTTAAGAATCTATCTTGTTCATAACTTGGGAATTGTCTGTTCTACACTACTAGTGTGACATGGAAAACATATGTTTAAAAAAGGCAGGAGGAAGTCCGAAATTGGCAATAAAATGCTCTGAGGCTGATCAGCATATAGATGCTGCAGAGCAGAAATTTGGGGCAACATACACAGCACTCAACTAAACAGCACCACCTCTGCAAAATGCAGATAAAGGAACCAGATATAGTACTCTCAGGAAGATAAAAAAACACCTTTCACTTCCCTCCTTAAGAAGAAAGCACTTTCTGTTTTTGAGTTGGAAGATGAGCTCAATTGCTGATTCTCATTCAATGAAGTGCTGCAGTTCAGTGCATTTCTCCAAACAGGGTAAGAGAAATAAAAGTCATTCTGTTGAATTGATTTGGCACAAGGGGAGCTTTGTGGATACCACAAGAGCTTTTTCACAGTACCTAGGGTATGTGTGGAGACTCTCCAGATTTCTCTCCAGATTTCTTTAATCCACATTCTGATCCAAATTATGTGGCTATGTAGAAGCAGCCTGAGATTGACTTTTAAGTTTTTCTGTTCTCTTGTCTCCAAACTCCACCTTATACTGCCTAGGAGGCCTTTATTGCTTTGTTCCTTGTTTGCCTATGGGAGTGTCCATCCTGCCATTAATGCCATTAATTTTCTCCCAATCCACCCATGCACAATTTAGATTCCAGCTGCAATCTGTCTCGGACCTAGATAAAGGCTTGCCAATGAATAATGGAAAGTCAACAATTTCAGCAAGATACAGCACCATGGTCGCAGCCCAAGTATCCAGAGAAAGGCAGGATAAAAAAAAACAAGTAAATAGACAAACAGAAATTATTTTCAGTCATGATTCAGAGATCAAAGATAATATAAAACATAAAACTCCTTTATCTGATATCGGCCACAGGGAAAACAAGACTGCAGGATAACATCACAATCTAGACATTAGTTTGCAAGTTGGATATCAATAACAGTTGGTGTGGCAAATTACTATGCCTATATTTATAATCCTGTCAAGTAGGGTAAGTTGAAAAACCTTTTTGTATGTTTCTCTTAGGGAACACTGCACCACACATGCTTTATCATTCTTGCATTTTGGATATACGTGCAAGAATCTTGGTTTATATGGAGGAGAGCAGACTACTTTTCACAGTTGCATCTAACTTTACTAAGACATATCTTAGCATAAGTGAGGCTAACTTTCAAACTAGGTGAGGGAGTCAAATCCATTTTCAGTATTTATGAAATGACTTGGTAGCTAAGAAATACATTGTTCTTTTAAAATAAATGGGAAAAAAGTTTTAGGGTGCCCGTGTTTGATTATTTCATTATCTTTTGTCACCATATTTGACTATTTCACAGATGAGAACAATTTTCTTGCTGTAGCAGAGAAAGTGAAAATTTCTGCACAGTGCTATTCAGTTATTCATGCAACTCAAATGATTCAGGAAATAACTGAAATCTTGCACAAAAAAATTGTACTAAAAGAGGAATTCTGCATATGTGCTTTTTGGTTCATTATTGCTTTTTTATCAGAATGTTTTAGTTAAGATTTCTGTTAGGCAAGACTGCTGGGGGAGGGAGCTACACTAAAAACAGCAATCATAGAAAAATATTCACACTCTGCCTAGAAACAATTTTTGGTACAAAACTCCATAGAAACACTGGGCAAAATCCTTCTGAAGTATCAAAAAATTCATATTCTGTCTGTCCTAAGTACTAGCTAACTAGCTAGGTACACCTATTAAAATCCTAGGAATCATTCATCAAAGAAGTTTTGAGAGAGGGGACCCTGGACCTCCCTAGCTTGCCATTAGGTCATTCCTGTTTTCTGGCTGTATCAATGAAGAGACAAAACAATGCACTTAATCCATGGGCATTTCTGTGCAGCCTGGATAGTTCCCAGAGAGAGAAATTCAAAATGAGAAATCAATGAGTTGAGGTTTCCCATTCACTCAGAATAAACAGACAGACACATGAAACATATGGATAAACTATTTATTAACTATTTAATTCTGATCTGCAGCCACTTTGTTAACTATTTAATTTTGGTCTGCAACAGGGCTGCTTAGTGCTGTGTTTGTAGAATTTTGCTATGGGGAATTTTGTTGTCTCTACAGCCAACCGAAGCATTGCTAACAGTCATTGATTTGCAATATGCAATACAATTTGCAAATTACATTATTGCACTGTCGCAAATATTATTCTCATCACAGACTCACTGATTTCAAGTTGATGTTTTCAATTGATGCCAATATTTCCTGCATAATAAAAGGGAAATATTTTTAGTCATTACGAAGCACAGATGTGAGACAAAGGAGTATGTGACAGAAAAGGTGACCATGAGGCTTAAAAATGACTGTATAAGCAGCTCAGGCTTTGTTTTTTTTAGAATTCGTAGTTCATAGTATCAAGTCATTTCTACCCATGAGATGCATAAATTGAGATATTTATACAGCTAAAACCATTTGGGGGGAATGTGTCAATGAAGGTGTTGACCTATTTAAAATTTAGTCTTGTTAGAAACAGCTGCCGGGAAATATTCTAGAATTAGTGAATGTTAAAAACCATTTAAACATATCATTAACCTCTTTCTCTCTTTGTTTTCTACTCAAAGAAATGAACGGTACAACATTTTTTTTTTAATAGTAGATATGATGCAACAATTTCCTATCATGGTTAACCATAAGAGAAACTGTATGGGATCTATGAAGAGATGGAAAACAAAATCCAAAAAGTTCAGTCACCTGAATGTTTTAAAGAGACAAATAAAATCAAGTCCAAGGCTCAAACTTTTTTGTATTTTTTTTAAAAAAACATTGTTATTGCTCTATAATATCCCAAATTATCTCTATCACTTGGACCCCATCTCAAAACACAATATAAAACATAACAAGTCCCCTTCCTCTTCAATATAATGTAAAATATATGCCATGTTAGATTAACTATGTGTCAGAAAGAAATAATTATAATTGACATTAATATTTCATGTATTTATTGTC
This sequence comes from Anolis carolinensis, assembly GCF_035594765.1. Taxonomy (NCBI): domain Eukaryota; kingdom Metazoa; phylum Chordata; class Lepidosauria; order Squamata; family Anolidae; genus Anolis; species Anolis carolinensis. Next base: position 134,155,827 of record NC_085845.1, on the reverse strand, counting down.
TCACCTAAACATTTTGGTATCCTACTTATTTCTTTTTAATAATATAAATGGTATCATACAAATAAATGAAGGCAAGAAGACAGAGAATCGGGTTAGAAGGCACGATCATCAAGTTTGCAGACGACACAAAACTGGGAGGGATAGCCAACACTCCAGAAGACAGGAGCAGAATTCAAAACGATCTTGACAGACTAGAGAGATGGGCCGAAACTAACAAAATGAAGTTCAACAGGGACAAATGCAAGATACTTCATTTCGGCAGAAAAAATGGAAATCAAAGATACAGAATGGGGGACGCCTGGCTTGACAGCAGTGTGTGCGAAAAAGACCTTGGAGTCCTCGTGGACAACAAGTTAAACATGAGCCAACAATGTGATGCAGCAACTAAAAAAGCCAACAGGATTCTGGCCTGCATCAATAGGGGTATAGTGTCTAGATCCAGGGAAGTCATGCTCCCCCTCTATTCTGCCTTGGTCAGACTACACCTGGAATACTGCGTCCAATTCTGGGCACCACAGTTGAAGGGAGATGTTGACAAGCTGGAAAGCATCCAGAGGAGGGCGACGAAAATGATTAAGGGTCTGGAGAACAAGCCCTATGAGGAGCGGCTTAAAGAGTTTGGCATGTTTAGCCTGCAGAAGAGAAGGCTGAGAGGAGACATGATAGCCATGTACAAATACGTGAAGGGAAGTCATAGGGAGGAGGGAGCAAGCTTGTTTTCTGCTGCCCTGCAGACTAGGACACGGAACAATGGCTTCAAACTACAGGAAAGGAGATTCCACCTGAACATCAGGAAGAACTTCCTCACTGTGAGGGCTGTTCGACAGTGGAACTCTCTCCCCCGGGCTGTGGTGGAGGCTCCTTCCTTGGAGGCTTTTAAGCAGAGGCTGGATGGCCATCTGTCGGGGGTGCTTTGAATGCGATTTCCTGCTCTTGGCAGGGGGTTGGACTGGATGGCCCATGAGGTCTCTTCCAACTCTACTATTCTATGATTCTATGATTCTATGATTCTAGAATTTAATTCTGTTCTATCTGTTCTTACATAACTTGAGGGAGAATGGCCACCAATGACAACTGTAGCTTTATCTATATTTTCCAGAATCTGATGCCATATTTGCTTTGAACTAGATTGAGTCTACATTGCCAGAGTTTTGCTTGAGAACCTAGAAATTCCAAAATAGAATCTGTAAACTCTCCTGTGCAATTTTATGGTCAACTCACCATGGAGGTTGACCATGGAGTTATGATGTATGACTTGTGCCCTGTCTACATTGCCATATAATGCAGTTTCAGAATACAGTTTAACTGCTTTATATGGTGGTTCAATACAGTTAATCTGCATTCTGAAACTGCATTATATGGCAGTGTAGATAGTGCCTTTGGCCCCTTCCACACTATTCTTATATTGCAGGATCTGATCCCAGATTATCTATTTATCCCAGGTTATCTGGCAGTGGGGACTCATATGATCCAGTTTAACACAGATAATCTAGGATCAGATCCTGGGATATACGGCAGTGTGGAAGGGGTCTAATAGATTTCTAGTAAGGTGTTCTCTCAGTTTAATAAGATAGCAATATCATTATTTGCAGTTTTTTACTTTCATGGGGTCCTGTGCCCTGAACACCACAGAATGTTAATGGCAGACTATCCTAGAATAAAACAAAAGGTTTCTAATTGAAGTAGTATTGGAAGAAGAGTTCCTTCACTGCAAAGGAATTCCCACATATAGGCACTTAACTGATGGAGTGGGCTTTACTTTTCAAGGTCTTCTTTTGATGCATCCTGGTAAAATGTTCATTTTTCATTTGGATGAATAAAATCGGCTTTTGTGATTCACAACCCATGTCCAGGTTGGGATTTAAAATCATGTCAAAACTTCAAAGTTGGCACAGTTAATTGTGAATGCAATATGTATAGAATATTCACAATAGCAGCTGAAAATCAGCTGAAATTCTCAACTTGTACAACTTTTTCAATCTTCATTAAGAAGGGAAGAAAGAAGAGAAGGGAGCTCTTCACACTTATCTTTTTTCAGTGGTGGCAACAGGAGTTTACAACTTCAGCCATGAAACCCGAAGGGTCCCATCACACCACGGAGAACTACTTCTGGGGTAGCTCTGTGGCTAAAGATGAAACTCCTGTCATGGCAGAGAACAACAGCAGGCTCCCTGTCTTTCTATAGGAAATGATGGGTCGAGCTGCTGAAAAAAGGCTTCCTCCCTTCCGCTAGGGCAGGGGAGAAGCCGCATTGAAGCAGGGCGCAGGGAGACAGGTCCCCACACCCCCGAGTGATGACGACCAGAACGTGGTGAGATGCCTTCATCCTGGCAGTACAACTAACAAGGTCTAACAAAGATTTTATAGTGTTTATACAAACATTGTGAGGAAGCTATCTTCTTTGTCATTATAATCAGAAAGCGTTTTTTTTAACCAAGCAACATAATGTGTATAAAGCTGAAGTGAGGGGAAATATATGGATGTGCATATAAGTCCCACCTCTGTAATCTGAAAAAAACTCTCTAAGATTTGATAATTTCCTCTTGATTCAACATTGTATTTCCACACATAATTCCATCACAACTGGATTTCCCCCCTTCTTGTTCTTTCTACATCCCTTCATGGCACTGAAATACTGCAGTAAGAGAATGAATTATCATTTCTGGCACAAGCAGTGGAATAATGCAGAAGAATGTAATTGAATTTTGGAGCCTGTTTTAATGCAGTTTCTGGTCATGGAGAGTGCCTTGGACTGCAAGGAGATCCAACCAGTCCATTCTCCAGGAAATAATGCCCGGCTGCTCACTGGAGGGAAGGATATTAGAGGCAAAGTTGAAGTATTTTGGTCACATCATGAGGAGACAGGAAAGCTTGGAGAAGATTATGATGCTGGGGAAAATGGAAGGATAAAGGAAGAGAGGCCGACCAAGGGCAAGATGGATGGACAGTATCCTTGAAGTAACTGGGTTGACCTTGAAGGAACTGGGGGCAGCGATGGCCAACAGGGAGCACTGGCATGGACTGGTCCATGAGGTCACGAAGAGTCGAAAACGACTGAACGAATGAGACGACGATGGTCATGGAAACTCTTACACAATCATTTGGAAACCTTCACATTACTAAAAGAGCATGTAGGCATGTTTGGAACAGAGTTTATGTGCCTGCCACCCATTTATGATCAGGTCTCATCTTTATTGGGGCTAAAATATATTGAATAAGCCTATTTCTAAGCTGTTTGGTCTAAGCTTTTATAGATTTTTACACAATGAGGACTACAATCTTATTTTCATAATTAAGTGTTATTTCATAGCATACTAAAGTCTACAGCCTTACCCTATCTTTTATGGCCCATCACTGTCATTTTGCGATTCTCTAAGGTGTCCTTGAAAGATCAATGGCCTTATGAATACTCATTTATGTTTGAATTTGAACTTTTATAGGGTTGGCGGATGTAGCAATAACAGACCCTTCTCTTGGCATCAGAAAAGGTGACATTATTGCAATGCTTTACATGCTTTACAGTGCTGTCGTTAACAGGAAAGGTTAAACACAAGGATTTAACAAGGTTGCTAGCAAACGTCATGTTTATTACGCTATACCGTCAATATTGTAAGGGATTCTTCCCAAGGCAATACTAACTGCTGATTTGGAATGGCACACAAGTGATTTTAAAAAATAAAAAAAAGCATCAGTCAACAAAAGCAACCTATACACTGAGAATCTAAAATTTGTGAGGCAAATGTGGGGTTTTGTTGCTTCAGCAAGCATTTAGAAGGACACAGCCTAAGGCTAGTGTGTGAAGCCAAAAACACATGTGCTGTAAATGCTAATAGTAAAAAATCTGAGTAAAAACATGTATAACTTGTACTACTTCCTTTTAATAGTAAAATAAATATTAATTCCCCTGTCCCCATGTTGACTGAATGTGCGATATTTAATGTATATAAATATTCAATAATGCCTACACTATGGGCTTGTTCAATGAAAAGCAATTGCTAAAGACAATCCAATAATGAAATCCATCATCAAGATGAATCTTAATCTGCATTTTAATGGTCTAGAAATGTGCTCTGGCTCTAAGAGTGGAAGCGACACATTGCTAGCATTATACTGTTCCTTTCATGGTGCTGTGTTCCATTACAACTGGCAATAATAAATCTGAGACATAGAAGCCTTAAGAACATTTATAGGGTCAAATGTAAGAAACAGTCAGAAATATGGTGCCAGATTATAATGCTTTAGACTATTTACGGCAGCAGAAGTCCATCTTCTTCACAACCATGATTGAATACATAATAGGGTTACCTGCAAACAGAAGCTTACATGTAATTGATTGATTCAGTGAAGAGTACATAAATATTTATACCACCTAACGACAGCAGGTTATTCAATGGGTCTACTCTAATTGAAATTATCAATTTGATTTAAGCCATACATGGGCAAACTATGGCTCATGGGCTGGATGGAGCCCATTGGGCTCTTTCCTCTGGCCTTGCAGTCAAAGACTCCCAAGAGCCTTGTGTAGCTGTGTGTCAAACCCTCCTCTCAACAGGAGGACACATTAGGCCGGCACATCCTTCTGCAAGAGGAGGGCCCTCCCAATCATGTGTGGCTGTGCAGAGAGCTCTGTATAGTTGTTGTGGTTCAACCTGATGAAGATGAGGGGCTTGGGGTTTCAGAGTCTGTGGGTCCACTTTCAGGGCCTGAGAGACCAGATGCAATTTCAGAGCCTGGGATAATGGTGGGATCAGATGCAGCCAAGAAGGGGGAAAGAAGGGGGTTGATTCTGTGTTTCTGTGTGAAAGTAGAGATGTTTGGAATCCAGCAGCCAGGGAGATGATCTTTCACATACAAGAGGCTCTGATAACATTAGCTCATCTGGGAGAACATTTGGCTTGGATACACATTCAAGACTGGCTCTGAGGGGGCAGGGATTCAGGTGCAGAAGATCAGAAAATTCATGAGAGAGATAGACAGAAACAGGCCTCTCAAGGTCAGATAAACGTGTTCATGCTTTGTAGTCCTTAAAGCAGAGAGAGCTTTGTGGGGATTTTAGATCTAGCAATTCCTGTGAAGTCCTCCAGCCTCATTCCTTGTTCAAGCTTTTTCAAGACCCAAGATTCTAGCTTTTTTTTTTCGTGTCAGGAGCAACCTGAGTTGCTTCTGGAGTGAGAGAATTGGCCATCTGCAAGGCCGTTGCCCAGGGGACCCCCGGATGTTTTGATGTTTTACCATCCTTGTGGGAGGCTTCTCTCATGTCCCCGCATGGAGCTGGAGCTGATAGAGGGAGCTCATTTGCGCTCTCCCCGGGTGGGATTCGAATCTGGCAGCCTTCAAGTCAGCAACCCAACCTTCAAGTCACGAGGCTTTAGTCCCCTAGGCCACCGGGGGCTCAAGATTCTAGTTCATGTTCTGGAACCTTGTTTCATGGAATATTCTGGGATTCATGTTCAGGTTTTGCTCTTGGTTTTCTGGATTTCACTAGGAATTCATGTTTCTGATCAAAGCATTGTTTTTGGATTTATCCTGCCTTTGGACTGTTTTCTGTGAACAGTTTGGTCTGACTTTTTTCCTGTGATTTTGCCTTCTATATTAACTCTTGGTTTTTACTCTTTATTCCCTTCATGGTTTTTTGCCCTTTTCAGGCATGTAGCCTGGTTGGGGGGGGGGGCTTGAGGGGCTTCAGCCCCCCCCCCCCCCCAAATTCTCAAGGTGGTCCACGAAAAGGCCTTACATTTATTATTTAAACTGTTATATTTATTCATATCATGATCTGATCACCATGCTCAATATATCCCATATGCATGGGGGTATTGGGATAACGATACAAAAGATTTGCTAGGATAGATCCTCTCCCACTCAGACTCAGCCCCCCCCCCCCGAACCAAGATCCCAGCCCCTCCAATAGGAGAGCCAGGAAAATCAAGGAGAACATCTGGGAATTGACATTACTTCCACCTCAACAGCCCCTGAAATCTAAGACAGATATTTAATTTAGTGGTATAGTTAGTCTCCCAAATTCAAAAGAATATTATCATCTACCTTTTAGCATCTGCCCAAATCTAAATGTTAGTACCAACTAAACTATACCCATGGAAGCAATGAAACATACATTAATGTTGATATGCCAAGTTCAATTGATCTATTCTAGCTGGGGCTTATAATTAGATTTAGACCAGTGTTTTAACAGTAAGTAATTCTATTTTATTAAAGATTTGTTTAAAGTTGTGTTGGCAAGCGTATCTAATCACATATTCAATAAACAGATATACTTTTTGTTTGTTCTTTTAAATCATGCAAATGTGCTTTGTTTACATGATAAACATAGTTAAAATACAAAAAATGCTGAAAGGGAAGAATAAACATATGATCCAAATTTAATACATCATAAATGCTTATTAACTTTGGTAAGTATTTGGTACTCATGGGTTATGCAATTTAAACTCAATTAGGAAAAGTCTTTGAATTTCTGAATTAAGGTAGGAAAATCTACTAACCTTTAGCAAGAAACAGGACATTGAAGAAAGATGAGGATAAAATCCCCTCAATAAAATGTTCATATGGTGTTATATCCTGATAAATGACCTAAAATAAAAAGTTGCAATGTTGTTCATTAAATGTTTATATAGCAGCATTTTTTAAATTTCTAATGGTGGCTGTTATTTTCATTACGATTTTACTAGTGGCAATGCTCTAAAGAAGAGATGATAAAGGATGCCATGACCAAGATCCAAATATCTATGTTCTGTCTGATCCAACCTTTTATGATTGGAGGTAGAAAAATTATTAGACAGGCAACACTGTTGTTTTCACTGTCTGCCCTGCCTTTTGACAATATTATCACCAAATGATTTTTTCCTAAATAAAGTCTGCTGTCCCCAGGGCCAGATCAGCTACATCCAAGAGTATTGAAGGAACTAGCGGAAGTTATTTCAGGACCACTGGCAATTACCTTCGAGAGTTCTTGGAGAACAGGAGAAGTCCCAGCAGATTGGAGGAGGGCGAATGTGGTCCCTATCTTCAAGAAGGGAAAAAAGAACGACCCAAACAATTACCGTCCGGTCAGCCTCACATCGATACCAGGCAAGATTCTGGAAAAGATCATTAAGGAAGTGGTCTGCGAACACTTAGAAACAAATGCGGTCATTGATAATAGTCAACACGGATTTACCAAAAACAAGTCATGCCAGACTAATCTCTTTTTTCGATAGAGTTATGAGTTGGGTCGATACAGGGAATGCTGTGGATGTAGCATACCTGGATTTCAGTAAGGCCTTCGACAAAGTCCCCCACGACCTTCTGGCAAACAAACTAGTAAAATGTGGGCTAGACAAAACTACGGTTAGGTGGATCTGTAATTGGCTAAGCGAACGAACCCAAAGGGTGCTCACCAATGCGTAGTCTTCATCATGGAAAGAAGTGACAAGTGGAGTGCCGCAGGGCTCAGTCCTGGGCCCGGTTCTGTTCAACATCTTTATTAACGACTTAGACAAAGGGTTAGAAGGCACGATCATCAAGTTTGCAGATGACACAAAACTGGGAGGGATAGCTAACACTCCAGAAGACAGGAGCAGAATTCAAAACGATCTTGACAGACTAGAGAGATGGGCCGAAACTAACAAAATGAAGTTCAACAGGGGCAAATGCAAGATACTTCACTTCGGCAGAAAAAATGGAAATCAGAGATACAGAATGGGGGACGCTTGGCTTGACACCAGTGTGTGCAAAAAAGACCTTGGAGCCGTCGTGGACAACAAGTTAAACATGAGCCAACAATGTGATGTGGCAGCTAAAAAAGCCAATGGGATTCTGGCCTGCATCAATAGGGGTATAGCATCTAGATCCAGGGAAGTCATGCTTCCCCTCTATTCTGCCTTGGTCAGACCACACCTGGAATACTGTGTCCAATTTTGGGCACCACAGTTGAAGGGAGATATTGACAAGCTGGAAAGCGTCCAGAGGAGGGCGACTAAAATGATTAAGGGCCTGGAGAACAAGCCCTATGAGGAGCGGCTTAAAGAGCGGCTTGAAGGGAAGTCATAGGGAGGAGGGAGCAAGCTTGTTTTCTGCGGCCCTGCAGACTAGGACACGGAACAATGGCTTCAAACTACAGGAAAGGAGATTCCACCTGAACATCAGGAAGAACTTCCTCACTGTGAGGGTTGTTCGACAGTGGAACTCTCTCCCCCGGGCTGTGGTGGAGGCTCCTTCTTTGGAGGCTTTTAAGCAGAGGCTGGATGGCCATCTGTCAGGGGTGCTTTGAATGCGATTTCCTGCTTCTTAGCAGGGGGTTGGACTGGATGGCCCATGAAGTCTCTTCCAACTCTACTATTCTATGATTCTATGATTTTTAATGGAATTTTATGATGGTTCATCAAATAGTCTGGTGATTGGTTGAAATGCACTAAAACATTCACCAACATTCATCATCAGATAAATAATTATGAATGCATAAGCACATCATATTTGCTCTCTTGACTTCCCAAACCTATCTGGACAACAAGCAGCTACATCAAGCAACAGACCAGGGTACAGAAAAATGATGTTTCAACCACAAGCATCTCTGGTGTGATAAGGAATTGTGATAGGGGTCTTGCTTTTGATTGTAGCACCAGGTATCATTGGCAAGAGGAGGCTGGAAACATTATTCTCCTGTGTCCTGACCACCAGCAAAACAGATCTCTGTCAATCAAAGTATCTGATGGTTATTAATATAGGTGGGGCACATTTGGCAATAGTGTTGCAATCCTGAATATTGAAGCAGGATTCATGACTGTGAATCTGTTACTGCAATGTGGGATGTCAGCATGTGAAACTACTAATTAAGAATGCTATTTGTCCCTTTGGTTGACTGTGCAGCTGAACATGCAATCAAATTCATGACCAAATGTGCATTGCATGCGCATCTGTGTGCACAGTGGGACTGAATGGATGACTGTGCTTCTGACACCATAAACTGAATGTGTATTCTTCGTATCAAACAAAACTTTCTGGTCACTCCCATAGGGAATCTTACATATGAATAAGTTACCAACAAGGTTCTAGTCAATTAACTTTGTGTTCACATGCAACTAACACCAGCGCTTTGAACTGTGTTCATAAATATTTATCTGTCAAATGGATAATATGAGTTAACTGAATCTTCAAAGCAAGTGCCACTTACATGTTATAATATGTGGAGGTTACCAGAGCACAGATTGCCACAGGGTAGGAGTTACTCTTTGAAAAAAATCCATCCCTGGCACATCATCCTTAGTAGATGGAAAACACTCAGTGCAACAAAGATAACCTGAGTCTCCAGGCACAAAACTTGCCTTAGGAGCTTGCCCAGAGATAGCAAACTTGTTCAGAAAAGAGAATTGTGTGCCTCTACAGACAACCATACCATTTGTCCCAACAATACATCTTTTTGGATTGAACTGTAGTTCCCTGGATCACGCTCAATGCATTACCAATGCTAGAGACAAATTTAGCACATTGGCTGCCTCAGCTGATTCAGGTGTTCTCAGCTGACTCAAAAACAAAGGAGCAAAAGTGTTGCTTATCAGTGGCATACTGATGACACTCGAGTCTAAAACATCCTTGGATAACCTCATTCAGGAGCATTTTATAGATGATAAAAATATGTGAAGCATGATAAAACTTGTTGAGATTCTATAGCATAAATGGCACCATCCCTTCCTTTGGGAATCAGCTAATCAAAGATGATTGCAAACACAGAACCACAGTTTATTCTGAGTTCTGTCCCGGATGTCTTATCCATGATGCATCTATAGATGCAGGGAAGCACACACAGCACAACTGGTTAGATGTTTTCAGTCTCAAATGTTATTGTATGTGTGATAAATAACACCATTTACATTTGTCTTTGGTTAGCAAAGCACATGCTCAGATTTCTTTACCATTATATCTGGCATGCACCATAAGTGACAAATTGGCATAAAAGGTAAGTCCTGAACATCCAGTTTGTTTGACTACAGTTAATGAACACATGGAACTACAAAGAACAGAGAGCAATGACGTACTGTGCTAGAATCCCCTTGGAGTTTTGTTATTCTTCTTTGTTATTAAAGATCCTGTCTCCTCAGTCCATTTCCTCTCTCGCACACCTGCCTTGGATGATCTGTGCATCAAGGATGCTTTAAATGAGTTTTCCTTGGAGACAGAGGGATAATTTTTCATCAAGCAAACATTTTGAACTTGAAAATCCTAGTATTAATAGCCCACGAGTAACAAAGTTACTGGTTCTAGCCACAGATGGGCTGATCTTGCCTTAATAAAACAGGCAGATGGCACTAATCTTATCACCAAATAACTCTTCATTCCTTTGTATGATCTTACTTCATCATCTTCCAGAAGCCATCTGCCTTCCTCAGAATAATCTACTTCATATTTGTTCTGAAGCTGAAAGCAGAGCTGATGATGAGAAAAGACAATGGTGTTCCTATGGGAAAGGGAAAATAGGGTTTTGCCTCCACTCATTCTACTCTTCCAGTGACATTTTTCTTCAGTTCCAAAATGTCTAGCCTTATAGAGGTAAGGTAAAGGCAAAAATTTTCCCCTGACATTAAGTCTAGTCATGTCTGGGGGGTTGATGCTCATCTCCATTTCTAAGCCGAAGAGCCACTGCTATCCATAGACATCTCCAAGGTCATGTAGCTGGCATGACTGCATGAAGCACTGTTACCTTCCCACAGAAGCGGTACCTATCGATCTACTTAAGTTTGCATGTTTTTGAACTGCTAGGTTGGCAGAAGCTGGGGCTAAGAGTGGAAGCTCACCCCACTTCCCAGATTTGAACTGCCGACCTTTTGGTCAACAAGTTCAGCAGCTCAGCTGTTTAACCCACTGTGCCACCAGGAGCTCCTAGCCTTATAGAGAGTGACAATAAAAATCATTGACACCTAAACTCTTTCTTTTGCAGTCTTCACATTTTGTTGGTAGCTTCACCTGACTTTTTACTTTGAGTGCCCAAACAGTATTTCCAAATGCTCAGCAGAAGTTTTAAGATTCAACAGTGCTTGAAATGTGGGGCCTGAAAGAAAATGTCATTTGATTCTTATTTGTGAGGCAGTGCTTTCAGAATTCGTATTTTTGTGGCAATGCTCTCATTCCCCTGTCCATAGATCTTTGAATATAGACAGGATATAAATATTTACATAAATAAATAGATTGCAGATAGATGATAGATAGATCACTGATATTGGAGCCAGCACAACTCAGGAAGCCTCCCGTGTTGGGGGGAAAGCGTCCAGTGATGCTTTCACCTCAGTCACACAACATCATGTGATGTCCAGCACAGGGCTCTGTCCATTAGATGAAGAAAACAATCATTTTTTTTCTCCCCTGCAAATTTGCCTTATAAATGGCAAGAGGAAGTGGTCACTTTGTCTGAGAAAAGTACCTTTCCTTGGCTAAAAGGAGGTTCAAAATGTTAGGTTACCAAAGGATAGCCTCCATAGCTTCCTACACTGAATATGGTAACCTAAGTCCTATCATGAGCCCTATCAAACATATTAAACACAATACATGTCTGGGGCAGAGCTCTTCTGATTAGATATTAAGGCTAACAAAGGAGACTGATTAGTTTCTTCATAAGATCCCAAAAGGAAGATTAAATGGGTTGTCTTGAGTAACTGCTTGTTAATTACAGCTTCCTTCGCCCTGTGTCTGCAATAGATCTCCTAGGAAACCACTCTTAGAGCTAATTTCATGCCTAAAAATAATGAATCTGGCCTAAGCAGGAGTTGCAGTTGAACATTTGGGTCAGAGATGCTTATTTTTTGTAAGAACCCCTTCCTGAATTACTATGCTATAGGTAGACTGAATACACTGTAGAAAGGTCTGCCATCTCTGTTCCATTCACATCCACTTTCACTAATGACAAAAGGAAGGAATTTTTTAAAGTAGGTAGAAAACTCCAGAGATGATGAAAGAAGCCTATCTCAGCAATGTTCCAATAATAATAATGATAATGATAATAATAATAAGAAGAAGAACATGCCCTGGCAGAATATGTAAAGCAAAGTGAAGAACCTGCTTTGATTGAAGTCGAAAATCAGAAACTCCTCAAAGCACAGCAGACAAAAAATCAGTACAAGAAAACAGCACTACAAACTAGAGCTGACAGCTGGCACCGCAAAACATTGCATGGAAAGTTCCTTGACAAAACTGAAGGAAAAGCTGATAAGGAGAAGACCTGGCTCTGGCTCACAAATGGGACCCTGAAGAAGGAGACAGAAGGCCTGATCCTTGCAGCCCAGGAACAAGCCATCAGAACAAATGCAATTAAGGCCAAGATCAAAAAATCAGCTGATGACCCAAAATACAGACTGTGCAAGGAAACCGACGAAACCATTGATCATATCATCAGCTGCTGTAAGAAAATCGCACAGACAGACTACAGAGGCACAACTATGTGGCCCAAATGATCCATTGGAACTTATGCCTCAAATACCACCTCCCAACAGTAAAGAACTGGTGGGATCACAAACCTGAAAAAGTATTGGAAAATGAACATGCAAAGATACTGTGGGGCTTCCGAATCCAGACTGACAAAGTTCTGGAACACAACACACCAGACATCACAGTTGTGGAAAAGAAAAAGGTTTGGATCATTGATGTTGCCATCCCAGGTGACAGTCGCATTGACGAAAAACAACAGGAAAAACTCAGGACCTCAAGATTGAACTTCAAAGTCTCTGGCAGAAACCAGTGCAGGTGGTCCCGGTGGTGATGGGCACATTGGGTGCCGTGCCAAACGATCTCAGCTGGCATTTGGAAACAATAGACATTGACAAAATTACGATCTGCCAATTGCAAAAGTCCACCCTACTGGGATCTGCGCACATCATCCAAAAATGCATCACACAGTCCTAGACACTTGGGAAGTGTTCGACTTGTGATTTTGTGAAACTAAATCCAGCATATCTATGTTGTTTGCTATGTCATACAATAATAATAACCCTATTTTTATACCCTGCCTCCAGCTCCCCACAGGGACTCGAGGCAGCTAACATGGGCCTAAACCCAAAATTCCACAATAAACAAAATAAAATACATTGAAATAAAACAAACATCATTGACACTTAACATTGCATAAATTAAACTAAACATTTTAACAACATTATAACGGTGAATAAACTGAATGACTCTCCCTGTGAACTTTCTCGTTCAAGGGCTGATGACATTGAGTGAAAAATTATTGTTAAATGGAAGCTAAGGAAAACACACCTATGGTGAATTTTTAATACCTCATCATATTTGATTTCCGAAGACATAGTATCCATCCAGAGTATCTTCTCTGTAGTATACTGAAGTGCTTTGTAAACATTCTCATTCTGTCAGAGAGATTTCATAAGGTGATGTTAATGGACACCTGTTCTATCAGATGAGAAGTTTTTCTTTTTGTGAGATGACACCATTCTGATTCCAATACATTGTATCATTTACCTGTCACTACAAGGAGAACTGCTGGGTAAAGGTTAAAGAACAGTATGGTCACACTTACTATGCTGTCAACAGTCAATTATTCCACTCCTGCTTAGCACCTAGTGCGGTATAGGGGAAGTGCAATCCCTGAACTGATACTTGAAATTATTACTTGGATAAGAAGAAAACAAGAGAAGAAACATATTCTTATATTTTAAATAATAAGCACAACTTTGAGTTCCACAAAAACATGTTGCCTGTGGCAAGTGGTTGTTTCAATGCGAGATTGAAGGTGAAAATGCCTACATTTTGATCTAGACTTCATAGAAACTGTGCAAAATGCTGAACCTATTTGAAAGATAATGTTGTGCTTCTTGGGCTTCAGACTTTATTCTTAAAAGCAGAGCCAATTTCCTATCTTATAGAAATTCAAGGTACCTACCAGCCACAACTTCTGTTGGATAACTTCACCTTGCCTATAACACAGTGGTGATTACTGTATTTGATGTATTTGATGGCTTCTTCCCTGGCATTCTCATCCTAATATGTTTATCATTCTGTTCATCATCATAACTGCTAGAGTATCAAGAGAAGTATGAAGTTTAGCCTTAGCAAAAATCATTTGCCCTTTCAATGTTTGTTTTATTTTTTAAAGACAGATGTCTATGCAGACTTGATTATGCAATCTATACATATGACATTCCTATCTCGTACCACACAGTTAGAGACAAAACTGACTCTGACCTTACAAGCTAGCAAATTTAACTTGGTGCCTGGAGAAGCAATTAGTAATTCTATTTACACAGCAATAAAATTTTAATGTTATCTTGGGCCATGTCCCAGTATACTGTGGAAAATGTACTAAAATTAGAGAAATAGATATAGAAAATATCCTGCATAAAATAAAACTATAGTATGTAATCTGTTAGGTAAAAACTTGATAGATAAAGTGGAACCTGAGCCTTCCATTTAGTTATACAAAAAGTAATAAAACTGCTTAATACTATGAGGCAGAGGTAGTGGAAGAAATTTAGGAAGGAAGTAGCAGAAGGAAAAAACAATCTGAAATGAACTACAGTAGAGTCTCACTTATCCAAAATAAACGGGCCGGCAAAACGCTGGATAAGTGAATATGTTGGATAATAAGGAGAGTTTCAAGAAAAGCCTATTAAACATCAAATTAGGTTATGATTTTACAAATTAAGCACCAAAACATTTATTTATTTATTTATTTATTTATTTATTTATTTATTTATTTATTTACAGCATTTATATTCCACCCTTCTCACCTCGAAGGGGACTCAAGGCGGATCACATTACACATATAGCCAAACATTCAATGCCTTTTTAACATACAACAAAGACAAGACAAACATAGGTTCCGAGCGGGCCTCGAACTCATGACCTCCTGGTCAGAGTGATTCATTGCAGCTGGCTTGCTCTCCAGCCTGCGCCACAGCCGATAACACATCATGTTATACAACATATTTGACAGAAAAAGTAGTTCAATGCGCAGTAATGCTATGTAGTAATTACTGTATTTACGAATTTAGCACCAAAATATCACGATGTATTGAAAACATTGACTACAAAAATGCATTGGATAATCCAGAACGTTGGATAAGTGAGACTCTACTGTATTTATTTTCAGGATGTAAGCAGTTTGTGTTAATGTTTGTGCAGTTAGTCCTTTGTACCACAGATTCTGTATCCATGAATATACCATCCACATCTTGAAAATATTTTTAATCCAAAAAACACACTCTGATTATGCCATTTTATATAAGAGACACCATTTTGATATACCACTATATATAATGAGACTTGGTTTTCAGTGTTTGTGCGGGGGTTCTGGAACCAAATCGCAAACCAAGGACCCATTATACCATCCAGTGATATTTTCCACTATTCACGTTGTCTTCATCTTAAATTGATGTATTAAGTCATAGGAGTACTTAATATTCCAATTCTGATATTTCAGTCAATCTAATTCCTCAATAAATTGCCAGGCTAAATGGTTCCCATTTATCAAGGTTCAATTTATTCCACTTTAAAAATAATTATTTTATACAAGGAATAATACCCATGTAGGAATAAGTAACATAACATGATTTTTTTTATTTCAAAGTTTGGAGAATTTTAATCTAGACACATTATGATTTAAGGTTGAATCTAGAATAGGATAATTGAATTTAGAACTCAAAAGTTTGGAGTTGAATTGCTGCACCTGCCAAAAACTACTCACTGAATATTCAGGAATAACTAATCTCATATGCCTGGGAGCTCTTCTACACTGTCCCAAGGTCACAATGGCTAAAATACTGGCCCAATACAAATCCAACAGGAAAAAGCACAATAAAAACTCACAAACTGCATCCAAATTACATGGGTGTGTAGAAGCCTAAGCAAAGGCCACAGCTACATTAAAAGGTAAAGGTTTCCCCTGACGTTAAGTCCAGTCATGTCTGACTCTGGGGGTTGGTGCTCATCTCCATTTCTAAGCCAAAGAGCCAGCGTTGTCCATAGACACCTCCAAGGTCATGTGGCCGGCATGACTGCTTGGAGTGCCGTTACCCACCCGCCGGAGCGGTACCTATTGATCTACTCACATTGGCATGTTTTTGAACTGCTAGGTTGACAGGAGCTGGAGCTAACAGTGGCTGCTCATGCCACTCCCGGGGTTTGGACCTGGGACCTTTCGGTCTCCAGCTCAGTGCTTTAATGCACTTCACCACAAGGGGCTCCACAGCTACATTAGAACACGCCTATTGTGTCCAGCTATTGGTTATTAGTTATTGGTTGTTGTTGAATTTATGCTTTTATTATTTTTATATATTTTTATGTATTAATTCATTGTAAGTGAATGTATCTTAGGTTGTTGTATTTTAGTGTTGCATTACTGGGCTTGGTCCCCATGTAAGCCGCCCAGAGTCCCTTTGGGAAGATGGGGGTGGGATATAAGAATAAAGTTATATTGTCATATAATGCAGTGTAGGAATTGTTTGGTACATCCATACAACACACACAGGCTAATGTAATTGAATCTGGGATAAGCCATTTAATGCTACTTGTCCCCAGGTTAAAAAAAAAACACCAGGGAAGGTCTGAATCTTATGGGATCCAGGATCACATCCCCACAGCCATCCTGTACTCCCCAAGCTCAGGCAGTCTGGGAAGGTAGGATGGCAATGCCTTTCTGGTGTCAAGCACCCCTTTCCCCCCTCACTCCCAAAATGATAGAACCCCACCCTTATTGGCATTATCTATTCTTTAATTTTTGATTTAATTTTCATCATTCAATTAGCAAAGTAGCTTCAGAGGAGGAGATGAGGTTTTTCTGTCATTTTTTAGGGGAGGGGTGCATCTGGAGCTTGGAATCAGTATAGTTCATGCTATTATGTGCCTGCGTGGAAGGGCTCTAAGCTACTTAATCAGAAGCAAATCTTGTTACAATAGAAAAGGCTATATTTTTGCCTTATCAGAATACCTGAGCATGAATTTGTCAGTCATGTTTGCTTCACTTTAAAAATAGTTAGACCCTCCCTTCTGGCCAACCTGTGAATGCTTTATTTGTAAATATTAATGCCACATTAACAAGCAAGCAAGAGTGAACATATGTGAAAATGCTTTTCAGATTTGGCTTTGAAAGATAACATAATAGATGAAAGGTTGAAGCATTTCCTTATCCTAGTAACTTTAAAAAAATAATGACAGACAATTTGCCTGAAAATCTCAATGTGAGCATGCAATTTCATATTATTATTTTTTTAGAAAACAACAGCACATGAATAGCCACAAAATAATATAATATGCACAGTATTTTATTTAATCTCTGTCGGCACAAACAAAAGAGAGATAACTAGAAAATTCAAGAAGGAAATCTAAATTATATTTCAGAGGAAAATAGATAAAAGATTGAAAAGGGTAAAGGCATTGCAGTATGGCTGAGATATGGAAAAAGTAAAAACAAATCTGGTTTATCAAAGCTACTTTTTGTGTACAAAATATATTTTTAATGTATAATTCTGCTAGGCTAGTGCAAAAGAAGTGACAGTTATTAAAAGTTTCAGTGTTGTTTCAGGTCATATGTTTGAATTCTAAAGTACAAAGAGATGTCAAAGTCATCAGATCTTAATTCAGCAAGTTCTCCTTTGCAAATGGGAAGTGGATATATAGAAAGACTCTAATATAACCTGTGTTAAGATGTCAACATTTAGTATGCAACTTTTTTAACTAGCAGAGCTACGTTGAATTATAGTTTTATTATATACAGTAGAGTCTCACTTATCCAACGTAAACGGGCCGGCTGAACGTTGGATAAGCGAATATGTTGGATAATAAGGAGAGATTAAGGAAAGGCCTATTAAACATCAAATTAGGTTATGATTTCATAAATTAAGCACCAAAACATCATGTTAAACAACAAATTTGACAGAAAAAGTAGTTCAATACACAGTAATGCTATGTAGCAATTACTGTATTTACGACTTTAGCACCAAAATATCACGATCTATTGAAAACATTGACTACAAAAATGTGTTGGATAATCCAGAACGTTGGATAAGCGAGTGTTGGATAAGTGAGACTCTACTGTACATATAAAGGTAATACACATTAATAGCAAAGAAAAGCTGATGATAAAGAATGTACACTGGATATACAGCAGCTGAATATATCCAGAATCCCTTTTGCACTGCGTAGTTATTATACTACAGTAGAGTCTCACTTATCCAACACTCGCTTATCCAACGTTCTGGATTATCCAAGGCATTTTTGTAGTCAATGTTTTCAATAAATCATGATATTTTGGTGCTAAATTCGTAAATACAGTAATTACTACATAGCATTATTTCGTATTGAACTACTTTTTCTGTCAAATTTATTGTATAACATGATGTTTTGGTGCTTAATTTGTAAAATCATATGGAAACAGTCCCAGGATTCTGTCCCCACAGAACCCACACCGCATTAGACCTGGGAAGGCCTGGGTTTAATGGGATATCTATAAATTCGGGACAAAGCAGATTTAACTGCTTTATCCCAAATTATTCATCTTTTACTTCAGGTGTCATTTGACCAGCGCAGGTAAAAGTCCTACAGGGCCCACATTTTGGGCCCTGTCTGAAAGGGCCCATAGTCTAGCAAAGGATATTTAGAAATCTCAGCCAGAGAAGTTTAGTACCCCTTTCGATAAAACTGGTATTTCATGACATGTTACCATGATAGTTAAAGCTGAATCATTGTAATATAATTGTGTTGTTTGAAATAGTCTTGGATCAAACTTCCTCTATACGACATTATAAGATTATTTTAGACTGCATCAGATCCATAGTCTTCCAAGAGCATTATTACCTGTTTTCAGAAGGATCAAGTGTGGTACATTTGCTGGTAGAATTGTATTTGTCAATAAACCGTGCACCTTAAAAACTTGCACATGATAGCTGGGAAATTCTCTTTATTGGGGCAAAGGACAGCAATAATATTACACACTTCTATTACATCAATGGTTGTGAAGAAGCATAACAATTTATATAGACCTCTGACTGGTAATATTTCTCCAGTTTCTTAAAAAATTCGCTTAGCACTGATGCTGAATATCCTTTAAACTGGAAGTGCTGCTGATTGAATCTGACAAATTCTAGGCACAAATCATGTGCTTTCCCACTGACTTTAGACCACTCCACAGGGGGAAACAGATTTTCTCCTGATATACTCAATTTGAGTAAGAATTACTGGGGCATATTACACTGTATTCAAAGCAGCTCCTGCTAGTGATATACCAGTGTAATTTTTAAATATTTAAATTAGTCTTGAATGCAGTACTTTTTATTGTACATGGCTGAGAAGGGATTGATGAGCAGAGTTGGTCTTTCTGTCTTCCTTCCTTCCTTCCGTCCGTCCATTCGTCCGTCCTTCTTTTGGAAAGATGATCACACTGCTTTTATATCTTGAACTATATACAGAGTTTATTTTGAGAGGGAAAAAGCAGGAGAAAAACAGCAGCAACCATCTGATATTATGGAACTGACATGAGCACATGTAGTAGGAAGTGTTTTACATCTGAATATATCTCATGCTTAAGACCCAACTGGGTTCATATCTGAAGATCAAACAATGGTAGAATCTAGACCTTGGTAAAATAATCTTAGGACCATCCAGACAGTCCCAAAATATGGGAAGTGTCTTGGTTTTTACTGAAGGCATCTAAACAATACCTCTTGGAGACCAAAGACTTTAAAAGGTCCATGATCACCATAACCCTTCTCCTTTTAAAGTAAGTTTTAGGGGGAAATTAGGGGGCTTTGTGGTGGCTTCATGCCATCCCAATTTCAATTGGGGTGGCATGTGGCCACCACCCGGGAAAACCCGGGGTTTCAGTGGGTGGGTGTAGATAGGAACCCACACCGAAGTTAACATCTGTTTATTATCAAACTATTGTATTACAATTGTATTGTAATTCCCATCAGCCAGGAAAGTCAAAGTTTAGGTTTGAGACAGTTAGAGGACAATACATTGCCCACCCTTGTTTTAGAATGACTAACTAAACATAGAAAGAAACGAAAAAAAATGAAGTAGCCCTTTTAGCTCCATTTAACCTTGGGAATATTTAATATACTCCTTAAGGAAAGTTTCGAAGGAAGTCATTAAATCAAATAGCTACTAAGCAGTCCCTCAGGGATGGAACTCTTTGCATCTTGTAAAAAGAATTTCTGTTTTGAGAATGAACAGAACTGCAGGTGAGCAAAGATACAGACAGATTTGCTTAGTAGTACCAACAGAACACACAACAAAGACTCTAATGCTTATTAAAAATAGGGAAAAAGCAGATTCTCCCTTTTTCATTGAATAATGAAATAGAACAAAACCTTGAAAACTACCCAAAAGTTTCATCTCACGTGTTATTTGGAAGGATAATTTGCATAGTTACTTTTGCATATTAATTGTTGGTTTTCATTGAGCTATGAGAGCCATGAAGTACATCTGCGGCCAATGAACAAAAGAGAAATCATCGCCCCTAGCCACCATGTATTAGTAAATATATTATATGCTTCAATGCATACTTTTAATGTTCCTCTTCCCCAGTGTTTATGATTTGCCAATCTGCAGGAAGTTATTACCGACAATTAATCTTTTTTATATTACCAAATTGCTAAATGATCATTATGTTGTTAAGATGCTGCAGTTATCAAAGGTGCTGTGCTGGGGAATTAAACACTGGAGTTGCACATGTGCTAGTAATGTACATTAGTCGCAGATGCAATTTAGTGGTTATCGTACCACGGCTATATTAGGTACCTTGTGAGTGGGACAGATGCCATTTAGCATCTGCTGGGAACAATTCAGACACTTTTATCTCAGCATTACCTTAGAGTGAGACAGACTCGTTCACCCGATGGAAATTGGTTTTATTTGAATTGCAGTTTTCTTCAGGGCATACATGACAACATTTGATGTATTTTGTAATTTTCGATGTAGCCTACCATTAGAATAACATAAAGGGAAGTGGTTAGTTACTGTAGGCTTCTGATACCATGCCATTACCCTCAAACTCATACAAATGCACTTAATGCTTTGGAGAACATCAAATATACAAGCTGCTTTCCAACTCTCCAAAGTGCAAAGATCTTACAAGTTCATTATACACTATCAAGAGTTTGGAAGAACTGAAGCAGTTTACTACTTTCCTCCTTTATTATCCTGGAGAAAACCCATAAAATTATATTCATACAGACATCAATCTATATATATAAAAGAGTGATGGAATCCTGGCGACCGCCAAAACAACAAAACTAAACACCCCACAATCTCGAAAATTGACAACACAACCCATCATCCACGCCTGTAGGTTGACACAACAAAAAGAAAAGAAAAATAGAGTCCTAATTAGAGGGAGAGGAATAATTGTTTTTATCCAGTTGCTGCCAGTTAGAAGGCTAAGCTCCGCCCACTTGGTCTCCTAGCAACCCACTCACCCAGGGGACAGGCAGAGTTAGGCCTCACTTAGGCCTCTTCCACACTGCCTATAAAATACAGATTATCAGATTTTAACTGGATTAGATGGCAGTGTAGACTCAAGGCCCTTCCACACAGCTATAGAACCCATTTATAATCTTATATTATCTGCTTTAACTGGATTATCTGGACTCCACACCTTTACCCTTTACCTTAACTACCACCAATTCCTCAATACTTTATTTCCCATACCACTATACTTCGCCACAGCAACGCGTGGCCGGGCACAGCTAGTGTTTAGATAAATTAATAGATTAAATTGATTTTATTAGGGTTTCTGTTGTGAACAGAAAAAATTAGGGCCAAGGACTTTAAAATGTATTCCACTGAGTGCAGAGGACTTACTTGTGTGTATTTAATAGCTGTGTGACAAACATAATTAACATCCTTTTGTTTTTTAAAAAAAAATGTTTACTAGCATCTTTCAGAAAAACTCAACATAAACAGCACTTGGCATCAATTCTACTGTCCATTGGCCCAAATGTACTGGGTGGAAATCGAACTATCCCTGCATCTCTTTTACTTAGGAATACAAATGGATAGAAGCTTTGTATTTTCTTATCTCTGTATTCAATTTTTTTTTAAAAAAACAAAACAAAACAAAGCAAAGTAAAACTCTTCCATATATGTAAAAATGTATGGATTCTTCAGAAACAAATTGAAATTAAATTCTGAAAAATCTGCAGTGGCTAAATTCAACATGAACATCTATTTCTAGCGTGGAAAGCATCATGCTGCATCTGGCTGTCATATAAGCTTCACAAATGAAGAATGCCACAGAATAGATTCAACACTTACCTGGCTGAATATGTTGAGTGTCAAACCCAGATTTTTAAGCATAAACTCAAATTTCTGAGCCTGGAGTGATGAATGTACCAACTGCAGTTACACTATTTATTCTGTTTCTCCCAGCACAAGACCCAACGTTGCTTACAATAACTTAAAGACTGCAAACAAATGACAGATACTGAAGGAGCCTATATGAAAAGAAAGGAAATGGAAAAACAACTTCTGATTATTCCTTGCCTGAGAAAACCCTATGAACTTTATTTTGTAGGAGAAAAATCTAGAGCTGTTGGGGAGGGGACAGAATTAAGAAAATAGTAGCTGTAGTAATTGGTAAGGGACTTGAAGACACACACACCTAATGTATCTACACAGCAACATTTAACCTCACTTCCTGACATATTTGCTCTAAGAAATATGTAGAGGGGCACCTCTTTTTGTGCTTCCTAAATGTAATTTTTTCCATCTTTAGTGAATGATCCTATGTTCCAGTATTATGAGAGAGGCCTAGCTACTTTATCCATGTAAAATGCATTATTTTATACCCTCTTTTATTCACTTGCACATCCTCTTCTACAGCATATTTTCCTATATATGAAATATACAATATCCTGAAGTGACAATCTTAGAGATAAAAGAAAAGATGTCATTATCTGTTTGCTATAATAATATGCCATAAAAATCAAATACAGTCCTCTTGAATGTGGTACCTCAGCCTCCAATTACATGCCATTATAACATAGATTGAACTGCGTTATGTGGTCATTGTAGACGGATATAATGCTGTTTAGCTGCATTGAACTGGATTATATGTGTCAACAATTACCATACAATGGAGATCAATCTGCATTATAATTGCAGTGTAGAAGGGACATGAGAGATGTTTTGGATTTTATCTTCCACATTCTATTATAATTTGTCAATTTAGCTCAGGCTGATGGGAATTGGACACCAAATCATCTAGAGAACATCAGGCTGTGGAAGGGCTGGTTATAACAAGAGCATTTTCCCCATTAACATCCCATTTGGCCCTTATACTAACTAGCTGTTGGAGGACAAAAATTGACACCTAATGACATTACCCACACTAGTCAGGATTTCAGAATTGGATCAATCAAAAGCTGAAATGGTCCATTATAACTGTACAATAAATGAGCATGATATGTGGATTTCATAAAGAGGCTTTAATGTATCTGAGTAGATTGAATGTGATTCCTCTGCAATGAGATATTAGAGTCAGGTTTTAAATGCTCTTTTTAATGCTTTGTTATCTGTTCCAAATCACAGAGTGAGAGATAAATATGAAATAATAAAATAAATAACTTAATAAAAAGCTTGTCACTATGTAGTATGATCTTACTGAACCATAAAAATATTATCTTATTATTCCAGTTGACTCGCAGAGAATATATGTCACAGTATTTCACTGATTTGAAAATGCACATCTCATAAATACATTCTGAGAAGAGCTTTATTCTTCTGCTGCTGCAAAGGAAACAGAATTGAATAAAATAAACTTTACTGATCCTTCTATGTGAAGAAATCCTAATGAATTGTTGTATGTCAATTATGTTGATTATTATTTACAACTGTTTCCAAAGGAAGAAAACCTATATCTACCTGAATGCTCAGTACAGGAATGTTAAACTCATTTTCATCTTGGACCACATCAACTTTATGGTTACCTTTGAAGGGCCATTAAATCCATGGATGTAGAAAGTTCTTACATAGTCGTTGGTGCTCTTTATTTATTTATTTTTTACCCAATTTGGGTCCCCAAATGTTACTGAACAACAACTTCCATCATTTTTGATTATCCATCATGTGGACTTATTTATTTACAGTATTTATATTCTGCCCTTCTCACCCCTAAGGGAACTGGAGGAATAGGAATTGCAACCCAACAACATTTGTGGTTCTGAGGTTGGGAAAAGTTTAAAAGATATTTTAAAGTCAGACATCATATCCACAAGCCTTGTATCTACATTCAAACCCTACTATGATGAAGAATATAGGAGTTATAGTCCATCATCTGAAGGGCCACATAAAATGAAATGGAGGGATGTATTCGGCCCATGAGCCTTGAATTTGACACTTGTGGCTTAGTATGTCAAAGCATTTGTAAATAATGGTTATATGTCCAGATACAAACTCAGTCTTGGCTTTTAGACACCCAGTATCAACAAATGGAGGAATCAAATTTAATCAGTGAGCTTTATGAGTTCAATGCCTTCTGCAAGTTACTGCAAACCAAAAATAAAAAAAATAATCCCCAAATATACATCTTTTGCATTTGCAAATCAGTTGAGTTTTTCTAAAATTTTGTTAGAGATCTAGGGGTTTTTTTCTTCTTTTTAATTTCAGGATTTTTCGTAATGGGAAGTGTTACAATTGCTAAGATGTAGATCAGTTTAAATGTATTTGCAGCTCTGTACTGACATTATTATTATTATTATTATTATTATTATTATTATTATTATTATTATTATTATTATTATATAAAAAAAACCCTTTCAATCCAGTCTGAATGCCAGAATGATATGTAGTTTTCATTCATGGACCTTGTGATTGGGACAATTGCCACCAGCAATAATTTCTTTTAAAATGCCCAATGCTGTGTTAGGATTTAATCTCACTTTAGGTTATAGATCCTGATTAGACAGAAGGGTTGGCTCTTCTATTAAGTAAATAAGATGACCAGTTTGGCTACAAATGCTAGGAACAGAAAAAGTATCAGTCTCCCTATCCTGAGAGGGCCTCTGCCACTTTAGATGTTCAGTCCTGTTTAGAATGGTCATATGGGGCCAACTATTTCCAAATTCTAGCCTCTGAGGATGCACAAACAATCTTGCTAGAAACTAATCAAGCATCTGGACCTGTAGAGTACTTGGAACAAGCATTTGGAAAATACCTGTATATCCATAGGGTTTGGCAGATTTGATACTGCTGCTGTCCACACGGCTCTTCCACCAAACCTCCCTTGTGTGTTCTCATTATCAACATGGGAAATGATGAGTACTAGAGATACCATTCTTCCTAATTCAGTCACTTTCATAAGAACTCTAGAGTCATGTCCCTATGAAATAAATACACCAAACAGAGGTAAAATATACTGTCCTAATTACATGAACCAGTGGGGTGTAGTTGTCTGAATGTTAGAGTAGGACTTTGGGACACTAGAGTTTGTATACTCAGCCATGGTGACTTGCGTCCTTAACCAGCCGGTCACCCCTTCCCACAGCTGCGCATCGTCGCCAAAACGCTGCGTTGAGGACCTAAGTGGCAGAGTTTTGTGGGGAAGGAGTTGCCAAGCTCATTCATCGCTATAATAAGTGCCTAGATGTGAATGGCGACTATGTTGAGAAGTGATATTTGGGTGTGGCTTTCAACTGCATATGGTAAATGTTTTCTCCTATACTTTGTACATTTTTAATGCCAAAACATAATGTACTTTCTGGATAACCCTCGTATAATACTTAATGCTTACCTTCAATATTCTGAGCAGTATAGATCTTTTCACATTAGGAAGAATCTCCTTCAATATTTCTTGGTAAAACAGCTTATATTGGTATGGGTGGAATGTTTGTTTTTTAGAAATCAACACTGTAAGAAGGTAACTCCCTTGACTTGGGAATTTAAACCCCAAGGCTTGCCTTTCTCCTAAGGTTGCCATTTGATATTATACACTCCAATATGCTTTTACTCTCATTTCCCCTAGCATTTCAGGAGAATCTATTTAGCAATATAAATAATAAATGGTGTATATTCCTACTTGGCATGAGCTTAAGAATAATGCAGAGAGGACACAGGGCAGACATCTCCTTAGGCTAGTGGCATAGCAGAATCAGGCAGTAAGCAAAATAATTTGTATCTGTGTCTGATGCAACAGCATTGTGATTTAAGTCTTCATAGCTTGATGTTTGTTAAGAATAATATCTTAGGAAGAGCTGCTCAGTTACTTATCTGCATGTTGTCTCATTCTATATATATAAAAAACATTTTTTAAAAAACTGTAGCCCCCTCCACTCCAACCAAATAATGTATATATCTTTGTTTTCTTTATACATCTAAGGCACATAAGAACATTCATACAATCCCTATCCTAAACAGGAAAAGTCAATTTATGTAGTTTGCAAAAACCCATATTTTGTTACAGTAAGTAGTAACAGGATCAGGTATATATGTATGTGTTAAAGAAAACCTTCTGGTGTTAATTATTATGAGCAGCTGCTGATGTAGGTTAGCAAGCAAGCTTGGACCACACTCGGTGGGGTATAACTGTATGGGTTTTTAGAATACAGTTTGGAGATGCTGAATTAACAATGGCTTAATAGAAATGCTATTTGCTATGAGGGACTAGCTATTTGTTTTATGTTCTACTCTTTTGGATGAAGAAGCCTTACTCTGTGCTACTTACAAGGACTATGTAAGTTTGCTGAGCTATTTGATTTTGTATCTGTGCTGATAAGAGTAAATATTTTTGTTCCTATTCCTCTTGTTTGTATGTCTTTTGCATTGGACCTGACTGATATCTGCTTATGCGCAACATATTTTACACATTAAGGTAGAACGGAATTATATTGGTTTAAAGTTAAAGGTTTCCCCTGATGTTAAGTCCAGTCATGTCTGACTCTGGGGGTTGGTTCTCATCTCCATTTCTAAGCCAAAAAGCCGGCATTGTCCGTAGACACCTCCAACGTCATGACTGCATGGAGCGCCGTTACCTTCCCGCCGGAGTGGTACCTATTGATCTACTCACATTGGCATGTTTTCGAACTGCTAGGTTGGCAAGAGCTGGAGCTAACAACAGTCGATCACGCCGCTCCCGGGGTTTGAACCTGGGACCTTTCGGTCTGCAAGTTTATACTTGCAGATTTATATGGTTTATACTGACCATATAATGCAGTTCCAAACTAGGTCTAAATAAATGTGAATACAATTGCTAAGCAGTAAATTATATAAGATTATAGAACTGCAAATCTGATAATCTTACCAAGCCACTGTAAAAGCCACTGGTCAGTAGTGGTTTTGAGTTCCATACCATACCTATGATCTGTGAGCCTGATTAGAATAGAGCCACTGAATCATTAGGGTTTATTTGTGCCATGACTCCCAATTAAACCAGTGATGTGGGCAAAATATTCCAGAGTGGTCTGCAACAGAGCTGCCCAAATACACCATGGGTGCACCCTAAAGTCATTTTGCAGTCCAAATGATTGGCTGGGAAATCAATGTATTGGCACCTAGGGCTTTTTCAGTCAGAAACAGCTCACCAACAGAGCTTTGCTGGCAATTTTACTTCTGGTGGGGTTACAACAGGGTGCCCAGCCATGTGGTCACTAGAAGCAATATAACCAGGTTCTGCAGGGACGTTGTTTCTGACAGATAAAACAGTGGAGTATCTTTTTGACACATGGACAGTGAATTCATCTCATATCCAACCTGATCCAGCTAACATCAAAAACACCAAAGGCCACACCAGAGCATCCTAGAAGCTCTGGAGTAATACAGCTTCTCCTTGTGATGGTTTAAGAGCTGAAACAGTGCTTTTTCTGCAAAACTGATTGGATGTCATGTGAAGTGCTCATAGCAGATTTAAATTGAGTACATTTTATTTGGCCCTTGTGGATATGAACCTATTCTAGTTGGGATGAATAAACAAAATTCCAGCTAGTATTTGCCGCTTTCTTCTTCTAAATAGCTGAGAAATAATGCCAGTCAACTGCACCAGTGTCAATGTGCACCACTGCTTTCCTGTTTGTTGAAATAACACATAGCTACTTTAGATTACCATTTAAAAAATAATACCCTGTTGAATGATGTAAGACACTAAAATACAGTGCAAAGCATATT
Organism: Anolis carolinensis; assembly: GCF_035594765.1. NCBI lineage: Eukaryota > Metazoa > Chordata > Lepidosauria > Squamata > Anolidae > Anolis > Anolis carolinensis. The sequence continues at coordinate 134,127,744 of NC_085845.1, read as the reverse complement.
TCAAGCACTTCAATATCTACAGTAGAGCAGGATAAAAGTGCCTTTGACAAACCACAAACCAGCAGTTGATCTATGTAACATTTTTCACCCATTATTTAGTGAGGTCTTGCTTGCTATCATAATTACAAATGTGACTATAATGTTAGATACACTGCAAAAGTAATTAAGTTATTTTTTAAGTTACAAAGTGAAATGTGCTTATTGCAAACACTTCAGTAATTAATTATAAGGAAATAGTTATTTTTAAATTATTCTCTTCCCAAGTTCTGCATTGTTAGATGAATATGAGAGAAAGAGAGAGAAAGAGAGAGAAAGAGAGAGAGAGAGAGAGAGAGAGAGGATGAGAGAGAGTGTGTGTTCTGGTGCAGATGTTCAGATACTAACTTTAATTCTGAGCATGTTTTATCCTCATAGGTGTCTTATTGAATAGTGTGAACCAATACAACATCTGCTGTTCATTTCAGAACGAAACTTGAAAAAACTTTTTTTTTCCAGAAAACTGCAAAGCATTTGAAAATTTGAGACACACAGTGTGAGTCACATAACATGAAACCCTTTGATTCCCCGCAGTGCACAAGTCCAGCTTGAAACACAGTAGAGATAAAAGAGCAATTATAAGTTCTCAAAAAATAAAGAGCCAGGTAAGTAGAAAGTTGTACCTTAATACGCCTGGTCATGTTATATATAGTTCACTTAGAAGATCTCTAGATCTAAGAATGCCTTTTGATTCTATTTGCTGCTTTGATTTCAGTGATATTTTGGTGAAAGGGTAAGGTAATAAAAGACTAGAGACCAAAGATAAAGAGTATGTGGGAAAGGACGAGAATGAAAGAACAAGTCATTTTCACTACCAGCGGACTCAAGCTTTCCCAGCTTGTTTTTTCTTCTAGTGAATGAATCACTTTATGATCTTTTGTACAGTGGTCTTTGTGTTCGCTAACATTTTGTGGAAATTCACTACTAGACATAACTACTACTATGGTGGTTCATGCAATAATACATATTTTCATTTTCATGCAATGAAAAGGGCCCGGCTGTGGCATAGCTGGTTAGTAGCCAGATGCAATACATCACTACTGACCAAGAGGTCATGAGATCGAAGCCTAGGTAATGGTTAAGCACCCCAACCATTAATAGCCAAGCTCACTGTTGACCTAAGCAGCCCGAAAGACAGTTGCATCTGTCAGGTAGAAAATTAAGCTACCGCTTTATGCGGGGAGGCTAATTTAACTAATTTACAACACCATAAAATTGCCAGCAGCGCATGGAAATGAATAAGGAAGTAATACAATGTTTTTAGGCTTTGTTTTCTTTATACATCTAAGGCACATAAGAACATTCATACTTTGAAAGCACAAACCTGGAAAATTTCATTGTTCAGTGTCTAGCTCAAGTTAGACTTACATTGCTTACAATATATGAGTATGTTTATTAAACTTATTCAGATCAAAATTTCTAAAATTCAGAACTAAAATAAAAGAAAATGGGCTGACATAAGCATTTTCTTGCTATTTCATAATGTACCAATAAATCACATTCAATTTTTTTTATTCTGAAGCATTTTTCACTTATTTTAGTATGTACTCATCTCAGTGCAATCTATATATATAAAAGGGTAATGAAATTTTGGCCTAGGACAAAACAACAAAACTACACATCTCAGAAACACTAAACTTGGCAGCACAACTCCTCATCCATGCCTCTACGTTCATGCAACAAAATGCTCCAGCTACTCCAGAAAACGGCCAGGCTTTGAGACTGCAAGGCTATTCACTGCTATTCCACCTGGCCAACAAAGGATTCCCATAAGCCACAGCAACGCGTGGCCGGGCAAAGCTAGTACTTCATAAAATGGTTTTTCCCACTGACTACACTGCTTTCAAATTTATCCATTTAGCTAGGCAGTTATTTTCATTAAACATTGCTTACAAATAACAAACACTTGTGATTTCTCCAACTATGAAAGGGTCAGAGTGGGAAAAATAAATTAGGTAGTGGAGATTTCCTTCCCAGTGTCCATGGCGATGTATAGCTGTTTGAACAGAACTATTCCAGGAAGACCTTTCTTTCTAATTGGTTGATCATACGTGGTATGAAGATTGAGGATCTCTCAAATGAGCTGAGGACAACCCAATGTGTCAACCCGTCTAGATTAATTGCTCTGAAGACACTTTTTCTTTCAACTAGTTGGTTGTCCCTTAGTGAAGAGTTACACTTTGCTTAATATTATGGCTGCTAAAATAAGCTTCCGCAACCAGCTGTTGTCCTTCTGTGTGTTGGGGAATTACAGCCAGCATCTGTCTACAATTTGTATATACGCTCCCACTGCATTGTGGTCTGTAGTTGACAAAACAAGAGCTCTGGCCTTAGTTCTCATTCTGCTCAAGTGCCTCAGCTGAAAGCAATTAGTGATTTTATGTTTCTTAATTAAAAATTATGGCACATACCTTGTGTGCCTGCCAGACAGGTTGAATTAGGAGTAATGTATTAATGATCTAACAGGATATAATTACTGTTATGAAACTACTACACTATGTAAGCAATGAATGTTTGAGAAACTTTCTCCTTGCCCGTCTATTTCAAAAAGCAACATATTGTGGGTACATATACTGTTAAGATGGTGTTGTTCTCACCTACATCTGCTAATTGTAATTCTTTTGCCTCATATGCATATTATTTATTCCTGTTCACAACAGTCAAGAAGCATAATATGAAAATGTATTTTATGCATTATAATTTGAAGTGAAAGCAAAAGGTTTTACTTTCAACTTTGGTATATCTTGCCATGTACTACAATCCTGTGAACACTTTAATAATAAAACATTATTTTTGCCAAGAGAGTGGATTTCAAAGAAGAATTGTGAAAATGCCTTAGTCTTGGTTGTGTGGTGTTTGTATGCTGTGTTTCCCACTAGCTTTTATCCCTGTCATTGTTATATATCAGATTACAAGACTTCATGAGTTTTTTGCACATAAATTTGTACATGAATTTGATCTCTCCTTTCCCAAGTGTACATACTTCCTCCATTGACCAAAGTATGCTCATGCATGCTTTGAAACAATATGCATTATTTCAAAAAGGTTAATGGGGAGTAATCTAATGCTGGCCATATTGTCATAAGTACTTTTAAAACGTTAAACAGGTTATTTTATTCCACTTTCAGTGGGACAGGTTGTATTAGGGACTTTCAGAGAAAGAAGTAGACACAGACTCCTGTATTGGGTTTTATAATTATATTGGTTACATAGGCAAAAGGGGATATTGCATCAACATTTACACATATAATCTAACATTCATTCGTCATTCATTCATTCATCAAGCATTCTTACCATCCTTCTTGTTGAGGTTGATCAGTTTCTTGAGAGGAGATGGCTGTTCATAGTGGTGTTCAGAAATTGGTGTTCAGCTGGTCTGACACACTTTTCCTGAGAGACAAGGGTCTTTTATGTAGTATTTTCTGTTGATTTGGTTCTGAAAGTTTTAAATTACTGACAGACAGCTAAAACCCGTTGATTCCATCAGTTCCTAGACAGATGTATACATTGCTTAATTAGCTTTCCTTATCAAGGACCCTTGTTTGCTTCCTTAATAATGTTGACAAACGTAAGGAGCCATCATGTTGACTTCCTTACTTAAAAGAACCATTGTCTTTTGCAATGTAAACAAGTTGGTTTTCCACCAAGAGTTCATCAAGTCAACAGTTAATCATTTGTCACAGGTCTCATCAAATCCATGAATTGTAGTTTTCCAGGCCTTATTCCTTAGGATGGTATCTTCAGCCCATTTCATACGCTTTTCTCACTCAAATCATACATAATATATCATATAACATCATATATTTCATGACAATGTCTTCCCATTAATTCAGTGGTTCTCAACCTGGGGTCCCCAGATGTTTTTGGGTTTCAACTCCCAGAAAGCCTAACAGCTAGTAAACTGGCTGGGATTTCTGGGAGTTGTAGGCCAAAAACATCTGAAGACCCCAGGTTGAGAACCGCTGCATTAATGGATATACACACAATTCCAGTAACATCAATACAAACCAAGAACCAGAAAGAATTGCTTATTGTAAATTATTTTTTTTCCATCTCTTGCAACAACTAAGGCAATGAAGCAAGTGCAGTCAATTGTTGTATAAATGTGGGCAAATGAGAATTTGGCTATATTTTAATAAAGGAAGGATGTTTGTTAGAAATACAAAATGTAGATCTGTTGTCAGCTAAGGTGATAATATGATTTTGATTTATCAACCTAAATCACATAAAACTGACATTAATGTAACCCCAAAGATTAAATTGCCCATATCATTATAATTGTTAATGCTGTAGTACCCCGTATATACTCGAGTATAAGCCGACCCAAATATAAGCCGAGGCACTTAATTTTACCACAAATACTGGGAAAACCTATTGACTCGAGTATAAGACGAGGGTGGGAAATGCAGCAGCTATGGGTCAATTTCAAAAATAAAGTAGATATTAATAAAATTGCATTATTTGTGGCATCAGTAGGTTACATGTTTTGAATATTTATATAAAACTGTAACTTAAAATAATAAGACTTTAATAAGATAAGAGTGTCAAACACTGAATACCTATATACTCAAGTATAAACTGACCTGAATAGAAGCCGGCCAGGACCCTCACTTGAGTATAAGCTGAGGGGAGCTTTTTCAGCCCTAAAAAGGCCTGAAAAACTAGGCTTATACTTGAGTATATACAGTATATTTTTCAATAATAATAATAATAATCAGGAGTGAATCTTCTCAACCTGCAAGAATCTATTAAAAGTGATCCTATCATCCAGCTAAATAAAATGACCATCATGAATGAAGCAGAATTTGTGATGGCGGGGCCTGGTATCAGATTGGTATGATAGGTTCTGTAAGGATTTTAAAAAACTGTTTACCCTGTTTATCCTGAAGGAGAATCAAAGTATAAACACCACACAATTTAAAATATACAAATATGCAAACATTTAAAAAAGCCACAAGACAGTTCTGAAGCTATGTGGAGTAAAGAGCAATGGATTTCCTCCCAAGTATTTGCATAAAGAAATGAAGCAAAGTAGCATACTCAATAAGACAATAACGAATCTCCAAACATTTACAAATGAGGAGAACAGCAGGCACCATTCTGACATCAATACTGTTTCCTTTTCTCATCTTCAACCTTCAGTGGTGCCACCTACAGTAAGCTGCATCATAGGATTGGCCTGAGTTAGGTTTGACTTAAAAAAAAAACACTCAAACAAAAATCAAGAGCCTCTTTCTGTTAAATATAGATAGAAAATGCAAAACATTTGCAAACTGCAACCGTTTTTCTTAGTCTGCTGTGAATAAGAAAGCAGCCATACAAATAGTGCCACTGAGTGCAAATACAAAACTGCCCATATACATGTAGTAAGGGAACATACATTATTGTATGATACTGATTTTCTGGAGCCATTGTCAATATCACCTTGGGTCTTCAAAATAACTAGAATATGAGTTTTGATCATGTTTACAGATGAAAAGATTAAAATAGGGTAGTTCTTCTGGATTTCTCAGCACTTCCATTTTAAATATGAAGGCCTGTTTTTCAAAAGAAGCTCAAGAGAACAACGAGGGGTAGCCAAACCTCAGTTGGACGATAGTTCCATAGTTTGGGAGAAGCCACCAAAAAAGGCTCTCTCCCAAGTCCTCATCAGATGTACCTGCAATGGTGGTGGGACTGAGAGAAAGCCCTCTCCCAAAGATTTTAAAACTTGAATAGATTTATGCAAGGAGATAAAGTCTTCAAACATATTCTTGAGGATACCTAAGGATACTATTGGGGGCGGTGTCTGTTTGATGTGTATGTGGAACAGGACTTTCTTCTGTATGGAGAAAACAATTTCCCTAGAGAAATCTGATCGGTTTCCATTCTTATTAAAATATGAAAAATGCTTCATTTGATTTGTTCTTTTAAGGTGTTTTGAATGTTAATAGTGTTGTTTTCATGATGTTTGCTAGCTTCTTAGATTGCTGTTTTTAGCAGATGGATAGAATTAAAGAAGATGTGCTTGAACATTTTTTCTCCAAAACAATAGGTTGCACATCTGGCAAACATGTCAACATGGTTTTGTTAGAGCAGAATCAGCGCACTCTAGATTACCTGTCTTTTGACTTTGTATAAACTCTGAGCTTCTAATATCTACCTGACAGAAGATTAAATGTTGCTATCACTCCTTCTTCAGGCAAGGTGGAAGTTAAATATTGTGAATTTCTATCTGTTATGGCACTGCAAAGGGTATAGTGGGTTGGGTGAATTTTCTGACTGTTGGTGTCTTCTCTTCATGAGATTCTAGCTATAATTACATTTTGCATAAATTTGGGATCCAAAATTCACTGCTTTGAGTTCTTTTTCAGAGAGATAAAGCAGGGTATAAATAAATATAATAATAATAAAATGTTCCACTCAAAAATATTTCCCTTTTAATTTAAAATGCTGAAAATTTCTGGATTATTCAACTATATTTAATAGTGTACATCCTTTTTAAGGGTCCCCTGGTGGTGCTACGGGTTAAATCGCTGAGCTGCTGAACTTGCTGACTGAAAGATTGGCAGTTCAAATCCAGGGAGCGAGGTGAGCTCCCGCTGTTAGGCCCAGCTTCTGCCAACCTAGCAGTTTGAAAACATACTAATGTGAGTAGATCAATAGGTACTGCTCCAGAGGGAAGGTAACGGCGCTCCATGCAGTCATGCCGGCCACATGACGTTGGAGGTGTCTACGGACACCGCCGGCTCTTTGGCTTAGAAATGGAGATAAGCATCAAGCCCAGAGTTGGATACGACTAGACTTAATGTCAAGGGAAACTTTTACCTTTACCTTACATCCTTTTTTTTTTCTTTATTGAAAAAATTCTAGTGCAGTTCTCAGTTCTGTTGAGCTGGGGTGTAATTTAAAATTCCAAGCAAGGAAACACTGAAGAGTTTTTAAAAAAATCAAGAGAAAGAAGCATTACACTCCAGGAATTTTGCCCCAAGATCTAAATAGGTCTGCACAGTCTACAATCTCCCGTCTATATTCATATCGACAATATACTTTGAAGATTAGGCATGGGTTGCCTAAGGTTTTTCTCCCTCTAGGCTTCTGTTAAACCACAGTTAAATAGGTCTAGTTTAAAAAATGTCATTTTTCTTGCACAGTGACATAACCCACCAGAGGACAATGTCATTCCCCATCAACTCTTACTACTTAAAAACACCAGACAGTCAGGATGTAAGATCCGCCAGAATAAATAAGGCTGATGGCACACAACATAGTCTTACGCCTAGTTTAATGGCCATGACATTTACATCAATGTGAAACAACTGATACTTTTCTATACCATCTGGTTTTAGTGTTGGTTTTAGTTTCAGGCGAAATTGTGTCTTTTGAATAGATGGAAGGCTACTCATTGATCATTCACATTTCTCCATCAGTCAGAAAAGGGCAAATAGAGAAAGACAGAACAACTGAATTCTAAACTGTCTACAGACAAAAGTGTATTTACCATCTCAGGGGCTACCTAAACTATTGTCTTAAGCCTTTAGCCTTTCCATGTGTAGTCTCAAAATGCCCCATGTTCATAATAAATTGGGATAGAAGTAAATGCTTCGGGATTGTTTTTTCTTTGGAAAACTCCTATATCATCTCACATGGCTACTGAAGCATAAAATATGGCCTAACTTGGTGATTCAGCAATGCAGCAACTGAAAATAAATGCTACATTTAAGACCAGCAATCTTAGTTTCATAATGGGGTAGTACTTTATTAAGAATAAATAACCGCAGACCAATAATGAAGGCCATTTTGGACAGTGTCAGCCCAAAACATTTTGCTGGCTGACACAAAGGATAAGATGTTGCCATCTATAAAAAAAAAAGGAAAGCAGATCAGCAGCTGAATATTAATTGAGGATGGAACATTTTCAGCTTCATATGCAAGCTACAGGCTGATACCAAAGTGCCCCTGTCCCAAATGTACCACCTGAGTTAACTTCATGACAGTTTCTTAATGGTGGGTCTATCCAGTTGTCCTAAGCCATCTAGTAAGAAAAAAAAGGAATATAAACCTCCCAAAATGTATAGAAAGTGTAATATAGACCTAGCAGAACTAATGTTAACGCTTTCCTCCTACACAGCTTCCATTCACGTAAATGGCAAAGCATTTAGTGGATTGTGGCTTCTTCAAGGAAATTGTGAGTGATGCATTATCAAAAGCTGCTTCCCACATCACATTTCGCAAATGTAGGATGGTCAGCTACATAGCTGTAAATGTATCAAAAATTGTACGAATATTGCAAGATGCTCTTTCTATTTGGTTTTTTTCACTCCTTTGGTCTAGGAATTCATCAAGTTACCTGTAGAGAATCATACTTTTGGTATATTTGTGTGTTCACTGGGTTATACATACCCCAGTGAAAGTGATGGTTTGCAACACATAATGAGTATAATTGCAGTTAAGAAATTATAGTTAAGCAAGAAAGTTTCCTGTTAAAATCTCTTACGCAATGGTAGCTTTAGACCAAGCAGAGTAACTATCTCACCAGAAGCCTGTTGTAGGTGGCACTCAGTCCATGAGTTGCCCATACTCTCAGTTAAAATTCACTGGGTAGTCTAGGACTAACTATCATCACAGATAATTTACTTCAACATATACCTGCCCTGGAGCAGTCCTAGATCCAGCATCGCTGTGCTGAAGCCACAAGTTTGTACAATTCAGCTGGGCCAGGACCACATCCACTCTACTACAAAGTTATCTTTCCCTCCATGTCACCAGTGCCACTCATTGCTGGTCACAGAGTTCCACCCAAACATATGGCTATCACCTGTCTCATCTGTGCTATCAAAATGGGACAAACAAGGAGGAGGGAAATTAACATCTTTCTTCTTGCTGCTGCCTTGTTCTTGATAACACAAATGCAATCATGGCCATTGGGGGCTCATATCGAATTCCATGGCAAACAAGGAGTGACAGCAGTGACATAGGGATGAGCCATTTCCTTACTCTGGACTGATCAACAGAAAATTTATGGTGGTGTAACATCTATGTGAACCGGGGATCAAACCAAATGTAATCTAATCTGACTGTCCAGACTGTCATGAAGTCTTCAGAAATCCCAGTGTTTCCTGTAAATTCCAGAGTATCCCCTGATTTTACCTAAAGTGGAGCAAAGCAAATTATAGCCTGAAAACCCCGAATACTTGCCAGAAATCAAAATCACCATACATCATGGGGCCCTTATATCCTGAACAATAATGCAGCCTTGAACCAGCATCTAGAATGCCAGATTAAGCCCACATGGCAGTCAGTGAGAGACACTCTGAACCACAATGGAAGTGGTATGGAGTCAAAAATCACTAACTGCACCAAACACGATTTGCCCTAACCCACTCCACCCCTTTGTTGTGGGTATTCCAAGCTTTTATGCCCTATGTATCTTATTCTATGGCACTCAAGCTGGTGACAGCCAAAGCACCCAAGAGAAGGTAGGTGCAATGTCAGACTGTGACAGGAGACTGCCAGCCTGCATCCACCAGCCACCTGAGCCCAGGGAACACAGGATGGCAGTCAAAACAGTTGATGCTGTTTCTGGTTAGGAACAGGCCCAACTGTCTTCACTCTCCCTAACTCAGAGGAAAGTCCAAATCCTGGGTCAGGATTTGGGCTTTTCCCCCAAATTAGCTTAATCGAGATAAAACCAGGTAAATCCAGATAAGCACCATGCGGCATTTAGCCACCATGGACTGACTCAATTACCGGTGCACACTGACCATTGAATCCCCACCACGAAATAAAGAGACCAGACACAAGGTGTGGTGAAATAATTATATATAATTATAAATTATAATTATAAAACTGGTAATTGAGATAATTGACTAGTTGTGGGGGAGAGCACTACGACATGGGTAATGGTGAGGCCAGGTATCTTTTGGGACCACCTGCCAAGCCAACCACTGGGCGAAACACCTGACCCCGGGGGCACTCCACATTGATGGTTTGCTGTCCCGGCTGGTCATTACTGGAAGCCGGAGAAGGAGGGCTCCAAGTAAGCAAAAGAAAGGGGGTAAGTGAGAGAGGCTGGAGGCCCAATGAGGCCTCGCCACGACCGAGGAGAAAAGGAAGGAAACGGGGGGGGGGGGGGGGGTGGAGGGAGGCAAGCCTTGGCTAGGGATTCTAAATTGAGCTTTTACTTTAAAATTACGCTCTAAAGAAAGCAAGAAAGTCCCCACAAAAAACCAACAACTTTGATCCAATCCACCCCCATTCACTCCAAACCCTTGATGGCTTCTTGCAGTGCACGTGGACTCTTGCAGAGCAGCAACAACGACACGTCCTCCTCTTGTGCTGCAGGGAAGTGAATGCAGAGAGGAGGGGGCTACCTGAAGCAAGGTTTCTTTAGCCCCTCCTCTTTGCCAATTGGCGGGAATGCCAGCCAGAACCAACTGGTCCTTCGCAGGGGGATTCAACCCTCTGGTTGGCTCTTTCTGTTTGGAGGTGCGTGAAATGGTTAGAGTAGATGAGACTATGGAGACAGCCAGCATTAGTTTAAACCTAAATACATTTTTTCTTGTTTATGTAGACTTACTTTATATTATGTCATAAGCAATGCAAGATAGAACATTTTAAAAAGAACCATTTGGCATGACTGACTGTTATAAAAATAAATGTACTAAGAAGTACATTTATTTATTTATTTATTTACAGCATTTCTACCCCCACCTTTCTCACCCGAGGGGACTCAAGGCGGCTTATAGGAGTCAGCAAAATTCAATGCCCAAAACACAATCATTACAATCAAAACCAACATATACAAATCAATTAACAATGCTATTAAAACACATTATAAAACCTAAAAGCATATATGTATTTAAATCCATTTGTCCGGAACCTCGTGCGTAAACCTTAATTCAGACCATGTTAGTTCATCATGCTTATTCATTAAATGCTTACACATATAACCATGTCTTTAGAGCTTTTCTAAAGCCCAGAAGAGCCGAGGCTTGTCGGATATTTCTAGGGAGGGTGTTCCACAGCCGGGGAGCCACCACCGAGAAGGCCCTGTCCCTCGTTCCCACCAGCCGTGCTTGCGAGGCAGGTGGGACCGAGAGCAGGCCTCTCCAGATGATCTTAGGGCCCTTGATGGCTCATAGGAGGAGATATGTTCGGACAGGTAAATTGGGCCAGAACCATTGGATTTAGCTCAACTGTAATGCTGCTGTGGAAATCCATATAGAAAAGTTAGCCATGATTAAAAAAATACCATGGAAAGACAATTGAGGTAGCTTTTGCCCAAAGAGCATAGGAGTCTCACCCCAAAGTGGCAGAGTGAAATAACTTTTCTGCTTGCACATGAGCTATTGATAAAATGAGTTATTCACCAAACAAAATGAGAAATAAACCCATTAATTAGTTTAAACATGGTGATCAACTGACTGGCTGTCTTTTATGTTGTGTACATTTTTGATATTTTCAAGTAAAATACTGAAATGATCACAAGATAACAACGAAGAAGGGGCAATGAACTGCACATCAATATTTGAGTCATGGGATTGATATTCTTTTTGCACTAAGCAATTCCATCACTTAAGGGATTGGAATCTTACCCATATGTGAGATGAATATTTGAGAGCTAAAGATTATTCACAGACTTTTGTACAGATTGCAAATACTGATTTTGTCTCAGAAGCTCTAAGCCAAGAATAATGGAGAACATTAAAACTTTGGTTTGCTTGAAAGAGCTCCAGACGTTACTAGCATATGGATAACAATAACAACTTTGGCCTTGGGGACACCTATATCTAAGGTGGAAGGCATGCAAAAATTGGTTTGTAAATTATGTCTCAATTCTTTTCTAGTGACCTTCACCAAGCCCATCTCTGGACACAGTCACAATGCTAGCCTCCTTGCACTTGCTTTTTCAATGCTTTCTTTCACCTGAGCTGAGTGGAGCCACAGTTGAAACCACTGTTAAAAGTTTTATAATGTAAAAAATGTGATCCATCTAGTAGATGGAAGTGAATTGCAACTGGAGAGCTGAGGATCTAATATTTCTAGCTGCAATCTAAAATATACCTAGTCACCTCCTTAGTTATGAAATTCCATCTTCTATAGCTATGTGATCACTGTGTAAATGAAACATATCCTAAGTAATAGCATATCCAGGGGCCTAGTCTTAAATACCAGAATACCCTTGCAAATAATTAATGTTTGCACTGCTGTTATTTTAAAATCAATATTCATTCACTCTTCTGTACACTGCTGTGCACTTAAAAACATGATTACCACAAAACAATATTTGTTTTCAGGAAGAACGATGTCATGCTAAATAATATATTAAACAGACATGAACAATCAAGTTTATCACTGTTCCAAAATCATTTAGATGTCAAGTGTAAAAAAAAAAATGAAACAAGACAGTATTCCTCCAGCATGTACATCCAAAATTGCACAAATGTGTGTGTGTTTGTACATATAAATATATACTGTCCCGAATAATTGAGAGTTGTTGTAGTTGTTGTAGTTGTAGTAGTAGTAGTAGTAGTAGTAGTAGTAGAAGTAGTAATTGTTGTTTTTGTAGTTGTATGCTTTCAAGACATTTATGACTTAAGGCAGCTTGAAGGCAAACTTATAACAAGGTTTTCATGGTAAGATTTGTTCAGAATGGGATTGTTGTTGCCTTTCTCTGAGGCTGAGAGAATGTGATTTGTCCAAGATCACCTAATGGGTCTCCATGGCTAAGCAAGGATTCACACCTTGGTCTCCAGATTCGTACTCCAATGATCAAGCCCTTACACCATACTGGCTATTGACTTTATGTTATTTGCCAATATGTTTACTCACCATTCCACAATGGATTCAATAAGAGACTACACTTTTTATTCATGCTGTACAAAGTGAAAAATAATAATGATTTTATACATTGATTTTCCAGAATCAAATAAATAGTCTTTGTTTTCAGAATAATCTGTTCATCCCCTTATCTCTAGCAGTAATATAAAAAGAGGAAATTAAATGAAGGAATGATTTGCTGTCTTCTTAGTTCACCTTAAATCTGCTGCCTGCGGTGGTTGTCTCACTCTACCTTCTAGTATATTACTGTTATAACAGTACTGTGCTGTGTGCTACTGACAAGTAACCATATCCAGGTAACAGCTTGGATAAAATATTACTGTTTTTTCCCTTCTCTCAAGTCTGAATTCCCGAGTGATTCCATGCTAAAAGGCCTGCAGTCATACTGAGGGCTTTTTCTTACCGGGCTGACCCTACTGAATCACCAAACATTTGGCAGATTTTCAAATCACATATTGATTTGTTTTGTCCACATATTTCTTCCCCTCTTGTCTGGTGCAAGAACTCTATGAGATACCCAGAGCTGTTTTTCAGCACTAATGCCACACTGAACATCTGAAAACAGCAGAGTAAACTGTGCTGAATACAACAGATATTTATTAAAACTAAAACAGGAAGAAGACAAGAGTGACAACAAGCACAGGGTTTCTGTTTGTTTGGTTTCCTGATTTATTTTTTTATCTTCCTCCTCTTTTTCCTTTTCCTTTGGCACTGTAATGAGGAAAGCAGGCATATATGCGTAGACCCCAAAGTTTGGCTCCGATCCCAGTTTGGTGGTTCAGGAAGTAGTCCCCTGCTCCCTGAAGTGATTCACAGCCAGTCCACTTTGGCTCAGGTTCAGAATCTGAATTAAGATTCAGAGATATAAAGATGCCTATTTGTCATTCACTATCATGAAAAAAATGTAGTAAGCTGTTCCCCTAAGGGCGCATTTTGATTGAATGGGTCCAGAAGGTCCCATTTTTTCCTGGTCTTTCTGATTGATTTTGAATATCCATACACATTTTCTTTCAGTTTCCAGTATTCTCAGAGGGAATTTATTACCAACTGCTAAGGTCAATTTATTTTCATCCAGAAAGAAAGGAAACAAAACCTGAAATTTTGCATCTTCATTTATATTCTCATTTCCTGATAAATGAACAGATCTCCTTCTCTAGATAGATACATTAAACATTCCTTTTAAAGACTCTACCAGATATATGTTTCTTACTATAAAACCTATGTGTGCTGTATTACGGATTCAGTATCCTTTATCCAGAATTGTGAAATCTGCAATAATCCAAATTTCAAAGTTGTCCATATGGGTGGTTAAGATAGTGATACTTTTGCTTTCTGATAACTCAATGCACACACACTTTGCTGCATGAACAAAATATTGTATAAAATTACCTTCAAGATATGTCTATAAGAAATATACATAAGGTGTTTAGATTTTGGTCCTATCTCCAAGATATCACATTATGCATCTATATGCAAATACAGATACTGTATTCCAAAAAAATACACAAATTCGAGAGCCGAAACACTTCTGATCCCAAGCATCTTGGACAAGGGATAATCAACCTTTATTGCTTTGTATTACTGTGATAAATTGATAAATTAATGAGATTTTGCATGAAAGGTTGTGTAATTTATACAAGGTTTATTCAGAAGGAAATCCCAATTCATTCAGTGAAATTCACACCCTTGTACACAAATTTAGAATTGGAACCACAGAAATGTTATAACTGGTCAGGGATCTGAGGCTATTTTCCATTTGATGATATTTCTAAGAAAAGATATCCTTGACTTTATGACTTTTAATTAATGTCCTCTTTTGATAAGGAGTAGGAAATAAATGAATAATAACTTTCAAAGCTTTGTGCTTTAGTGTGCATGAATTTATTGGATTCAGAATTGTCACTTCGGCCCTGAACTATTCAAAATATCTCAGAATTGTCAGTGTGATCTGTTCTATCAAAATATCAATTTATATGCAAGTAGTTGTTCCAGAATGGGTGTTTGAATAAAAATGATGACGACAGCACAATGAAAATGAGCCAGATCCAGTACTTACTTCAGAGCAGGATGACCTACGAAAACATTTCTTGGTACTTCTCTGAGAACAACCCATCTAAATGTTTCTGTTCATCCCATATGATCTCTAGCCTCCCTAAATGTACCAAGACAGGGCTTCCTGGGCACTCACAGAAAAGCACCAATTAAGACAGCTATGGCCACTAGTCATGTGCCCGGTAGCCATTTCATCCATTTAATTTGTGTTTTTGTCCTGTTTGTTTCATTCAGATGACATGATAGGGTATACCACCTCTGGTATGGAAATAATAGTGAAACAAAAGGAAAGTGGGAATGGTAATCATTTGGTCACCAGATTTTAGGTGCTTGGCTGCAGGCCTTGGCAGGTGCGGGTGCTTTGGGCCTGCACACCACACACACTCTCTCCTTGGAAAGAGTGTGTGCATGTGACATGCAGACCCAAAGCACTGGCACCTGCCAGGGCCTGCAGCTGAGCGCTGGGCAAGAGGTGCTCAGCTACAGGCCCTGCCAGGTGCAGGTGCTTTGGGCCTGCACGTAACACACACACACTCCTTAGAAAGGAGCCTGGGAAGCTCGCCCATTGCCACCAATGGGATGAAAAATATTTGTATTTTCGGAAACTGAACAAAAAGGCTCATTCAGAAAGGCACCCGTTTTTGGGAGAGGTGCTCAAAAATTAAAACGGGGCCTTACAAATGAAACAAACAAAAACGGATGGAGATTCTATACAAATGAACAAAACTAATGGCCACCATCTTTGGTACTTCAGAATGGTTTGAAATTCCATACATTTTGGGACAAGACTGCAGTCTAAAGACTGTAAAGATTTTGGCATCTTCTATATCTGCGTTGTAAGATAATTCTTTGGTGAACACTGACCCTACCCCAACTAACATAAATTTTTAAAATAATAATTTTAAAGATGGCAACAGGAGTTATCATTTGGACTACTATGTCAGGTAGTCATGGTTCTCTTTTTCTAGTTACCTCTCAGTACCTGAAGTTTTACATTGTTTGTGCAGTAGTGTGTGTGCATATACAAATATACACATCATTCTCATCTTCTTTCATGCAATGTATGTTATGTGAGAACTTGTAGTTCCTTTTATTATAGTATTTGGACAGGACTTCCTTTAAAAAATATTGTATGGGTCTTTTATGGTTTCCTTAAAATTGCCATTGACTAAACTGGCATCCTCAGTTGGTCTTTTTGTGGCTTTTATCATCTCTTGTATATATTCTATCTCTGATCATTCCACACATCACTTTTAAGAAACATCAGTCATCTTCCAGAGATACAACTCTTCTGGTTTTCTCTTTAAGTGTTTTTAATCTGTCCCCATGTTGTTAAGAAAATGAAATGTGACACTATTGGACTTTGCTTCCACGCCATTGCAATTGAATATGATAACAGGTTGATTACTGTCCTTCTGTGTTTCAGTAACATTTACATCTCACATCTGTGAATGACAACCCATCAAGATTAAGCTGAGACAACAATCACTTTAATTAGTGCAGTTCTACAACACAATTACTGGGGCTTATTTCAACATATTGTTAATGGAGGAAAATAGAAAAGCCCTCTGAAAAAATCTTGCTAGCAAAACCCTGCGAAAAGTATGTCTTAGGATTACTGTAAGTCTTGAAGGTTCAGAGCAACAAAGTTGAAGCTTACTTCTAGACCAAGGATGGACATTTTTTTAAGAAAGGGAAGCGCATGCCAGAATGGGCCAGGCCAGGTGGGGGATAGGCCAAAGGTTGGTGTGCGGGGAGGCTGTGGGGGTCAGTTGGTGTGGCAGCAGGGAGGAGGCCAAAATTAAGGCTTGGCACAGAGGGGGAGGAGGCAATTGGTGCAGGGGGGAGGGGGAGAGGGCTTGACATGTAGTTGTGATCTTCACAGGAGGAGGGCTTGACATGCAGCTGCATAGAGCTCTTGGGAGAACTCTGTGCAGCTGTGTGTGACTGGGAGGGCTTGGGCTGGGGCTGTAACACATGGCTGGGACCAGTGCTGGGGTTTCCCCATGCCTGTTCTAGACTGGGAGCTAGAAGAGAGTTTAACCCCGGTTTTCCTTGTGCAACTTTTCAGTTTTGTCTATTTGGATAGGCCAAATAAAAGAAACTAATTGAATCAATTGTTTAAAGACAATGTATGAAAGTAATCTCTATTGATTAACTGGGCTACTTTGAGACAAACAGTAGGGATCAGACATTTGTCTTATGCTTTCCAACAAATGAATAATAGAATCATAGAGTTGGAAGAGACCATATGGGCCATCTAGTACAACCCCTGCCATGCAGGAAAAGCACAATCAAAGACCTCAACAGATGGCCATCTGGCTTCTGTTTGAAAGCCTCCAAGGAAGGAGCTTCCACCACAATCTGAGGCAGAGAGTTCCACTGTTGAACAGTGTTTACAGTCAGGAGATGTCAGGAGGTCCTTCTGAATGTTCAGGTGGAATACACTTTCCTGTAATTTCAGCACATTGCTTTGAGTTCTAGTCTCCAGAGCAGCAGAAAACAAGACTGCTCCCACTTCCTTATGATATCCTTTCACATCTTTAAGCATGGCTATGATGTCTTCTCTCAACCCTCTCTTTTGCAGCCTAAACATGCCAGGGTCTTAGAGCTGCTCCTCAGAGGGATTCATGGTCTCCAGATAGTTTTAGCCACCCTCCTCTGGACGTGTTCCAACTTGTCAAGATCTCGCTTGGGTTGTGGCGCAGGCTGGTAAACAGCTGCTGCAATAAATCACTCTGACCATGAAATCATGAGTTCGAGGCCAGCCCGTGGCGGGGTGAGCACCCGTCAATTAAAAATAAAATATAGCCCCTGCTCGTTGCTGACCTAGCAACCCGAAAGATAGTTGCATCTATCAAGTAGGAAAAAAGGTACTACTTATAAAAAGTGGGGAGGCAAGTTTAACTAATTTACAATGTTGGAATGAGGAAGTGAGGAAGTGCCATCAGAGTGGATGATGAAGCAGCTGCTCCTCCCTGTGGCCAGAATCGAACATCCCCTCAGGAGAAGGTTAAATTGCCTCTGCGTCTGTCTGTCTGTTGTCTCTGTCTCGGTTCGATGTGTTTATGGGCATTGAATGTTTGCCCTATATGTACATAATGTGATCCGCCGTGAGTCCCCTTCGGGGTGAGAAGGGCGGAATATAAATACTGTAAATAAATAAATAAATAAATAAATAAATTATGGTGCCCAGAACTGGACACGGAATTCCAGGTGAGAATGAAAATACACGTAGGTCCATAAAATGTGCTGGGAGTTTCTTACAGGTCAGCACAATTAAGACTATAGAAAGAGTTGATATGAACTATCCAGGTGCACAATGTAATAAACAGTGTGTGTACATTACTCATAGTGCTAATGAAAAAGCTGGTAGACTTCTGGTAGCTCACTGTTCCCTTTTGTTAGTAATGCATTGCATTTAGTCTGTAAATAAAGATGAAACAATTTACATATTGTAAGAGTTTAACATTTTAAAAATATATTTCAAAATGCTGTACTAATAAGTCCAGCATTTTGACAGGCATATATGATAAGTCATACTCATATCAAATTTGGATATAATGGGAATAGAAAGCGAGAGTAAAATAATAAAGCAGGACTGTATGGTTTTTCAATGTGTTTTGATATCCCCAAGAGAATGCTCCTAAGAAGAAAAATAGCACTGAACTTCACTATTAGTTTACCAGAATCCCATCTATCATTAAACCTATGCCAACAGGCAAACAGCACCCAGTCCTAAATTCTATCAATAAACAAACAAAAAAGGATCTTGGGAGAAAAGTTATGAAAAAGCTCTTTTCCTGGGCTGCTTCCTCTATATCCACAAGAAAGATTACTCATACTTTGAAAAACTCTGTTTGCTACATTACTCCCTGCCCATATTTCAGCCACAGCAGGAAGACTAAACAGACAGTGATGTCTGTAGGAGCAGAGTAATTGCAGTAGCCCTAGTCATGCATATTACAAGAAAAGCAATTCTAATGACTTGGCACTCCCAAAGACATTCTCGTAATATTCCATGTTCATATGCTCTAAGAGTCATTTGATGGCAATTGTTTCTTTGTAAACACAGGCCATGATACATCTCTGTTACATCCTCCAGTGAAAGAACCAATAAAATTGACAAGGCAGGTATTTAACACAGAAATAACACCTGCTCCTTCATGGACGTTCAGTGTGCTTATCTACCCAGAAAGGATGCTGGTAAGGCCACCTGGAGGTATCTGAAATGCAGTGATATCTGCATGTCAGGCATTCTCACACTGGGAAAGAGCTATACCATCTCTCTGTGTTGTAGCTTACATGCACAAAGCAAGCTGCTTCTTGTTAATTACTGAAGGAAATGATTTTAGGTTTTACCCCCAAATTAAGATACTGCAATTTTGCTTGTTTTAACAAACAAAGGAGGATGGGATGGAAGCTCCTATTCAAAGGACTGATTCATAGAAAACAGCAATGGGATGCAAAATATGAGTTGTCACCATGAACACTATGGATATTACCATGTCATCCCCATATACTGCACTCAGGGTATCTTGTCAAACCCAATGGGACCCAAATGTCATTTTTACTATTTCTAGTACAACTGTAATAAGCCAGAAGTGACAAAGATGTCCTAAAACAGTGGTTCTTAACTTGAGGATCCCCAGATGTTTTGGCCTTCAACTCCCAGAAATCCTAACAGTTGGCTAACTGGCTGGGATTTCTGGGAGTTGTAGGCCAAAACACCTGGGGGCCCACAGGTTGAGAACCACTGCCCTAAAACCAAGTACTAGAGCCAACTAGAATAGGTCTATTTAATGAAAGATATTTACTTAAGGTTGGCTTTACATTCAGCATTGGATGGGTATACTTCAGTTCGGACAAGCAATTGAATGTATGTCAGTGTGTGTGGAGGGGTGTTTAGATAAAAGTTAGCACATTGACTCATTCAGATGTCATATTCCCATTTAATTCTGCCTAACTGTATCAGTGCCTTTGCTATTGTATGTTAGAACATGGATCAGTTTCTGTTTTATTCAAACAAACTACTCGGGAGCAGTAGCTTGATGACTATGTAACAATAAAGAGAGAGTCATTTCTCATTATGTAAAGAATTTAATTCTTGAGATTAAAAAGTCAATTCCCATTTAGTTATAATATTTTGATGTACTTATTTGCTACACAACACTCTTTTGTTTATTTAGTACTTGGGAGTTTTACAGCCACAAAGCTATCAGCATACAGTGAGAGTTGATACCTCACCATGAAACGTGTGATTATTTTCTAGAAACCAGACGATTGTATGTGTATATCCATCTCTTTTTATACTGAAGATTTATTTATAATGATGTACACAAATATAGTATTTAAATCTTCCATCAAAGCAACCCCTTTCAAGTTCTAAATAAGCAGCAAACAGTTGCTATTTATTATATGTGCCATGTATTTTATTTCTATAGCATAAAATAATATTCTAGAGTGTTTCATTTGAAAGAAATAGGGCATCTGATCACTATAATTGAATCAAAACCATTTGATATCCAAAGCACAATGCTTTAGCATGTCATTGCAAAAATTATTTATGTTTCTGTAGCTTGATGTACTGAGTTGGTGTAACTGGATTCATGATTTAGAAGGTTAGTAGTTACGATCAGTTAACTTGTGTGAAGGATGGGATAGGTGTGTCTGTTTTTGAGCCATTATCTTAGATCTATAGAATCAGGAAATTGTATAATGTACTACACATTATAAATTTTTAAAAAGTGCACCCATCTTCCTTATGATAGCCTTTCACATATTTGAAGAGGTCTGTGTGACCTCTCAATTGTTTTCTAGGATAACAATTCAAAATTCCCACAAATGTTCTTCATGGAGCTTGATGTCCAGTGTCAAGGACCACATTGTACTGATGCTCTGTTTTGTTCAGTTTTGTGGCCAGAGCCGGTCCAAGGTAATTTTCAAGTGTAGGCAAACAGAAATTTTGGATGAGGTGGAATGTCACCCACCCCTGGATACTTTTCATTGTGCTGATATCATTCTTTGAACTGTAGTGACCAGAAATTGACATAATATTTACTAGTTTGAAGTGGAGCACAATAAACAGACTCTATTACTTATTGTAATGCAATACATTTCACTCTGTTTAAACATTATAGTGCTATAATATCATTAAGGACATACTGTAGGGTAAAAACACTTTGGATCTTTTCAGAAAATTGCTCATTCTATTTGACAAGGAACTTTGATCTGAAATAAATGTCAGTGTGAAGTCTACTACTCAGACTTTTCTTTCACTGATATAATATGCAAAATCCACATCACCTTAGGAAATGCCAGGTAAATTTCTCAGTTGGTCTTTTAGATTTACATGCCCCATAGTCACTCTAAAGCAACCATAATAACAGAGAACTCCTTGGAAAATCAACTCATTTTAACAAACAAATGGAGGTTGGATTTGCAAGAGTGGAGGGGAAGAGTAGAAGACAACAAGTACATAAAATATATGCCAATTTTTTTTAAAAAAAGAATTCACTCAAAAAGCAAAACACATTTTATTCAGCCTTTGTTTACCTATGACTCATTTTATTGTTGATTGATTGTTTTATTGTTATGTTTTTATATTGTTTGTGACCTGGGCTTGGCCCCATATAAGCTGCCCTGAGTCCCTTCAGGGAGATGGGGCAGGGTATATAAATAAAATTATTATTATTATTATTATTATTATTATTATTATTATTATTATTATTATTAGTGCATTTGCAATCAGTAGAGGAGTCTCCAAAATCACTTTGTGATCGCATCCTTTCCTACTAACCCATGTGGACCTTAAGATCTGCTGGGAAGGCCCTTCTCTCGCTTTCGCCCTCGTCTCAATTGCGATTGGTAGGGAAGAGGGAGAGGGCATTCTCAGTATTAGCCCTTGGCTCTGGAACTCTCTCCCCAGGGAGATCAGACTGGCACCTACACTGTCCACCTTTTGCAAAGACCTAAAGACATGGATATTCCGGTGTGCTTTTGAGTAAGCAGTCCCACCAGATACTCAGCCCACTTACATCTCATTATCAGCATTGCATTTTATCACTGTTCCCCCTTTATGGTTTTAGTGTTTATTGAGATTGCTCCTCTGCCCCTATTTTTGATCGCCCTTATACCTCCTAGGAGCCCTATCCAGAGTTCTACACAATTTTACCCTCTGAATGTTTAGTTATTATTATTGTCCTGGTTTTAATTCTGTTGATGTGTTTTATTGTTTTAAGTAGTTATAATGTTTTTAATTGATTGTTCTGTGTTTTAACTTGTGTTGTTGGGCTTGTCCCCATGTGAGCCGCCCCAAGTCCCTTCGGGGAGATGGAGGCAGGAAACAAAAATAATGCTGTTGCTGTTGTTGTTGTTATTTTTGTTGTTGTTGTTGTTGTTATTGCTAGCAGGGCCCCATTAAACAATGCTGTTTGTTAATACAGTAGAGTCTCACTTATCCAAGCCTCTGGATAATCCAAGCCATTTTTGTAACCAATGTTTTCAATATATTGTGATATTTTGGTGCTAAATTTGTAAATACAGTAATTACAACATAACATTACTGCGTATTGAACTACTTTTTCTGTCAAATTTGTTGTATAACATGAAGTTTTGGTGCTTAATTTGTAAAATCATAATCTAATTTGATGTTTAATAGGCTTTTCCTTAATCCCTCCTTATTATCCAAGATATTTGCTTATCCAAGCTTCTGTCGTCCCGTTTAGCTTTGATAAGTGAGACTCTACTGTATTGTAAAATTTTGCTCCTAGAGGACACGTTTGCTTCTAAAAACCTGGTTAAAGATTTAAACTGAGTAATTGCACGGACACTTCTTCAAGCAGGTAAAGTATGTATACAGTTCTACACAAACACTTTTGTTTAAAGACAATTTCTTCTATGCCTAATAGGTCTTTAAAAAAACAAAAGAAAATATTTTGTTCACCATATCAGGCAATGGGTTTGGTCTTAAAGTCTTCGAATATACCAGATTAAGAGAAATTAGAATTCAAATATTTGCAATATAGTCGGAACTCCTTCCTCACCATCATGAGTGAAGTTAGACACATCTACTGGACAGTCATGAAATGTGAATATTACTCCTGGAGTCTTCCTCCAGGGAACCAGCTTGTTTTTTGCCACTCCAGCTGTCTATCCCTACAAGTACATGTCACCAAGTGAAGAAACCAGATCTCTTTACCGATTCTACTGAAGTAATGAAGCATGCAGGCAGGCTGTCTGGTGACTTGTCTCATTAGTTCTATGCAGGAAACACCACTGGTTTTGTCTCTGGCTAGTTACAATTTATTGAACAAGCCCAGCTATCTGATGTCAACTGCACCGCTGTTCCATGCATACTATTGCTGCTTGTTGAAATATGGTAAAATGATGGTGTTTTATGAAAGAACTTATATAGGAATAGAATTTTCCAAATATCTTTGGCATGATGCACCCAAAGCCTCTCCAGTGTGCCCAAACAGGGAGTGTGCTCTCTTGTATACAAAACCTCTTTAGAATCAACTCCTTTCTGAAATACCTTGTTTTCCCACTATTTCTCTTTTAAAATGGTAACACAAATTGATGCAAGATTACTTCTATTCACAATTTTGAAAGAGAATAAGAAAGAAATCTGCATCACATGCACTCATGTAATGATATGGAAGGGGATCAGTTTTGCAAAATAAAAAAAAACTAGGTGATAGAAACATGAGATAGAACATGGGAAATGTGAGTGTGGTCTCCTCGCCTACTAGTATCCAGCTGAAATTGCATGAGGAAAAATGCTTTAACAAGACCATAGTAATTAATGTGCACATATGAATTCATTCATACTAACGGTGTTATGCTACTGGGGTGTGAGAGAGACACACACACACAGCTGTATAAAATTCAGATTATCTGCTTTGAACTGGATTATATAACAGTGTAGATTGTGGCCTCTTCCACACTGCCATATAATCCAGATTATTAAAGCAGATAATCCACATTGTCTGCTTTGAACTCAATTATATGATTCTACACTGCCATATAATCCAGTTCAAAGCAGATAATCTTGATTTTATATGGCAGTGTAGAAAGGGGCCTAAAATAATCCAGTTCAAATAAGATAATGTGGATTTTTTGCTTTGATAACCTGGAATATCTGGCAGTGTAGAAGGGGCCTAAGATATGTATGTATCTCACACACATACACATGTATCATAATGGAAGCTGTTACTACAACAGTGGACTGTTATTTTTTCACATTAATATGCTTCCTTTCTTGTCTTTGTATGTGGAAAGTGACTATAGCCCCTTCTACACTGCCCTATATCCCAGGATCCGATCCCAAATTATCTGCTTTAAACTGGATTATATGAGTCTCTATTGCCAGATAATCTGGGATAATCAGATAATCTGGAATCAGATCCTGGGATATAGGGCAGTGCGGAAGGGGTCTTTGATGACTACTATGTCAGCCTAATTTACAGTATTTATATTCCGCCCTTCTCACCCCGAAGGGGACTCAGGGCAGATTACAATGAACACATATATGGAAAACATTCAATGCCAACAGACAACAACATATATAGACAGACACAGAGGCATTTAACATTTTTTTCCAGCTTCACGATTCCGGCCACAGGGGGAGCTGTTGCTTCACTGTCCACTAGTGGCTGTACTTCCTCATTCCTTTCCTCGTGTTTTGCTGGCAGTTTTATGATGTTGTAAATTAGTTAAATTAGCCTCCCGCATAGGGCGTACCTAAATTTCCCTAATTGACAGATGCAACTGTCTTTCGGGGCTGCATAGGTCAACAGCAAGCCGGGCTATTTAATGATCGGGGGCTTAACCCGACCCGGGCTTCGAACACATGACCTCTCAGTCAGTAGTGATTTATTGCAGCTGGTTACTAGCCAGCTGCGCCACAGCCCGGCCCTAATCAAAGTTAATGGTTACTAGCCACTTGAAAAACAGAGCCAAAACATTTATCTCTTCCACTTCAGTCTGTTTTCAGAAGTTCTTTTCCATTTATCTGAAGAACTTAATATTATATCTAATCTATGTCATTTGCTGAGTGCTTTCAATATATGTCCCATCTCTACTGATATTTAGACTCTGCCTTCAGACTTGTCAAATAATTTTCATCATGGCTAATTGAGTTCAGCCTCCTAGGTTTTAGCAATTTTGCATTACTAGGGCTGAATGAAAACAGAATTATGTCTCTTGGATCAGTAGATTATATCCAGCTATCCTTTCACACTACACAATGATTTCACTTGATTGCTATGGCAGCATATAATTAGAATTGTCAGATTTGTACTTTGTGTGCATGGTTGCTCATACACTTGAATATGCACCTTTATGTGCAAATACTACTTGCTTCATCTAGGAAGTGGCAAGTGCGGTGCATCTTTACTCCTCATGGTGTCTGTGGAATGCACACATATTGGTAATTCCCTGCACCTGTGTAGCTTGTCCGGAACTTAAAACAGCTGTATGTAGTTTGGCTACAGCCCCACCCACCTTCCCCTGAAGGTATATAGCCTCAGGTGGGGATGTAGCCCACATTCCTTTTTTTACCGCCGCAGCAGCATTGAGGAACTTTCTGTTAGTTTGGCTTACTTAATTGGCATTGTGGCTCAGGCCCAGCTAGCTAGCATGGCTCTTAGGTTTAAAAAAATGCTCAGGGTGCAGAGGGAATCTCCCTGACTCGGATGGCCATGACAAATGCCTTCTCTGCCTGGGAGAGACCCACTCTGTGAAGACTTGTGGGGTTTGTCGGGCGTTTACGCCCCAAGCCCGGAAGAACAGGGAAGCGCGGTTGAAAGCGCTCTTGTACGAGCGCGCGCTGTTCCCTGTGGAGCAGGAGAAGCGACAGCGTCCTCCAGCCTCTCCGGGCGTCTCTCGCCCATTGCAGCCAGCTCTTACCTCTCTGCGGGCTTCGGCCACCAGGCGGCCACGCTCCCCATCTGCAGAGCAGACCCACTCTCCCCGGGCACCAGAAGGAGAGCGAGGACGCAAAAAGAAGAGGCGCAGGGACACGGAGCCTTCAGCGTCCCCAGCCATGCGGCCAGCGCTGGAGGCGGAGGCATCCGGGTCCTCTCAGGCCCCGCCCACCGCAGCACAGAGGCCGCGTGAGGCCGGGCGGGCCACGCTGAAGACGCCAGGCCAGCAAGCGGCGGCACACCTGAGGACCCAGGCGGTCACGGTGTTCCCGTATATCGATGACTGGCTGCTGGTCGCGGGGTCCCGCCACCGCCTCCTACGCGATATTCTGCCTTGGTCAAACCACACCTGGAATACTGTGTCCAATTTTGGGCACCACAGTTGAAGGGAGATGTTGACAAGCTGGAAAGCGTCCAGAGGAGGGCGACTAAAATGATTAAGGGTCTGGAGAACAAGCCCTATGAGGAGCGGCTTAAAGAGCTGGGCATGTTTAGCCTGCAGAAGAGAAGGCTGAGAGAAGACATGATAGCTATGTACAAATATGTGAAGGGAAGTCATAGGGAAGAGGTAGCAAGCTTGTTTTCTGCTGCCCTGCAGACTAGGACACGGAACAATGGCTTCAAACTACAGGAAAGGAGATTCCACCTGAACATCAGGAAGAACTTCCTCACTGTGAGAGCTGTTCGACAGTGGAACTCTCTCCCCGGGGCCATGGTGGAGGCTCCTTCCTTGGAGGCTTTTAAGCAGAGGCTGGATGGCCATCTGTCGGGGGTGCTTTGAATGCGATTTCCTGCTTCTTAGCAGGGGGTTGGACTAGATGGCCCATGTGGTCTCTTCCAACTCTACTATTCTATGATTCTATGATTCTATGATACTAGCTTCACTCTTTCGCTTCTCCAGAGCCTGGGGTTAGTTGTGAATCACACAAAATCCAACCTCCAGCCGTCGCAGAGAACCAAGTTCATCAGGGCTCTTCTCGACTCGACCTCCCGGAGGGCATACTTACCAGAGGAGCACTTTCTCGCGCTTCGCTCATCACTGTTGCGGATAAGACACCAGCCCTTGGTGTGGGCAGACCACATCCAGTCCGTGCTGGGCTATATGGCATCAACAACGGCAGTCACCCCGTTGGCCCGCCTTTGGATGCGGCCCCTTCAGTCTTGGTTTCTTCGAAGCTTCAGGCCGATGCGAGACGAACCCTCCACTCTGCTCGCTCCGCCTCCACACGTCCGCCACTCTCTGCTCTGGTGGCTAGCCAAGGCGAACGCTTGCAAGGGCATGCCCTTCCGTGTTCGGGACCCATCCCGTACCATCACGACAGAGGCCTCTCCCCTCGGGTGGGGCGCCCGTATCGGACGCCTCACCGTGCGCGGCCAGTGGACACCGGCCGAGCGCAGGCGACATATCAACCTACTGGAGCTCCTCGCCCTGTACAAGGCCCTGCAGACCTTTCAAGACATCCTGAGGGGGCATGCAGTACAAGTTTGTACAGACAATACCACAGTGGTCTGGTATGTGAACAAGCAAGGGGGCACGAGGTCCCGCACCCTACTGGCTCTCACCGTGACAATCTGGAATTGGTGCGTGGAGAACGCCATCCTGCTGTCTGCAGTACATCTGCCAGGACACTCCAACATCTGGGCCGACCACCTCAGCAGGACTCCAAGCACCAGCCATGAGTGGTCCCTTCACGACGACGAGGTGGCAGCGATGTTTCGTCGCTGGGGCCATCCAGCCATAGACTTGTTCGCATCCCAGGACAATGCCAAGTGCGATCTCTTCTGCGCCTGGGGGACGAAGCCGACCGGGACGCGTTGCCTCGGGGACGCGTTCCTCTTTCGCTGGACAGGCCCTCTTCTGTACGCGTTTCCGCCCACTCCACTCCTGTCGAGGGTAGTATCCAAGCTGTATCACGACAAGACGGACGCCATCGTGATAGCACCCTGGTGGCCTCATCAGCCCTGGTTTCACCTCCTGGCAGCCATGGCAGACGGACGTCATTACGACCTTCCCTGCCGACCAGATCTTCTGACGTGCGAGAGGGGCACAGTCCGCCACCCGGACGTCCACTGGCTTCACCTCGTGGCGTGGAGAGTGCGCCCCAACCATTCTCCAAGGCCGTGCTGGACATACTGGCAGCAGCGCACAGACCGTCCACCCAGCGGTCATACGCCTACAAGTGGGGAAAGTTCACAGAATTCGCGGAGCAGCGGGTGGCTGACCCGCTAGCTGCGCCAACACCCCTCTTGTTGGATTTCCTCACCTCCCTGGCGCACAGAGGCATGGCACTCTCCTCTGTCAAATGTTACCTAGCGGCGATCTCTGCCTATCGGAAGCGACGTGGCCTTATGTCTTGCTTCCAGGACCCCATGGTCCAGGTTTTCCTGCAGGGCTATAAAAACACCTGTCCACCTCACGCCCTCATGCTGCCCGCTTGGCAACTCCGTCTTGTTCTCTCGGCGCTCACAAAGGCCCCGTTTGAGCCTCTCGCCACAATCGATCTTGCCCACCTGTCGTGGAAGACAGCCTTCTTAGTGGCTATTACGACGGCGCGACGCACCAGTGAACTCTGCGCCCTGCGCGTCGATGGTCCTTACATGAGGTTCCATAAGGACAAAGTGGTGATGAGGACTGACATTGCCTTCCTTCCCAAGGTCATTACCTTATTCCATTCGGCACAGGACATCCTGCTCCCGGCCTTTTTCCAAGAGCCTACTACTCCATTAGAGCAGGCCCTCCACCTATTAGATGTCCGCAGGGCATTAGCGTTCTACGTTGAGCGAACAAAGGAGTTCAGGAAGTCTCCTCGCCTCTTCCTGAAATATAGGGCTGACGCGAAGGGGACCCCCGTGTCTCCTCAGCGACTGTCGGCGTGGGTGGTCGCCACGATTAAGCTCACATATCAGATGGCAGGACAAGAGCCGCCTTCGGGGCTCAGGGGCCACTTCACGTGGGCCGTTGCGGCCTCCACAGCCTTTGGCCACGGTGTACCCTTGGAGGAAGTCTGCAAGGCAGCAACCTGGTCTATACCACTTACCTTCGTGTCAAACTACAAGGTGGATCTGCTGTCCAAGCGCCAGGCGTCCTTCGGGAGAGCGGTGCTGTTCTCAGCAGTGGCATGATGCCCTCCGTCCTCGGTAAGTGGCTTGCTAATCTACCAATATGTGTGCATTCCACAGACACCATGAGGAGTAAAGTATGGTTGCTTACCTGTAACCGTGTTTCTCCGAATGGTGATCTGTGGAATCCACACATCCCCACCCATCCTCCCCGCTAACATCATGCCTCTCTCAACTGCCGCTATGGCGGTAGGGAACGTGGGCTACATCCCCACCTGAGGCTATATACCTTCAGGGGAAGGTGGGTGGGGCTGTAGCCAAACTACATACAGCTGTTTTAAGTTCTGGACAAGCTGCACAGGTGCAGGGAATTACCAATATGTGTGGATTCCACAGATCACCATTCGGAGAAACACGGTTACAGGTAAGCAACCATACTTTATACTGACTATTTACTATACTTTGTTTATGAGAATTAATGTCTACACCAGTGGTGTTCAACCTTTGGTCCTCCGGGATTTTTTTATTTCAGCTTCCAGAATTCCTGGCCGTTGAATAAACTGGGTTTCTGGGTGTTGGATTCCCAGGGCCCTTCTACACAGCTATATAACCCAGAATATCATGGCAGAATAACCCACAATATCTGCTTTGAACAAGGTTATCTGAGTCCACACTGCCATATGTTCCAGATCAATCCAAATAATGCAGGTTTTTATTCAGCTGTATGGAAGGGGCCCCAAACACCTGGAGGACCAAAGGTTGGACATAATTGACCTACACCATTCAGCATTTATGGAATCTGAAATATTACGTCCATGACTTTTGGATAATTATAGAAAATGCTAATTTTCATCTTATCACTGATGAAAATTAATTGAAATTTCTCCACATTTTCAGGAGTCATTTCAATGTAGTCAGTTTACTTCAGTTCTTCATTACAGTGTGACTTTTCATCACTTTTTGCCAATTATACATGGCTTGTGGATTGTATATGGTTGTCCTTTTTGTTTACAAGCATGGAATGGGTTGTAATCTGTGTGTGACCCCTTTGTTCATCATGGACCTCCCAATTTAGGTTTATACTTTTGTTTCCTATGCAGCTGCCCTTGTTATACTGCATGAGATTTGGCTATCCTGCATTGCTTACAAGCTTTAGTTGGCCTTCATTCTTTAGGTTAAGTTGTCTTTGTGGTACTTATAGTACAATTCCCATCTCAGTGAGCATATTGTGGTAACAGAAAACCATGGATAATAGTGTACGCTATTGAAAAAAACAACCCAAGATTACATTCTAGAGATGACATGATACCATGGGTAATTGTTCCACAGATTTAGGGATCATATTGTAGTTACAGCATTTGATATTATTCTGTTTTGTAACATCAAGTTATTTTGTGATTCTGTTATTCTATATTGTATTATATGATTGGTTATTAATCCTATTTAATTGGCTATAAGGTAAAAAGTAAAAGTTTTCCCTGACGTTAAGTCCAGTCGTGACCGACTCTGGGGGTTGGTGCTCATAAGCACTTCTAAAATTTTTTTAAATGCCTTTTAAATTTATTTGTGGGTTTTTGTATTTGATATTATTGTATGCTGTATACTGTATGTTGGTTTTATATCTGTAAGCCGCCCCGAGTCCCTCTGGGGAGATGGTGGCGGGATACAAAAATAAAATTATTATTATTATTATAAGCCGAAGAGCCGATGTTGTCCGTAGACGCCTCTAAGGTCATGTGGCCGGCATGGCTGCTTGGAGTGCTGTTACCTTCCTGCCAAAGCGGTACCTATTGATCTACACACATTTGCATGTTTTCAAACTGCTAGGTTGGCAGGAGCTGGGGCTAACAGCGGGCACTCATTCCGCTCCCGGGTTTTGAACCTGGGACCTTTTGGTGTGCAAGTTCAGCAGCTCAGCGCTTTAACACCAGGGGCCCTTTAATTGGCTATAGGCTTTGGTTATTCTGTGTTCTGTATATTTTTTTATGATATTAGTTATTGGGTTGCTGTGAGTCTTTGAATATAGCCATGTTCCAGAAGCTTTCTCTCCTGACGTTTCACCCACATCTGCGGCAAGCATCCTCAGAGGCATGAGGTATTACACCTGATATTAATTATTATTATTTTCACTTTTGTCTTTGATTTCATTGCTTCTCCTGTTGTTTCCTAAGTGGTGATTGCTTATTTTGAGACTTTCCTATGTTTCCTTTGAAAAGTGAAGGTCAGCAGGCATTGCTTATTATCTGGTTGCATGACAAGCAACAGAAGCTGAAATTCCCTAATGTACAACCATTCAAGTTATGGGGGTCTTCTCCAGTTTTTGCTCTGCCAACCTGGTTTTCACTCAATTTTTAGCAGATCCCTCTCCTTCCTCCTCAAAACTACAGCCTCTGTGAAATATTTGCAGTGGCTATTTCCCCATGCCTTGCACTGTCCTGTCTTTCCCCCTACCTCATCACACAGAGAGAAGCCAGAAGAAGCTGGCTCTTTCCATTGGTTTCAAGGGAAAAACAGGAAGCCTCCCTTCTTTTGTTGCTGTCTTATTTGCAGCTGCCCCAAAAGTATTTTTCTGGGTTTGATGAAAGTTGTCCGGCTCCAAGGATAAACTTGCAACAACCAGTGTGAAGAGGCCCATAGTCTATTAGATATAACTATGGTTACTCGTTACACATCCAATTAATTAAATTATATAGGTAGAAAAACACTGCAGTTTTTGGAAAAAGTGAAATCTTTAGATGGAGATAGAAACAGCCATTTCTCCCCTATGATGAGGACATAATACAATATTGTACCCCAGAGAATAATGATAATATAGGTCAGGAGCCCACAGCTGAAAATGCCAACCTGTTTCCAACTGTTTTAATTTATCTACAGTATGAACTTTCTCAAACAGCAGAGGTCTGAACATTGCTCAGTACACTAACAAAACTCCCAAGCCATTGGGTTTCTTGTAGGAGATTTTGAGCATTAAACACTTCATAGTTGCAGAGCAGATTTTAGCAAGGCAGCACTTCTCTTCATAGATTTAACACACATGTCTCATTGATTAAATATGCAGAACTGTGTACATAATGGCATATATAATGGCATAAGAAATACTCTGGATCACTGGAGGAAGATGAGATGCAAATTGAATGTAATATAGGTAAGATCACAAATCTGTTGGTTTTGGTAGGGATAATCATTATCTTCCCAAAATTGAAAACATAATTACCTTGCATTTCCTTTTATATAATCTACATGCTGCCTTAGAATGAAACTTTCTTGAGAGTATCTCACAGAACTATGTGAACTCTATTTTAAGAGACATTAGATCATGATAAGCAATCTGGAAATAAGTTTCAGGCATGGAAATTCTGATCCGCAGATGATGTTCTACACACTATAGTGATTTTGCCATTTATCTCAGTACTAGAAGTAATTCACTCACATTTACATTTCTTTATGTACATGGATCCTTCTGTGAAATGAAAATACAAGAATTCATACGTACAAGTGCAAATTGAACTGAGAAAGAGGTTTCTGGTTGAAGAATGTAGCAATAATTCTGCATCTGGTCCAAAGCAGTCTTTCAGATACAGTTGGTTTTATATTAACATACATCCCAGAGTACTCCCCATTTTCCCACAAGTCCCCTTGCATAAATCCTACTAAAGATAAACCTGCCTGCAATCTCATTTTTTAATCCCAAAAATGCCAACTTGTCACCTCTTTACAACCAGATATGTTTTAGCATGGTTTGTTACGTGACTGAAACATGTATAGGTGGAAGAGATAGAACCATAATTTGGCACTAATGGAAACAAACACTGTCCTTGCCATTTATGTTTGTCAGGCTCAGCCAACATAATGTTCTTAAAGGACGGTATTTGCTCTGCTTTCTGTTTTTTTCCAGCTTTCTATGGGCTGTAGAGGAGAGTCCCCAGTGAATAGCGTGAGACATAGGAAACAGACTAGTGAGTATAAAGTAATGTTTCTAGCTTCTGGCTAATATTCTTGATTACCATAACTTAAAATTCTAAGCTAGTTGAATGAAAAAGAAAAACAAACAAAAGCAAAACTGTACAGAACAGAATAAGACAGGATTAGATGTAATTCTGTTCTATGTCTTGTTTTGTTTATTTTAATGGCATCGGAACCAATACAATATTTTGAGACATTGTGATTCTTTGAGGTCTATCATGTGATGCTTCGCCCTCTCAAAAGTCAGACTATTGTATGCAAAAGTTTCTCATTACTGTTATTCACCTGAATGCAATTGACTCTTATTAAACTGAGGATTTTATCACATGAAGCCACTATTTCACAGCAGTTGTATGACCATTAATGCTGGATACATATTGGCATGTGTATCTTCATTATCACACTTCTCTCAATTTGCACAATTCTCTGATTCGTTGATCCATGACCATAACCATAATTCCACATAGACTCATAACCCTGCTTTCTTGCACTCCCTCTGCTTTGTATTGTTATTATTACTATTATAATTAAGCAAAGTTTTTTTAAAAAATATAAATGAACAGCTCAGGAAAAGCAAGGGCGAGGAGAGAAGAGAGGGACAAAGTGGAGTATTACTTCAGTGCTGGCATTGAAATGCTGGGAACATTGCAGAGTCAGCAGCTATGGATGGGTTTTACCTGTCAATAGAACAGTGGTTCTCAGCCTGTGGGTCCCCAGATGTTTTTACCTTCAACTCCCAGAAATCCTAACAGCTGTAAACTGGCTGGGATTTCTGAGGCTTGTAGGCCAAACACCTGGGGACCCACAGGTTGAGAACCACTGCAATAGAAGGACATGGGTAATTGATGGGACCTGCAGTGAGATGTACATGGTTTCCTTGCTGGTTTGTTTCCCTTGTGCATTAAAGTCCCAAATGTGCAGTTCACACATTCACATAATATTGGTTAGCAGAATTTTGACTTAACACTTGTTGGGTTTTATGCACAAAGATTATATTTGGATATACTATCATGTGTCAATTAAGCTCTAGATATGACCAAATGATGCAATAACAGCATGCTGGGCAATAGCACACTAATTGTATGCAAACATATCAGATTGTTCACATATTTCAGAAAACTGTGTGTGTGTGTATATATATCAGAAAGAAGGACATGTGAGCTATTTCAAAGCAACTCTGTTTGAATAATATTATTCCTGTATTGACACTAATTCTGAGTATTTTCTTATTCCAATAGTAGCACAGCCTTTGGGATTTCTCTGTACTTCTCTCAATGCAAAGGCCTATGCACTTTTGCAATAATCAAGGTATGGTAAAGGTCAGGTTGCTTCATCCACATCACATTGAAACAAAGTGTAACATTTGTTTTTCAAAGCTGTAACACAAGACAGTAAGAAGTAAGTATAGGACTAGGAAAAGAGGGTAATATTAGTTCAACATGGGCAGTTTAAACTGGTGAAAAATATCAAGGACAAGGGGTCGTTGTGTATTTTCCAGGCTGTATGGCCATGTTCCAGAAGTATTCTCTCCTGACGTTTTGCCCATATCTATGACAGGCATCTTCAGAGGTTGTGAGATATACACAAGGTCATGTGGCCGGCATGACTGCATGGAGCACCAGTAGCACCAGTATACTATATTAACTACCTTGTAACAAACACATAACTAACTTAGTAACATCTCCTGGCCTGACCCACTTTGAAATCCAGCATGAAAACAGCCATATTGAGTGCAAGAGCTCTGTTCAGCTGCTAATTTGTGTGGAAATAAAATAACATTTCCCACCCTTCCCACCAGTGAGCAAGATTGCAATGAGGCATTGCAAGAGTGGTTCTTCTTTTGAAGGTTGAAAATCACTTGCAGGTAGGAGGAAACCGGAAACACCATCCTCCTTGCTTTCTGGTAAGCAACTGATCATGATTACATACAGTTATGGAGTACGAAGCATTTATAGATCTGCAATTTTATGTTATGGATCCATAATTGCAATACAGAATGTTAGACAAGATAAATTAAATCAGTGGAAATAATATAAATCTTAGCTTATCAAATTCCCTTTGATCCTATTTGGCTATTCATTTGGGACTAATAAGTGGATCCAGGTGAAAGGGATATATTTCAAACAGCTTGCTTCTTCTTCCATTTTCAAGTTTTCAAGAGACTTTTCCTGCGCAGTTTTTCAACTCTGTGGGAAATGTCAGACACAATTCTTCAGTCTTTAGCATCCTGCATGGCTTTCCCCATCATTTTGTGCTAGTTTGTTCCTGTTGGTGCACAAAGTGCAATCATTCCCAAGTTGATATTACAGCTTGGTTTTCATGCTGACTTCACACACTCTGTCAAAACTCCATTGAAGTTATTCAATTTTCTGTACAGTTGTCTGTTGTGGATGACTCTTCCTCATGTGGTGCCTGTCCTTGCTTTTCTCAAGAGAAGTAAAAAAAAGAACATAGAGGTAAGAGCTTCCCCACTGTTTTCTTTCATCCTTTGGGCATATATTTTGATATTTCCTATGTAAAGTTCTTATGCAATCAAGTTTTCATATTCCCAAACTGAAAATACCTTTGGCATCATCTTTTGTCTATTTTTCCTTCTACTCAAATAATAGGAAACTTTGTACAACATAAACATAGGGTTGAAATAATATTTACCTTAAAAAAATACAATACATTTCCTTTATAAGTCATTCAATATAATGTCCTTCTCTTGGATGACTATTCATTCCCTTCTCTTTAAAGTCTGTGAGTTCACAATATGTTACAAGGTTCATAAATTCTTAATTTGTGGTTTAAGTCCCTTGTTTCCTTTTTCTGCAAGAACAGTATTGGGTCGTGCTTTTTCCCCCTTCCTCTTCTTCCTGGAAAGAAGTGACGAGTGGAGTGCTGCAGGGTTCCGTCCTGGGCCCAGTTCTGTTCAAGATTTTTTTTATTAAAGACTTAGATTAAGGCATGATCATCAAGTTTGCAGACAACACCAAATTGGGAGGGATAACTAATACTCCAGAAGAAAGGAGCAGAATTCATAGAATCATAGAATCATAGAGTTGCTCCTGTCTTCTGGAGTATTGGCTATCCCTCCCAATCTGGTCTGGTCTGCAAACTTGATGATCATGCCTTCAAATTCAAAATAATCTTAACAGATTAGAGAGATGTGCTGAAACTAACAAAATGAAGTTCAACAGGGACAAATGCAAGATACTTCACTTAGGCAGAAAAAAATGAAATGCAAAGATACAGAATGGGGGACGCCTGGCTCGACAGCAGTACATGTGGAAAAGATATTGGAGTCCTCGTGGACAACAAGTTAAACATGAGCCTACAATGTGATGCAGCAGCAAAAAAAGCCAATGGGATTTTGGCCTGCATAAATAGGGGTATAGCGTCTAGATCCAGGGAAGTCATGCTACCCCTCTATTCTGTCTTGGTTAGACCACACCTGGAATACTGTGTCCAATTCTGGGCACCGCAGTTGAAGAGAGATATTGACAAGCTGGAAAGTGTCCAACCCCTTCTTGCAGGGGGTTGGACTGGATGGCCCGTGAGGTCTCTTCCAACTCTACAATTCTATGATTCTATTATTCTATTATTCTAATTCTGCTCATTGCAATTGAAGGGAGATGTTGACAAGCTGGAATATGTCCAGAGAAGGGCATCTAAAATGATCAAGAGTCTGGAGAACAAGTTTTATGAAGAGTGGCTTAAAGAGCTGGGCATGTTTAACCTGCAGAAGAGAAGGCTGAGAGGAGACATGATAGCCATGTACAAATATGTGAGGGGAAGTCATAGGGAGGAGGGAGCAAGCTTGTTTTCTGCTGCCCTGTGGACTAAGACGCGGAACAATGGCTTCAAACTATGAGAAAGTAGATTCCACCTGAACATTAGGAAGAACATCCTCACTGTGAGAGCTGTTCAGCAGTGGAACTCTTTGCCTCTGACTGTTACAACATGCCAGGCAATGTCCCAACTGAAGGGGTTTCAAGGCACTAAGGAATGAGATGCTGGGAAATGATGACTGCAGCACTCTTCTGATTGCAGAGTGTATTGAAACAGGAAGCGACAGAAACCCCTTGGATTTCATCCACAGCTGTCTGTCTCAATGTGTCCCACAACAGAGAGTGTGCTGCAGAGAGCAATTTATGCGAACCCCTTATATGAAGTACCTTAGAAAGAAACACTTCAGTTGAGGCAATGTCTGGCTTGAGAGGAAGATTTTGGTGGAAAGCATTAGTAGAACTAGCGACAGTAATGACACTTTATTGCTTCAGTTTCACCTTCCAATTGAAAAGCAGGTATCTCTGTCTAAGCTTCTCAAGACAGATCAGGAACTACTGTGTGATATTCACAGTGGATTATCAGAGTGCCACCTGGACAGAAAGAACTCCCCCCCCCCCCCCCGCAGCCCCAAACAGCCTTTGCTATTCATTGTTTTGGCAATTTTTACCAATCATGATCTAGCCCTGTGGCTGAAATGTTCTCACCTTGAACCTGCTGTGAGCTATCCAGATGATGTACGACCAGTTCTACATCAGAAGCCCTTCTTTCAGATTTCAACCCTTCAAGCCCTTCTTTCAGACTTTAAGACTTCATAAGAAGAACCACAGGCTATTCCAGATTTTCCAGGAAACTCCAGAATGATCCCCAGATTTTTTGACATGTGGGCAGCTGGGTTGGGCTGGATACAGTGTCCACGTGTCAATAAAATCTATTATTGTTTCACCAGCCAGAAGCAACTCCCTGGAAAAGCCTTGCTGATGTTGCTTTTAGTGAGGTCACAACAGGGTTCCAAGCCATATGGAGCAAAGTTACCAGGAAAGGCCTGTTTCTGGCCAATGACACAGCAGTGGAAGCAGCCCCAGGAGGACAGGGCACTGGTAGCAATGCGCTGTTGACCCAGGAGACCATCTGGACTACAAAACAATTTCAGGACACTTCCTCACCATTATGTGCAGATCTCCCATGGTGTATCCAGGACAGCTCTAGAGCAGAGTACTTTGGGTTGTTTCACTGGTGTAAATGCACCCCAAGTAGCAGTTATGAATATCACAGTTACAGATGTTTAAATCTCAGTAACAGTTATAATTTCTACACAGTCATTATTGTGTCATTATTGCCACAATCATAACCTCTTTTCACAAAAAATGAAATTCTAAATTACTGAGCATTACCTGGCAAGAAGTAAATTGGAGCACAGGTAAAAAACATTTTTATCAGGTTTGGCAGAAGAGTCAAGCCAGGAGAGGTGATATAGTTAAGTATACTTAAATGTGTTACCTTGATGTGCTTAACTATGTGTGCTTAAGTAGGCAAGTGATATGGGATCCCAACCCTTCTTTTGTTTTCATTTATTCATCTCATTTTCTCCAACCTTCACTGTATACAGGTATTCTGGAGATGAAGGGACAGGAGTGCTCTCATAATTACATTCCCTGTAAAGCCATGGAAAAAGGGAAGCAGCCCTGTTTGTAATATTGGTTTTGTGGCAATTTGGCACAGAAAAACTTTCACTGATAAATAAAGTTGCAAATTTACACCAGCTCCAATGCAATAACAAAGCTCTCTTGCTAATGGTGATTGTCCCTTCAGTAATTGTATGTATACCTCCTGTAATTAGAACTTTATTTATTATGTTAATTTACTACACTATGCACACTAATTAATTATAAATGTGATTGGGGTGCTTGATGATTTCGACAATTGATGTAGCAAGAAATGATGTAATCCACGTTTTAATTAAATTGCAGTATCTTGGCACCCATCATGCTGGAAGGTTTAACTGAAATGTGCTGGTATTTGCAATAAAGGGATAGTTTAACCCACACAACACACATCTTTTTCCAGATTGCGAGAAAAGAAAATGGCCTTGGAGTGACATTGCCATCTTGAACCTAGGAAATGATGGAGAATGAAAGCCATTAAGGCAGAATTTACTGGATCCTCCTTTGTTGGTGATAATGCCTACGTTTTCAGCTTCATGAGCTTTTTCCCCTTTCTTTTCTCTTTGAGGATGATACATCCAAAATTTGTTAGAATTATATCTATGGACAAGTTTTTTCAATAAGCAATATGCTGAATTATCAGTGGCATCCCCAGGTAGGTTGCCTCAAAGTGGACCTCTTGCACTATGGATCTGTTGTTGTTGGATATGACATTCCTTTAATTCACTCGCTCACTGTTTATTACCTCTCCTCATTCTCCAAATGAAATTGATAACAGAGGTCAACTAAACAAGTAATAGAGGTGAGTAAGCTAGGAGTGTCCCATCAGTGCTAAGGTGAAGGGAACACTGAGGCTGTGCCTACGGCCATGTCCTCATGGGTCAAATAAAACATACTGATCTTGAACCTACTGCAAGCAGTCCATAGGACCTAGAGTGACCCATCAAAAAAACTCACCATGTTCCATCCAGCAGAAACAGCTCCACAGCAGAGCCTTACTAGTGAAATGGCTGGGCACCCTGCTGTGATGCCACTATATGTGGTGTCACCACCAAAGCTTTCTCAGGGGCCTGCTTGGAGCTGCTTCTGACTGGCAGAACCACAGTGAATATTTTTGTTATGTGAACACTGGATCTCCCCAGATCCAGCTGAATCCAACTATCCCCATGTCAAAAACGCCAGGGATAACTCTGGAGTTTCTTTGAAAGCAATGTAACCTACAGTTCTCCTTGTACTGGATTAACATTTGGAAACAGTGCTTCTGCTACAGAACTAGCCTTATGTTGTGTGGACTGCTTGTAATGGGTTCAAGGTAACTTTTGTTTGACCTGTGTAGACATAGGATGAGTTAAGCTCAATGTGGTCTTTCCAATGAGCCATAGATTCAAGAAATAAATATATGCCTTTAATTGCCCTGCCCACTAGTCCTGCTTTTTGTTTGGATACTAACTAGGAAAATGAGATTCTGTCTTTTAGCCTTAAAGTATGAACTCTGCAAACTCTACAATTATATTAAAGTGTTCTACTTAAACTGCCTAGCCTCTGGTGGCTCAGTGTGTTAAAACGCTGAGCTGCTGAACTTGCAGACCGAAAGGTCCCAGGTTCAAACCCGGGGAGCGGAATGAGCGCCCGATGTTAGCTTCAGCTTCTGCCAACCTAGCAGTTCCAAAACATGCCAATGTGAGTAGATCAATAGGTACTGCTCCGGTGGGAAGGTAATGGCGTTCCATGCAGTCATGCCGGCCACATGACCTTGGAGGTGTCTAAGGACAATGCCGGCTCTTCGGCTTAGAAATGGAGATGACACCAGCCCCCAGAGCCGGACATGACTGGACTTAACGTCAGGGGAAACCTTTACATTTACCTTACTTAAACTGCCATGGCTCCATCCTATGACATTCTAGGATTTGAATCTTGATGAAGAACTTGATATTTGCTGATGGTAATGGTTTAGTTTAGAATACTAGAAAATTCTTATTTTGTCACCAAATTACAAATCCCAGTATTCCTTCATATGAAACTAGCATAATTACAATTGTATGTAACATTTTAATGTAAATATTCTATTTTTCTTGTTTTATTCCTGGTAAGAAAAAAAAAATCAGAATGAACCTCTACTTTATTAGATTTTCAATCCTACACTAGTCATAAAACCTTGGCCACACCAAAATGCTGAAGAAAGGTGGCATGAAGACACAGCTCACCCATGGTACTATTTTTTCTAGAGCCATTCCTGGTTTTCAATAGGATGAGGAACAACTACATAGAGGAAGATACCAAACTCACTATTTTACAAATACCCAGCAACATGAATGTTTGATGCCAAACTTGGTGCCCCTCCCTATTCTCACCCTATTAACTATAGGGGTGAGAGTCAATAGAATACTGGCAGAATATAAATCTGTTCCAGCATACTAACGGCAGTCACTGGTGGCAGGAACTACCCTTTCCTTCCTGGATCCTTATCAATAGACACAATAGTGGTCAGGATAATCTCCAACCCCTTGGTCAATGATTTCCATCTAAATCTGCACACCCAGGGAAGATAGAAGCCCCTCCACTCACAGAACAATCTCAGCTATGTCTTTGTAGTTGTAAGAGACTAATAACTACTAAGGTTCTTTCAGGCAGGGGAGAATCTTTTTATCCCACCGCTGCCACCAATTTGCGAAGATGCAACCACCAAAGACTCAAAGAGGAGACCTTTTACTTTTTTTTCTTTC
Organism: Anolis carolinensis; assembly: GCF_035594765.1. NCBI lineage: Eukaryota > Metazoa > Chordata > Lepidosauria > Squamata > Anolidae > Anolis > Anolis carolinensis. Next base: position 134,086,725 of record NC_085845.1, on the reverse strand, counting down.
TTCTTCACTTTAGATGGTAGCGTAACTTAGTTTATAATATATGCAACAGAGGCTTAGATGTTGGAGGAACAATAACAAGTTTATTCAGGCACAGAGCTTAGTGGTTACAATATTGTTCTCACTTAGAGGCACTTTCATTAACAGTTACAATACTAGAATGAGGTGAGTCAAACTCCCTAAAGTGTCACTTTTTACTTAAAGTAGTTAGAACTTCTTCCTCTGTTACTTTTAAACCGCAGTCACCCCTGTGACATACGATCACAGATTCTCTGTTCCTTACTAGAACACAAACTACATAAAATAAGTCACCAAACTTATTTGAAACCGACTCAAAATGAAAAATTGAGTCTCCCTTGATCCCTTCAACCTAGGATCAATCTTCCCTGTACCTCATCAGAGCACAGACTGAAACCCTTTTTTAAACACTGCACTTCTTCAACAAAATGGCAGTTGGCTCCGCCTACTTCTCCATGGCAACCAGCCTGTGAGTGCAGAAATGCAATAACTGTAATACTTTCCCTTTTAAAAACACAAACACCCAATTAAACATAACATCTGTAAACCAAAAATTCATACTTCATTACAGTAGTCAATCAAAGGGACTAAAATTGTTCCAGGGAATCCTCTTGTTGCTGTTCCACAACCACAGTAAGGAATGTTGTGCAATGAAATACAGTATGTCTCCTTGTGCAATGTCTCCAAAATGTGCATACAACATCATAACTTTCACAGATAGGATTCTTACTCAGGTTTACAGTCTGCATTGCTTTTAGCACTGAAAAAACATGACAAAAATTGTTATATTTCTTAAAATCTGCTACCAATGCCAGATCAGAAAGGCCATTTGTTCAAGTTCTATTGCGAATGGGCTATCATTTTAAAAAAAAGTCTTCAAATTGTGCTTCTTTAAGAATAGGAAACTGTTGTTAGTGTGTAAAATGGGGAAAAAACCACATCCACTTCAAATAATTATTTCTCATTTTGCTACATAGTTTAGCCCAAATCAGTTCCCAAAGATCCTCAAAAATAACAAAAAAATAATATTTGCTGGAAGGTTTTTGTTTTGTTTTGTTAAATGGCACTCATACAGAGCAGCATATCAGAAATCACCTCAAGCCATTTTTATGGGCTTCCTGAAATGATGACATGGCCATCCATCGTAGGTTATTATCGCTTGAGCATAGTTGCTAACAGCATTTGCTTTTTTAAGAGCTTCATTCTTCATTTTTGAAATAAAGGTACCTTTTAATACTATCATTCAGAATATGAATAAGAGAGAGGGGGGAGGAGGGAAGGAGGAGTGGAGCATTTTATAACTAGAGAATCGATTGTGTCTTCTCCCTCTTAGCTTCTGCACATTCTTCATGCTGTCAACATTTGGGTGTCCTACAAAACACACTAGCAAGCATCCAGAAACAAACCTCCTTGGAAGGAAGAATGAGTTACAAAGAATATATGCCTTTTTGATGCTGAAATATGAAGCCACCTTTATCCAAATAAATATCCAGATGCATAAAAACCATTTATCAAAATCAAAGGAATAGTTTTCAGAGTTCGGTAATATGCTCTCCTAAAAACTGACTCTCAAGTAACATTTTAAATAATAATGTTTGGAGGCCAGCCTTCAAAAGGTGACTCTATACAGGCCCAAGCACTTTTGCATGTCTAGTGTGGATATTTTGCTTATTTAATTATATATATTTGTGTGAGGAGCAAACCTCTCAGGCTGTTAAAGTGGCATTTAAATTTAATCTTTATTGTAAATCACATCAGAAGCTACTTGAGAAGCAGAAGTCACAAGATTTTTTTTCAAGGTGTACAGCCTCAGTATGTCGTTATTTCTGATTTATTTCTATGAAAAAGTAATAGCAGTGTAAGCAGTCAGATTATTAAAGATAGATTGACTGAGCTCAAAATTTCCCCCAAAATGAGTGGAGGAATGAAATGTTCTAAAACTTGGTGGGCTAACAGTGGTAAATCTGTTCTATAATTATAACAAGTTTCATGTCAATAACTTTAACAATGAGGGAGAAAGTAAAGGTAAAAGGTAAAGGTTTCCCCTGACGTTAAGTCCAGTTGTGTCCGGCTCTGGGGGTTGGTGCTCATCTCCATTTCTAAGCCGAAGAGCCGGCGTTGTCCGTAGACACCTCCAAGGTCATGTGGCCGGCATGACTGCATGGAACGCCGTTACCTTCCCACCGGAGAGGTACCTATTGATCTACTCACATTTACATGTTTTCGAACTGCTAGGTTGGCAGAAGCTAAAGCTAAATCCGCTCCCCGGATTTGAACCTGGGACCTTTTGGTCTGCAAGTTCAGCAGCTCAGCGCTTTAACACACTGAGCCACCTGAGGCTCCAGAGGGAGAAAGTAGCCCCAGAAATTTCCCATTGGCACAATTAATGAAAAAGCAATGAAAAAGTAGTTACTGCATTATAGTTATGATATGGACTCCATCCAATTTCAGAAATACTTTATAAATGATTCCCTCCCCACCTTCTATTTTAGTAATGAGTATTGATTTTTTTTTCATCGAATTGGTAGCAATCTTGTTTTCTGATGCCCTGGAAACTAGGATTTACAATTGTGCTTTTCCTGCATGGCAGGGGGTTGTACTGGATGGTTCATGTGGTCTCTTCCAACTCTATTATTTTATGATTCTATGATCCATTCCAACACTCTAGAACTGTTCCAAGTTCTACCTTTTGACAGAATCCTGCATTTCATGCAATTTGCAGCTAGCTTCAAACTGTGGCAGCCAGACAATTAACTCCACAAATCTGTATGATAGAAGGCTCTGGCTATGCATCTGTATTCTATGGTTTGTGTAATTACTATCTAGGCCTCAAACTGGTTCCAGGAATTTGTACGTAATCATCTGCACAATAATACCAGTTTGAAACTGACTTAAGTGCTCAGTATAGATGGGGCCCAGGTCTAATGGTAATAATTATGGATATAGCTTATTATTTCAATCTGAGCACAGTTTCCTATCTTGGTCAGGCAATGATTTTACGGTGAGACCCCATATAATGATTCACTTATACATTGTAGGTCTTTCAGTGTTAGAATTGAGCCTCCGGTGGCCTAGGGGATAAAAGTCTCGTGACTTGAAGGTTGGGTTGCTGACCTGAAAGCTGCCAGGTTCGAATCCCACCTGGGGACAGCGCGGATGAGCTCCTTCTATCAGCTCCAGCTCCATGCGGGGAAATGAGAGAAGCCTCCCATAAGGATGGTAAAACATCAAAACATCCGGGCGTCCCCTGGGTAACGTCCTTGCAGACGGCCAATTCTCTCACTCCAGAAGCAACTCCGGTTGCTCCTGACACGAAAAAAAAGTGTTAGAACAGCACTATGAAAAGTATGCACAGAAAAGCAGCTTCCATAACGAAATAATGCATTTACTGTCCAGGACACTATGCCTTCTCCATGCCTTTTATTATTCATCCTTTCTGTTTTTCTGTGCATCCAGAAGGATGTATCACTAAACCAAAATACCTCTAAGAGATTTTAAGGGCATATGTTCAGATACACAGATATATAATGTGATTAATAAATACTAGAGCAATTGCAACTCAGTGTAAGACAGTGTGGGATAACTGCCCAAATAAGCATCTGAAAAATACTTAATGAGGTACTTCATGTAGGAAAAAAAGGGATGTTCAGCTCTAATTGGGACATGAGCATATGCAGTCCAGCCTTCCAAGCTATTTGCGTGCATACAGTTACAAACAGCTGGAGCAGACATAAGTAGCCAATTAGTTAATTACTGACCTCAGAATTATCACATAAAAGAGGGGTTGGTCATTTAAGTATCTGATTATCGTCTATTCTCTTCCAGAGCTAAGATGTGCAGATGTAAACTGCCTTTTGGAAAATCTCATTTAATTCTATACATGAAATTAACCAAAATAAAAAGGAGCATATTGATAGGCAGAGGGAAGAGAAATGTATTAATGATTCCCTTAACATGTTCAGTAATTTATTTTAAACACATTCTGCATAATTTCTGGCCACCAATGAATGCTAGATTATTCTTTAGTAAGCATTAGGATTTTTTTTCTTTTTTTCTTTTTTTCAAAAGCTTTTTTATAATGTGTTGGTTTTGTTTTAAAATTCACTCATCTGTTGCTAAACTTTCAAATGCATGCCATCTGGACCTTTTTTTTGGTGAGATAAAACAATATTGAATTGTAAAACAAATATACATGTAAGAGCATTGCATGTCCGTCATCTTTAAAAAAGAATAACATACTGAAAGTTTTGACACAAGCATCCAGGGCTGATATATGTATCTTCATACTGAATTTCTGTTTATTCTCTGCCAGCGTATGTTGTCAGTTCCATTTGAATGAATAACGGGTTACTTTCCATGTTAGTCTGCTGTTGTCTTTTCTTGTCTTTTCAGGCTTCAGACACTATGGCCTGTATTTGGGAGGAAAAGAAAAAAATGACACTAAAATGACTAAGGGATTATCCCCATGTTCACTGAAATCCGGGGCTGGTCCACGTAACTGCTCATTTGGACTGATCCCAGATTCTCCTAAGGTTCTGGCATTCCATCATCAATCCATGAATGGAATCCAGACCATCCGGTTGGTCCGAACCCAGTTTCTCCCTGCTAAATGGTTATCCTTACCTGGACTGTTGGCCCTTGTCATTCTGTCAATCACAAGCAGTAAGCTCTGGAGAGCTCCTAACTGATCCCCTCCTCAATTGCATAGGTGCCTTTGCTGATGTCAGCAAAGGCACCTGGAAATCTGTGACTGACTCATAGTAATAGGGGTGATGTGGTCCCAATCTGTCTTTCCCACAGGGGAAAGGGGATGACAGCACTTGTCATGCGGACAGTGGACTAGTGTAAATTAGAACTGGTCCTGTAGGGTTGCTTCAGAATTTCATTGAAACTTCTCTTAATGCAGGGTAAAAACAGATATGGTTTTACTACACATTCCAGACTGAAAGTCCCTGAATGTCATCTGGATGTCCAGGAATGACTTTTTAGTCACCAGCTTTTGCGGCAGTGTTAAGTCCTGAGTGTAGGATAGGAATTGTTGCACCCCAAGGCAGCGTGAACACTGGAAACTAGACAAAGACCAATAATCATATAATATCTTTATTAAAGCAAATATAAATTCAGGAATGCATAAGCAGAAGGGATGAGTGGGAAATAGTTCTTTGTGAAAAGGTATGAATAAGTCCAAAAAGATGAAGGAAAATGTCCAATATTATTGTCCAAAGTCCAAAACCGAAACACGCTCAAACTGTTGGGAAGTTGGAGCGGGGAACAACAAAAGAGCAAGGCTGAATGTCCCCAGTCACTAGGAGATCGGGGATATCAAAGCAGGAACAAGACGAAGCGAAGATCAAACTTGATTCAGGAACAAGGCAAGGAAGTGAATTTACTTCGGTTTAAATTGGGAGTCGCGGCTCGGCTTGGCCGCCAGAAACAGGAGGCTTGGCTTGGTGAAATCAGGGAACTGGAGTCGGTGAAGTGTTCTCAGGAAAACACTATGTTGACACTGCAAATTGTCTGCAGTGCAAGGCACTTTTATGGAACGAAGATCAGATCCCAATGAAGGGAGACCAAACTCCCCAAAGGTTCCCAAGGGAATCTTCTTATCCACAATCCCCTCTAGATACCAAGCGGTTACTCCTTCTAAGCCATTGTTTTTCTGATCTCTGGAGATGCAAAAACTCCTTTCGGTTGAAGGGCACATTCTCTGGGAAACTCTGGACATCTGGTTCACCCACACGAGTAACATCTCCAGTATCTCTCCCAATTAAGGAAGCATCTGAACTATCAACAGCCGGCAGCTGTAACTGAAAGGAGCTGGGAGAACTGGGCAAAAGGTCAGAATAAGCTTCATCCTGGTCAAAGTTCATTTCTGGATCAGGTTCAGAAGCCAAAGGTGGCTGGGGTATGACAGGAATTGTAATTCTCAACTTCCCACATACTGGAGAAATCAATCAATTTTTAATTCTTCTTGCAATATAGGGAGATATGGGATTTTTTTCCTAAGATGACAGGAAGCTGTACAGCTTTCTCTTTGAATTTGTTCAGCTTTTGCTGAAAAGTTTCCAATTGAAATGTACTTTTTTCACAGTTTTATCTCTGTTCTTACCCCATCACACTGGCCCAAAGTTCCAAATTTTCATTAAGAGATATTCAGCTTTGTCCTAGGAAGGGGAGAAAAGTCCCAGTGACAAATGTCATGGTTTTTTTTTCTTCTTGCAACAATTTCTGAAAGAGTCTGGAATCCCACTTACAAGCCCATTTGGAAAATCGGTGAACCTCCATCCCATATCCAATGTAGAAACATATAAATGGGACAGAAGTGTTTTTGCTTCCTATGTGAGAAACTGTGAAATTGTGAAATTATAGAATTAGAAGGGACCACAACAATGATCTTGTCCATTCAGCCAATGCAGGAAGAGGTGGCCAAACTATGTAGTAGTCAATGGGAAGCAATGCTTGTTGATCTTACTGACTTAAGAACATAATGGAAAAGGGGAGTAAAAGAGGCACTCCCAGTTGTGGACACTGCATTAACTATCAGGACCAGAGAGAGTACAGATCTTTAGAAGCTTCTGTACAGGTATCACTTATTTTTCAAGCCAGCACATGAACTGGTGCATCTGATAATGCTGATATGAAGCAGCAAATCTCTGCTTACCGCATTCTTATAAATTATGTCTGAATTTTGAAGTGATGGTTAGTAAATTAGAATTCAGAGACACACTGAATTTTTAAAGCAGCTCCTTTACCAGGAGCCTCTTCAAATGAAACACTTTGTTTTTGTGATAGCGATTACTTGTTTACACAAGTTTTAGGTTGTAGTAGATTCCACTGATTTCCTCTGTAGCACAGTAACATATTACAGGATTTAATATGACATACTAGATGTTACACAGGTATATTTGTAAAGGTTCTCCACACTATAATGACAAATAGAGCACTATCATAGAATCTAGTAGGAGAAATGCAGCTCATTAAGAGCTAGTGGGGTCTTCTTCTCTGATGCCTTCAAAAAGTGGCTAAAGAAATACCTGATGGGGATACTCTAGCTCAACCTGTGGGTCTCCTACAACTCCCAGAATTCCTTGCCAGTTTAGCAGTTGTTAGGGTTTCTGGGAGTTGAAGGCCAAAACATCTGGGGACCCACAAGTTGAGAACCACTGATCTAACTGGAGATATCACGTTGAGCATGGGGATTCACCTGATGGCCTACAGGACTTCTTCTAACTCTAAGATTCTATGACCATGTGGATCTTCTAGAACCCAGCTTTGCTGGGATGGAAGATGATAGGCCTTTGAGCCATCTGATATCCACCAAGGCTGTTTATTCAGCCTTTGTTGGAAGTGTGCATAGCATATTTCTCTCTGAGCTATTGAGGCTATGTTTGAACAAAACAGGATGATTGGTTGAAATTAATCTGCTTTAGTCATATAATTCACAGCATTTAATATGGAGAATAATGGGGTTAAGTTCAACATTGAATTAAATTCTACAAATGCTCCCACTAAAATCTAACAAACTCATCTTACTTTGGTGGCATATGCCAGTTCAGCCATAGGTTACCCACAAAGCCCACCAGCTCCAATCCCATGATGCAGAGGAACTTCCAGAGAGGCTCCATGGGTAAACTATGGCTGAACCGGCTTATGCTGACATGGCAGCAACATGTTGCACCAGAAGCAATAGTTCATTCAATAAAATTCATTCACCAGGAGCAATGGGGGAAGCCGCACAGTCAATACTTCCCCCGTGAGATTGGCATGCTGGTAAACTGGGTGATGTGGGGTGACGGGTTCCCCACCCACCCGATGGGCACTGCCAGATTCACCACAATCCATGGCAATTCCAGCTCCCTTTATGATAAGGTCTTTAGTCTGTGTTTATTGGGCTCTCATCCCCAAGAACAAAATATTTCAAAAATTCCTGGTGTTTTAATAAAAATTTCAATTATTTATTTTTTCCCTCAATACAAAAAGATTTCACTACTGTCAATCAGGGAAGGTAACTGCTGTTAAGGTGGGTTACAAGAACATGTACACTTGATGATAAAAAGGTAAAGGTTTTTCCCTGACATTAAGTCTAGTAGTGTCCAACTATGGGGGTTGATGCTCATCTCCATTTCTAAGCCAAAGAGCTGGCATTGTCCGTAGACATCTCCACGGTCATGTGGCCAACATGACTGCATGGAGTGCCTTTACCTTCTCACTGGAGCGATACCTATTGATCTACTCACATTTACATGTTTTTGAACTGCTAGGTTGTCAGAAGCTGAAGCTGACAATGGGAGCTCACCCCACTCCCTGGATTCGAACCACTGTTCTTTTGGCCAGCAAATTCAACAGCTCAGCAGTTTAACCCACTGCACCACCGTGGGTGCAACAATCATATATGTGAATAAGGAAAAGCCATGCCATCATAAGCTGAGCTTGAAACATCATAACTAACAGGAGGCTAGACAATTCCTTACAAAGGTTAAAACCCTGGGCAGAACATTCAACCCATTGTGTGTATTGTTTCTGAATTGATTTTAAATATCCAAAATTTCTGTATAAAAATCAGGAGGGAACTGTTTCCACATTTTTTTTTAAGGAACAAGGGCATTGACATCTTCAAACTGCTTGAAAAGCCTTCCAAACTTTCTGCTTCAGTTGAAATCTCTTCATTTGTACATGACTAAGGTGATGTGACTGACACAACCTGATGTGGCACATCACAGAATGACTCAGCTCACAGGAAATGTAAAATGACAAGAGTCCCAAGACACTGCAGTGAATGAAAAAGCACATTTAATCTGGGCTGAGAAGCATTTAGAAAGGTATGGCCCTCTCCTCTTGTACTTTGGTCTGAATGTGGATAACCCAAGATGAAACTATATCTGACTGTTTTCTTTTCTCAAAATGGTAGAGATTGCTTCAGACTTTTTAAACCTGATGCAAGTTCTTGAGTGTTGTCAGAGATTAATAGTAATAGTAATAGCCTGATAGTAAAATGGATCAAAAAGTGCTTTTTTCTTGCTTTGTTGCTAAAATACCAAAATAATAATTCTGAATTCCTACAGAAGGAGTAAACATATTGAGAGTTTGTGATATGTGTTACAGTTGCCTTTTTTCTGGGAAGGAGAGTTGTTAAATCCTCAAATAGTTTCTTTGTTCAGGTCTATTTCCTAAAATTCCCCAACATTTCCCAGCCTCAAGTGGCTTTCTAACCCCAGTATATAACATGCCAAAAATGTTCATTCACTCCCCTTTTTCATAGTGCATCTGTGAAGTGACCTTTTAAAAAATATAGCATTGTAAGTCTTTAAAAATGGGGAAAATAATCAAAAGAGGAGAAAATTTGCCTTTTAAACCATAGGATTATTTGAGCAAACACTAGTCAATTATTCATGAACAAATAGATCATGAGTTGTTTTGCAGGTGGCAGCATGGTGCAGTGGTTTGAACATTGAATGATCTTGGGCACGTCACACTCCTCCAGGGACCGTCTATATGAGCCACATAAAATAAGGCTTGTCTGGACTAGCAATACTCTGGACTGGCTCCAGAAATGGCCACACTGCCCATTTTCATCTTTATGCGGTGGCAAGATGTAGTGCTGATTATCCAGTCAGGCCGAACTTAGTTTGGCCTTACGGAGTGGACACACTGTTTGTTTTTGTTGCTACAGCAGCATACATGGACCTCACTGGAGCTTCTGGCTATATCCAGGAACTTTTGCCAATGTCAACAATGGTGCTCAATGCAACCTGGAGCAAAGAGAGGGGAAAGGAGGGGGAAAAGCCTCTTTTACAACCTTATCAGATGGGCCAATTTGCCCGTTGTATGCTGCTTCATCTCTCTTTTTGGGATGGAGCCCTTCACATGACATAAAAGGACTTCTGACTGAGCTCTGTGCCAAAAAGTGAGGTGAAGCAGCACCCACCAGTGCAGCAACATGGAAGCCTTCCCATGTTGCTTTTTTTTCAATGGGGGTAACCTGGGTGATGTGGGTCGTAGAGCATTTGCTTCTCCACACATCCTGCCAGTAGCCCATGGATTCACCCCAATGTGGTGTGAGTGTGAATCCTTTCTAATAAGGTCATGTGGGTGCCTTTGCTGATTTCAGCATACACATCCAACAAGAGCCAGGAGCTCCCTGGTGCTCTATTGCCACTGCCACAGTGACAAAGGACCAAAAAAAAAGATAAATGTCATCTCCTTTTTTCTGTTCAGAAGAAGCACAAAGAACATGGGCTGTTAGCATGGCCCATATGAATAGCTGGGCTGATTCAAATTCGTAATGGCCAGTTGTTCACAGCACCTCAAAGTGTGGAGATGCTTCAGAGCATCAGGGAAGTTCTAGAGCATTCACCAACCTTTCCCAATGCAGGGCAAAACTGGATTTAACAATTTGACCCTACATTGAAGCCCCAGAAAGCGGCCTGGAGGAGAGCGGCTCCCGAGGAGAAGCAGGCAGGATTGGCCAGGTTTGCAATCGGCCAGGATTTGCAAGCAACCGGGATCGGCTGGCAGGAAGGGAAGGGAAGCCTCAATATTTTGATTCTCTCTTCAGATCCCTTTGCAAAAGAAGCAAGGGCTGAGTTTTTCCTTGTTTCCTTTTGCATTCATTGTTCAGCCTGGCTGAGTTTCAGTGTTGCAATAGCGCGGGTCGCAGAGGCAGGAAAGTGTTGAGGGTATGAACTTTCCAAAGTCATTCCTCACTGTGATAAGTGCCTAAATCTGAATGGCGACTATGTTGAAAAGTACTATTTCAGTGTGGCTTTCAACTGCATATGGTAAGTGTTTTATCCTATACTTGGTTCTTTTTTAATTCCAAAACGTAATGTACTTTCTGGATAGCCCTCATAGAATCATGATTACAGAGCACATCTAGATGCAGAGCAGTGATTCTTAAACTCTTCTCCTCTCGGTATTTTGGGTTTTATCTCACTGAATCCTTGATCATTGGCCAAGGTGGCTCAGGATTCTGGGAGTTGAAATCCAAAGCACGTGTGGGATTAGAGTTTGGGAATCACTACTCTAAGTTATGAATCCATAACTGCACTGCGGGGTGGGTTTTTTATCCTTATTCACAACACTACTGTGCAGTATGCTTTATTGGAATTTTGTCACTTTCTTCTTCTCCAATACCAAAAGAAAATCTTTAATTTTGTTGTCATAGGTACTAGGAGGAAAGAAATCACAAATCATAAGGAAACCTTATTTCATATTTTGGGACACTGGCAAATATCCTACTCACTGCAGCTCTGAGCATATTATGTAATCAGTCCAAATAGATTAAGACAGCTTGACTAATAAATCACAACTGGGAGAGGTTGAAACTAAAACAACTAAATAGATCTTCTTATGTGTCCACCTCCATGTTATACTGCTATAGGTTTTTATGGTGTTACTGTGAATTTATTTCACTGTAAATCAGAGCTGTTTGTGGATTGAGGTTTCTTCTCTTTGTATGTTTTATACCTTTTGAGCAAAAAGGCCTCTGAGCTTTAAACTTGAATGAAGAGACTGGCATGATGCCCAGAAACATTCTCTCAACTCTCATCAATGGAAAATGATTTTAAGGGCAGATATTTCTGTTTTTACTATGATCAGATTTTAAGCCTATTGTGGAATGAGACGGGGGTGTCAGTACTCTTTAACTGTTCCTTTCGAGATATTTATCTTCTTTCTTTGGAGATCAATTGAGGAACATAAGAAAATTATACCAATTGCCAGTTGATTTTACTAAGGTTATTTTACTCCAAAGAAGCAAAAGCTAAGAAAATAAATGATTGCAACAGCAACAAAAGTATTTTGAGTACTACAATGAGTGGGAACGGTAATCCTCGTAAAAGTGTACTGAATTTTCAGTAAACTCACCCATGTTCACCATTGTTTTTTCACTATTGTTTTAATTGCTATAATCAACTAGAGCAGACCAACTGAAATCAATGTGAAAACTTTGAAAGTTATGCTTCTTCAGTCTGTTCTAGTTGTGAGTTGTAGTGAGAATTAGTCCAAATAGGTTTAATGAGAAGTTGAAGAGAAAATAGTTTTGTACTTTGATAAAATTAATCTCATTTCCAAAGAAGGTTCTGTCCCAAAAATGGATTGAAATCTATTGAAAAAAGCAGCTTTACAGAAGACTGACCATCGTTCACTTGATCACTTTCCATGAACATGTAGATTAAGGAGGTGAAGTACTGATAATGCTGTCTCTGACCTGTCTGGGTTTCTGCAGAAATGATAAAAATTGAGTCCTTCGAACAAAGCTGGAAACACCCCTTTTCTCATTGAGACAGTTATATGTTCTTAGGCACAGATGGACAGTCCCTCACTGCTGAATTTAAGAAGCCATGAAGATTATTTTGTTTAAAACTTTAAAACATTATATAATCTGGTTTCAGGAAAGCATCTTAAAATATGCAATTCTCCTTTTTGTCACAGTATCGGCAGCACTGTTATTCTGTTCCAGTTTCAAGAACTAATATTTGTGTGTATTTGATTGATAATCTCCAAATGTATATATCATGAATGTAGCCTCACATTGACTAAAGGCTATATGTGCCTACATTTTTAGCTGTGTAATTTTTTTAATCTGTCCAGAGTTGTGTGTGTGTATCTTACTCAATTTAGGTTCACTACAAGCCTCACAAATAGGATAATTTCTGGAGTAAGATATGCTCCATTTGAGTGCTAATTTGGAAGTGTAGAATTTCTGTAGAAAAACATTAATGCAACAAAGCTCTTTCCAACCTCCAGCTTCAGATCAATATTAATCCTATTTTAATTACTGTTACAATTGCTGATCACAACAGTGATTTCATTTTCTGATCCTATTTTGTGATCAATTGTTGTAAAACTAGTAGTTCCTTGTTTTCTTCAGTATTAATGTTTTTCTGTAATGTAATAATGTATGCTGCTGCTGCTCAATCACACAGTTGTTTCCGACTCTTCATGACCTCATGGACCAGTCCACGCCAGAGCTCCCTGTCAGCCGTCACCGTGCCCAGTTCCTTCAAGTTCAATAATGTATGAAAATGTGGAAAATGTTATTCAGCTATCAGTTTATTTTTCTGACAATAGTGTATGAATTACACACACTTAAAAAATAACAGCTTACTTTTCTTAGTATATTAGTTAGCCATGCAGCATCAGCTTTTACTGAGTAGCTTTTCCATTCATATAGGACTGGCTTACAAAATCATCTATGGGATCCATGGGTAGAACTGTCATTTCACTTTTTACCAGTCCAATGCAAAATGTGTTTTGTGGGGTTTTTGGATGAGTAGATATGCATTTGGAGCCCCCAGTGGTGCAGTGGATTAAACTGTTGAGCTGCTGAACTTACTGACTGAAAGGTTGATGGTTTGAATCCAAGGAGTGGAGTGAGCTCCTGATATTAGCCCCAGCTTCTGCTAACCTAGCAGTTCAAAAACATGCAAATGTGAGTAGATCAGTAGGTACTGCTTCTGCGGGAAGGTAATGGTGCATACAGTCATGCTGGCCACATGATCTAGAAGGTGTCTATAGATAACGCCAGCTCTTTGGCTTAGAAACAGGAATGAGCACCAACCCCCAGAGTTGTATCCGACTGGACTTAACGTCAGGGGAAACCTTTACCTTTAGATATGCATCCAGTAGGAAATAAAAACCTGTTAGGACAACTAGTGGCATGCATACATAATATATACCCAGAAATTAACTTAAACATATAAGGCCATATGTATTGCATTTGCATTGCAAGTGCCCTAATAATTAATTCACCATAGTTTCTTTGAGTCTCTCAGCAAAACTTGGTGAAAATATTGTACATTAAATGGAAACAACATAACTGAGTTTCTAGTATGTGTGAAACACATAAGGGAATTATGAGATGAATTTTTTCTTTGATATGTCAACACTTGTAAGGATAAGTGAGAATGTTTCCTCTTATTATTTGCATCGAATATTTCACTCTTCACAGACACAACAAAGGGATCCAAGATTGCATCAAATGTTTCCTCTTATTCTTTGCATCAGATATTTCACTCTTCACACATGCAAAAAGGGATCCAAGATTGTATCAAAAGATTCCAAGGAGGAACAGGAGATAATCTCATTCTTGTATCTAAAGGTGTGTCAACATTGGCCAGTGTATTCAGAACCACTCCTGTCTAGAAATGCTCCAGAGTTGGCCACATGCCTTGCTGAACCTACTATGGTGGTGAGTTGACATCCACAAGGTCCATCTGGGCTGAGACCACACCAGCTAGATGATCACCCCATCTTCCATATAGCCATTGCTATTCCCAGCCATTGGCTGGCCATCCCCAAACATGAATTTTGCTGGGGTAGGTTGCTTCCCCCACTTTCCCTCCTGCCCAGAGCCGTCCTTAGGTAATTTTCTGTAGTAGGCAAAGGTAATTTTGGCGCCCCCCATGGTGCAGTGTGGGGGACGGGGCCGTGGAGCACGGGGGCCGGGGCCAGGTGGTGCAGGGGGCGGGGCCAGGTGACACAGGGGGCAGGGCCAGGCCATGCGGGCCTTCCCATCACGCGGCCTGGCCCTGCCCCCTGCATGACCCCGACCCCGCACCACGTGGCCCCACCCCCTGCATGGTCCCACCCCCTGCAGGAAGTCCCAGAAAGGAGGAGAAGGAGACGGAGTGTGGCACCATCCTCCCGGGGCCTTGACGGCACCCCTGGGACGATGGCGCCACAGACAAAAGAATATCTCGCCTGGCGGTTGGACTGCCTCTGCTCCTGCCCATGAGATAAGGTCACTGTTGTAGCCATACAGATAAACTGAACAACAATGGAGTAGACCCAAACTGTTTTTTTAGCATTGGGTACTCAACAGGCTCTGTCAGTTTCTAACTGAACATCAGAAGGCAAAGCCAACAATTCATGTAGAAATTTATTCATTCAGTTAGATCATCACCAGCTTCTCTAGCCCCCAGGCTTAAGGATCTATGAGTTAGCATGTTGGGCATATGAAAGACTATGGGAAGCATTCTTAGTTATGTCCTAAGCCATCTTCAATTCAATCTTCTGTGTAAAGGTTATCAATGTAACCAAATCTTGAATTTTCCTAATAGAAGCAAGAAAATGTTACATAGATAGCATAAGTTCTTTCAGCTCATTATGGTGTGTGACTATACTTTGTATTATGGTAAATATCCGGTCCATGCCAATGTCCATGTTAGCTACATTACTTGGAGTTTTCACAGTGGGAGGCATGAGAGGAGTTGATGGACTGGCGACATATTTCCTTCATTTTTCCCAGTATGTCTGAGCATTAAATAAAGCATCTCTAAAATCTGACTGAGCATGAACTCTAGAACTGAAATTAAACTCTCAGATAAAGTGAAAGAAAGAAGAAAGTTTAAAACATCCAATTAGGGTGACAGTCTCTAAAGTTTCATTATTTAAGAAAAACTTATCCCATTAAGTTATACAAAACAGCTGCACACTCCAAGAAGATAGCTTAAAACTGAAACCAAGCTGAAAGTAGTTAAGAGTTAAAACAGAGTTGCGTCCAGATAGTATATGTCTAATTAAGGTCTAATTAAAGTGATAGCCTCAGAGAAGTTTGTTATCTAAATGTTTCTCCAATTATGTTCAAAGTTTATACAAAATGACCCTTGAGACTGAACGCTGATCAAGTGAAAACTGAAACGAGTCTCTTGAATGGAGAAGGGAACAAAGATAAAGTGAAACAAAGAAAACACTGAAGGACAGACAACACAACACAACAAAAGACAACTCAAATAGCAAATACCTAATCAGGATGTTAATTTCTGAGGAGTTCATTGTTCAAAAGCTGAAGAAAAGAAGAGAAAGGAAACAACTTTCAATATCCTTACCAGAAGTGACAGGGAGTGATACAATTTCACTTCTAGTTGCCATTTTGGGAGCAACTATAAAATAGAGACATTTGAAATTACTGTGGATGGTTGCAGCCTGTGGAAGAAAATACTGGTACCTGTCCCTCATTCAGTCTATCCCTGATTTGTTTCCTGAAAGCTGCTTAGAGTAAAACTGGCCAAAGTTCAGCTGGCCCTACATATTCACATATTTTGCATCTAAGATTCAAGCATCCATGGCTTGAAAATATTTGTTTAAAAAACCCAAACAGCAAACCTTGATTTTTCCATTTTATATAAGGGACACAATTTTACTATGCTATTGTATATAATTAGACTTGAGCATCCACAGATTTTGGTATCTATTGGAGGTCCTGGAACCAAACCCAGTGAATACCAATGTCCCACTGTATTCTTTGACCGTGTGGATGGAGAATTACACAAACTTCAATTGACTGAGCCAGAGGAATATTTTCTGACTTATCTCAAAACCAGGTTCAAAGTCCAGTCTCAGACTCTACAGTACTTGTCAGAGTATTTGCAGCGCAGCAGTAGTTGGATGGAACAGTGGAACGCAGAACGAATAGACACTCAGAGACGTTGGTAAAACTATTTACAAAGTTTTACTGTATGCAGCAGTAATCAACACAAACAGATTTGCAGACAACAGACGAACACAGGACTGCTCTCTTCTCCAACAGTACTTGACTCGAATTCTAGGCAGACAGAACTCAACTGAACTGAACTGAACTGATGCAATCGTTATGCACAAACACTTGTGTCTGGATACTCCCTAGTTCCAGCCACACATCAAGATCATAGCATCTTGGCAATTAACTCTTTCCACATTATGGTACAATCTGGATGATGCAATCAGTTGCAGTACAAGCATGGCACAAATTGCATTTAAACACTATCAATACACAAATCCCACATTAACACTTGTTTGACGAACTCTTAACACAAACAAACTGATTTCATTATTTGCTGACAAACCAGAGAAATAAAGAAACCAGGCAACAAAAGTGGAATAGACTTAGGGCAACTTTATTAATTGTAACCTACTTAAATGTTTCTTGATGATGGTTAGTCAAATTTGGGGGAGTATAGACTCAAGCCACCAGCTTCCCCAGAGAGCAATCCTTGATGAACATGGTTGCTCAGGGATTGTCAATTGCACAACCACCAACAGTCTGTGGGAGCAATCATTGTTGCTACACAATTCCAATCTGATTCTGATGCCATCAAGATGTCAAGCAGCTGTCAAAACAGTTGAGCAAGTTCCCAAACAGAACTGGGTGCAACTGTCTTGACTGCCACCCCACATTACCTGGGATCACATGACCTGGACACATGGGATAGTGGCCCTCTGACATCAGGCAGAGTGCTGCTATATCGAGAAGGGAGAGGAGAGAGGTGGGCTTTCCTTCTTTCCCCTCTTCCCCTCAGTTGGCACACAGTCATTATGGTTGAAGTCAGATCCAGTGCCAAGGAGAAGGTGAATGCCTGTTGTGACTGGGGACAACGGTGCCGTGATGGGCGGGGGATACCTAGGGTAGCTTCCCAGAGGCACCAAACTGTATTTGGTGTGGTTCAGCAGTAGGGCCCATATGGAGGATGGGGATATTTCAACAATATGTAATGGAGAGGATTTTTCAAATTTGCCAGAATTGCAAAGACTTTTATTTTATGCGTTTATCTTCAAAGGATGGTCTTATAACTTGGTTTCTGTGTAAATATGTTCCTTCACCAAGGAAACACAAACAGGACAATTTAAACTTTTAAATCCACTTTTCCTTGGATTTAACAGCAACATAGACTATAGAGTTCACAATATAGTTGTCAATTTTTCCTTTCCTGAAGACTTTAACTATATTCCTCAAAGAGGCTTCCTTTTCAAAACACAGTTCTCAACTGACTGAATTCCAAAAACCAACTGCTTACTGACTGAATTCCAGACTCCAATTGAAAAAGAATTCTCTGGCTCCTTGGTTCCAACTGTCACTTTGCCTCTGCCCATCTCCAATTGCTAAGCAACTTCTCATTCGTGTCAGCCAATCAGTCTGCACCTATTGTAATGGCTGCTTGACAGCTCCTCCCCGTTGCTCTGCTGAGCTTAAGCAAGTAAGGCCTGCAAAATGGGCCACTTACCAAACTTGTAAGATAGGCAAGATCCGTTACAGCCCACATTATGGATCTGTATGGAAGAACCCTATGTCATATACAGGAGAAATTGCTTTTTTGGGTATATTGGTTAACACAATGTCTATTCAAGGAAGAGTTCTGCAAATCATAAAAAATAGAAATGTAATACTACTAATGCTATGTATGTTTTGGAGTTCTCCCATAGTAACTACATTTAGGAGGATGTAATTATGTGAGTAACTTCGGTTTGGGTAAGTTCCTTAATATTCAGGGACATGTTTGTTTGTTTATAACAGATATATAAAACTTCCTTGCTTAGTTTTTTTCAATACACCTCACAACCTCTGAGGACATCTGCCATAGATGTGGGAGAAACGTCAGGAGATAATGCTTCTGGAACATGGCTATACAGCCCGGAAAATGTACAACAACCCTGTGATTCTGGCCATGAAAGCCTTCAACAACACATTTGTTTGTTTGTTTGTTTTTAAAAAAAATACCTGTTTCTTGGAAATTAGCAAATAGCCAATGGGAGTGGATTTTTCATGTGCTTTTGACAGCTAAAAAATTGATACCTCAAAATTAGGAAGATATCTGACCTGTGAGCCATATTGTCCACTCTTGCAAATAGCCTATATAAATGAATAATGTGACTCCTCGAGGAAAATCTGAGAGTGATTCAGGCAATTGACTTGTCAGAGTATTTAAAAATTATTTTCCTAAAGTCATCAGCATCTTTACACATATTCTAGTTGGAACATGGATCTTCTGTACGTTCTGGCTTTTGCTCCTTGCTCCTAGTACTTGGCTTTGCTATTCATGTTCTTGTATTCTTATCTGCAACCTGAAATTCCCCTGTTTGCTTTTGATATAGAAAAAGGATTAACTAAACCTTTGCTTAAATGCATGACCTTTTGCACAAACGTACCTAAGAAACAATCTTTATTCTTCTTCGGATTTAACCTTTTAAACAGCATTCTCTCTCCTTTATCTTTTTGTGTAAGAAATCACACAACTGAAATAAAATTCTTTCCTAAGGTTGCATGCCCTTTCCATGTATGGTATTTGTTACATAGATGCAGAGTGAGATTATTAACCTCAAAATGAGCAAACTATGCCCCCTTTTGTGTCAAAATCCACAGTAAAATTATCAGTTCTTTTGTATACTGTAAATGCTTTGATGTCGACATACATAGGAAAAATACATTTTATATAAATTGTGCCCCCCCCCCCCCAAATAAATAAATAAATAAATGTGAATTGTTTGAACTTTAAGGATACTTCATCTGGTTCTGGTACAATGGAGAAATATACAGTTATCACAATTACAAAGTGCACAAATTATAGAGTATACTATAATGTATACTATTATGTATACTAGCATAACTGCATCTTATGGGATTTTGGGATGTGTAAGTTGGAAAGGCACAAGAGATCTATGGCAGAAAATTCTAAATCTATATATCTATATATATAAAAGAGTGATGGCATCAGGGCAGCGGACAAAACAACAAAACCACGGGCCCCCCAACCTCAAAATTTGACAACACAACCCATCATCCAAGGCTCTAGGTTGATACAACAAAAAGAAAAGAAAAATAAAGTCCTAATTAGAGGGAGAGGAATAATTGTTTTTATCCAATTGCTGCCAGTTAGAATGCTAAGCTCCGCCCACTTGGTCTCCTAGCAACCGACTCAGACTCAGGGGACAGGCAGAGTTAGGCTTCACTTAGGCCTCTTCCACAGATTATCTAATTTTCACTGGATTATATGGCAGTGTAGACTCAAGGCCCTTCCACACAGCTATATAACCCATTTAGAATCTTATATTATCTTCTTTGAACTGAATTATCTTGACCAGCAGTCATGCTGGTCACATGACCTTGGAGGAGTCTACGGTCAACGCTGGCTCTTCGGCTTAGAAATGGAGATCAGCACCAACCCCCAGAGTCAGACATGACTGGACTTAATGTCAGGGGAAACCCTTTACCCTTGACCTTAACTACTACCAATTCCTCAATACTTTATTTCCCATACCACCATACTTCGCCACAGCAACGCGTGGCCGGGCACAGCTAGTATATATATATAAAGGTAATGCGCCGTCTTACTATGGAGTAAACAACAAAACCACTGAACCAAATCACACCCAATTTGGCCACAAAATACAAAGTCATGCAGACTATGTTTTTCAAACAAAAAATAACCTAGAAAAATAAAGCCCAAATTAGAGGATGAGAAAGAGCTGTTTTCCCCCTTTAGAAATGGCTCAGAAAGGTAGGCTCTGCCCTCTTTAGGCCCTGCTTACTTAATCTCCTAGCAATCTTCTCGGTCACAATGGCACTGAAGGACAGCCAGGGTTCAGTTAGGCCTCTTCCACACTGCCTATAAAATACAGATTATCTGATTTGAGCTGGATTATATGGCAGTGTAGACTCAAGGCCCTCCCAAACAGCTATATAACCCAGAATGCCAAGTCATATAATCAACAGTATCTGCTTTGAACTGGATTATCTTGAGTCCACACTGCCATATAACCCAGTTCAGTGTGGATTTTATACAGCTGTGTAGAAGGGGCTTCATATAACCCAGTTCTAAACAGATAATAGAAGATTATAAATATATAATAATTATTGTGGTATAATAATACAGAACAATATAATAACTAAAATCAGGACAGTAAATAAAGAACAACACTCTGAAAACAGGGAATTCCAGACAGGAAAAAACCAGGGCCAGCTAACACTTCCCCCAGGCAGGAAGTATCCAGGCTTTGAAGCTGCAAGGCCATTAAATGCTAATCAAGGTGACTACTTGCAGCATTCCTTACTTGCTGCACTGAGACTTTTAATTGCTATTTAACTTAGGCAACCAAGGATTCCACAAGGTAGAAAGTGGCCAGACTTGCAAGCAGCAAGACTATTCAGTGCAATTCAAGCTGGCCAAACAATGATTCCCTTACACAGCAAGTAGCCAGACTTCAAAGTGGCTCTCTGACTGAGGGTGCTACTCCAGCTCACCAAACAAGGATTCCCCTAACTATAACACAGCCAGGCATTGAAGCTGCAAGGCTATTCAGTGGAATTCAACCAGACCAACAAAGGATTAACCGTGGTAGAAGGTGGCCAGGCTTTGAAGCAGCGATACCACTCTGTACTATTGAAGCTGACCAACCAAAGATTCCCCTACATAGCAAGCAGCCAGGCTTTTAAGTAGTGAGGCTATTCATTGCAATTCTAGCAGCCCAAAAAACCATTCCCCTAGAATGCAAGTACCCAGCCTTCCAAGCAGCAAGCCTTCTGTTGCATTCCAGCTCACCAAACAAGGATTCCCAAAAGAAGAAAACAGCCAGGCTTTGAGGCTGCAAGGCTATTCACTGCTATTCCACCTGGCCGACAAATGATTCCCATAAGCCACAGGAACGCATGGCTGGGCACAGCTAGCAACTTATAAAACTACAAATACCAGAATCTATAGGAAGGAACCATAATAGTAACAGTAGTATAATTGTATGGTGTTAAAGGACCCTGGTGGCACAGTGTGTTAAAGCGCTGAGCTGCTGAACTTGCAGACCAAAAGGTCCCAGGTTCAAATCCCGGGAGCGGAATGAGCACCCGCTGTTAGCCCCAGCTCCTGCCAACCTAGCAGTTCGAAAACATGCCAATGTGAGTAGATCAATAGGTACCGCTCCGGCGGGAATAATAATAATAATAATTTTATTCTTGTATCCCACCCCATCTCCCCGTAGGGACTCGGGGCGGCTCACATGGAGCCTTGCCCAACATCACAATATAAAAACAAATCAAAACACATAAATTTACAACAATAAATCAACAATATCAGTAAAACCATCATAAAAACAATATTGCAGGAAAAAGCGTTAAAAACAGATATAAAACACAAGTCTAGGCCAAAGGGCGAATGTGTCAAATCGTGGGGAGGTAGTTACGTAATTGACATAGGGAAGGTAACGGCGCTCCGGCAACATGACCTTGGAGGTGTCTATGGACAACGCCGGCTCTTCGGCTTAGAAATGGAGATGAGCACCAACCCCCGGTGTCGGTCATGACTGGACTTAACGTCAGGGGAAAACCTTTACCTTTACCTAAAGGGCCCTATCTTTGGCGCAAGAAAGGCAATTAATCTTCAGAAAAAGAAGTGTAGCTTTTCAACTGGATATATATCTGTCATATAGCAATATGTTACTTTAATATGGCCCAAGATGTTTTGCACCCTGTGGCAGAGAAGAAAATGGCCTCTTGAATTAGGGCCCATCCAGACAGGCCTTAAAACCGAGACTTATCTCAGTTTTACTGGAGGCGTCCTACAACATCTCAGCTTGTACTGAATTAATTCAGAACAAAGCAGAGTTTTCCTGCTTTGTTCTGAATTAATTAAACACCTGATAAGACCCGGATCTTAGGTAAGATCCAAGTTTTCTAGGTGTGAGCCATGTGTCGATTGAGCCCAGGAACCATGGCACGTGATCCCTGGACCCAAGCCACATAACCATCTTGGTTTTTTGGGGTCCAGGAGCATCCACCCCCTTCCCCCAAATACCAAAAGAAACCCTTAAAAGTTTTTTAAACACTTCTCTGGCTGCATTATGGTCCTCCTCACAGTCTCCTGGCATGCCATTTCTTCATGCCAGGAGAGTGAGAGGAAGACCATAATGGCAGCCATCTAAGTTTTTTTTTAACTTTTAAGGGCTTATTTTGAGGAGCTGCATATCATCCCGTTAGTTATCGAGATGGCATGTAGACAAACGCACACTCTGGGAAATCCTGTTTTTTTTTGGGGGGGGGGGGTGAGATTGAACCCACATCAAGTCGGGTTTTTAAAACCTGCTTCAATGAATGTTTAAGTCATGTTTGGAAGTGTCCTTAGTCAAACTGGTTATTTTGATTCATGATGGAGAAAATCCAACACCTTCCCTCCTTTGTTAGTGAAAAGGCATTGCTTGGCGGGGCTTTTTGCCTACATTCTCAAATACAGGAAAGTAGTTGAATGAATGGATTTCCATAATTGTAGATTTACTGTTTAGTAATTTATTTTATATTTGCCTAGGTTGGGAACAGAAATTGGATGATGATAGAGAAAACTATAAATTTTCTTCTCATTCACTTAAAATCCCCTGCTGTTCACTTCTTTCCACCAAGAAAATGCAACTGGAGAATTACCCGGATGTTCTCCACTTTCAGGGTTGTTGTATGTCTTTAGGGCTGTGTGGCCATGTTCCAGAAGTATTCTCTCCTGACGTTTCACCCACATCTATGGCAGGCATCTTCAGAGGCTGTGAGGCATGAATAAACTAGTCAAGGAAATGAATATATATATATATATTCAGGGTGTGGATATATATACAGATATATATATTTTTTCCTTTTGTTGCCTAGTTTGGGCCCCTGGTGGTGGCACAGTGTGTTAAAGCGCTGAGCTGCTGAACTTGCAGACCGAAAGGTCCCAGGTTCAAATCCCAGGAGCGGAATGAGCGCCCGCTGTTAGCCCCAGCTCCTCCCAACCTAGCAGTCCGAAAACATGCAAATGTGAGTAGATAAATAGGTACTGCTCCGGTGGGAAGGTAACGGCGCCCCTACAGTCATGCTGGCCACATGACCTTGGAGGTGTCTACGGACAACTCCGGCTCTTCGGCTTAGAAATGGAGATGAGCACCAACCCCCAGAGTCGGTCACGACTGGACTTAATGTCAGGGGAAAACCTTTACCTTTACCTTTACTTGCCTAGTTTATTCATGCCTCACAGCCTCTGAAGATGTCTGCCATAGATGTGGGTGAAACGTCAGGAGAGAATACTTCTGGAACATGGCCACACAGCCCAAAAGGCATACAACAACCCTGTGATCCCGGCCATGAAAACCTTCAACAATACATTCTCCAGTTTCCCTTGTAACTAAATAGTCAGTGGAACACATTTGGAATATAAATGTATATTTTTGTACATAATGAACAACTTTGCTCCTTTATTCCCCAGTATAAAAATCCCAATAGTTCATTGAGTGCCATTCCACCAGAAGTTTCATTTTCTGGCATTCTCTCTTGTTTCATTTTGCAGTTTCTCATCATAGGGTTATGGTAAAAACATTCAAAAAAAGGTTTATCATATCTCTGTGCAGTGTTAGCTATGAGACCTATGCCGTTGTCTCAGAGAGATCCTCCAACAGTATCACTCTCCACTATTGCTGCTACTTACTAGTTTTTTGGCACCTTTAGTTTGTCTTCTGTGCAAGGGATATGGGATATGCTATTGTCAGCAGAGCCTCTTGCCTCACAAAAGAATGCAATCCCACTATTATGAAAAAGTAGTGTCATTAGTGGGTCTGAAGAAAACACGGATGAGACAATAGTCAAAAGAATATAAAAAGCAACAAAGAAATAACCAGAATGAATCACTGTCATGAGCATATAGACCTGTGCTTTTATATCTATCCACTGGGTTATTTGATTTCATTCCCATTTAACTATATTTCTTGTAACAAAGCACTGATAAACTCTGAGATGCTCTAAAGCTAATCTGAGTGATTAGCCTTATGACTAGAAGCTGAAAATCTTAAAGAATCCTGTGGTTTGCCATGAAAACCAATGTGTCAGTTCCTGTTGTGCTTTGTATCAAAGATATTTGTACCACTGATTGGTTTCTCTCATGCCAGCTACTGAAGTTATTTTGGCAAGAACAAAATCAAGAAGAAATAATAAGGAATGTGAAAGATGTGCCTTTGTTGCAGATCCATAAAAATAATAAATAGACAATACAGAACTGGAACAGTCTGTAACTGTCAGTGATATGCTGGAAGAGACATCACCCTGCTTTTGTTTGTGAAATTATTTCATAAATTTTGGGAGGCTTAAACAGCAATTGCAGTTTACTTGTGTACTTACACTGGTGAAAGTACAGATACAAGTTGTAGTAGTAATGTGGTAGCAGCAGGTATTTTAAAAGGTACAGGCACATCACTGTGAAGAAAAGAAGATAGGCTCTTGATTCTTCATGGTTTTGATCTGGAAAAGAAGGCTTCTGGCTCAAATTACTCCTTCTGAGAGGTCTGCAGAATCAAAAGCACCATAGGAAGAGTAGCTTGTAAAATCATAGGAAAAGCCACCTTCCCAGTGTGCTTTTATTTCCAAAAATCCCCAGAAGCCCAGTACTAAACAAATTGTCAATTGGGAACAGAAGTCCTCTTTTCCTGATGACAACAATGAAGAATCTCACTCCTTTTCTATGTGGAGCTATGTGACCCAGTAAAAATGGGTTGTTACCAAATTCTGATGTAACTATCCAATCACCAGAGAATGTACCGTATATACTCAAGTATAAGCCAACCCGAATATAAGCCGAGGCACCTAATTTTACCACAAAAAACTGGGATAACTTATTGACTCGAGTATAAGCCGAGGGTAATGCAGTAGCTACGGGTAAATTTCAAAATAAAAATAGATACCAATAAAATTTCATTAATCGAGGCATCAGTAGGTTAAATGTTTTAAAGATTTACCGTATTTCAAAGAAAAACAATAAACTAGCTCTATAAGTCGAAAAGTAGGGGCAACAAAAACAATATGGTATCAACAATAACCTAATAATAATAATAATAATAATAATAATAATAATAATAATAATAATAATAATAACTTCATTTGGATCCCACCCTATCTCCCCATGGGGACTCAGCCCAGCTTCCAACATAGTAACAGGCAAACATTCAATGCTTATATAAATAATGCAGAACTAGATATAGATTTATAATTATAGATACTAATTTCACATATGCATTTCCTGTTGAAACGTTTGCAAATCCCCTCTGTGTGTGTGTGCGTGCATTTCCCCTACAATATTTGTAAGCCATATATATATATATATATATATATATATATATATATATATATATTCATCTCTATCTAGACATGTCTATATATATTTGTGTGTTCATTTCCCCCCTGTAATATTTGCAAGCCCTATATATACTGGTAAGAATATATTCATATCCAGACATCTCTCTTTATATAGATTTTTGCAGAGACTTGCAAACATATGAGGATAAATTCTTATATAAAACTAATGTATATGTATGGCTACAGATACACAGGTACAGGGATCTATATGTATAAAGGATTTGCAAAGACCTGCAAACATATGAGGGAAAATTCATATATAAAATTAATGCATATAGATAGATACACATATAAAGGTACATAGAGATGGCAAAAGCTTGCAAGGGGTTAATGCCTATATATCTGTAGGAGAGTTTAACAAATATTTCGGGGGAAATGCTTTCATAAGATTAATGAATATATTTTTTTTCTTCTTCCTGACTTGCAAGGGTATCTTTCTCTTTTCAAAACATTCCCTTGATTAAGAGAGAGGGAGGCTTTGCCAAAGAAAACCACACTGATAAGGAAGAAGAGAGAAAAAGATCACATATTGCAAGCAATAGTCTGCAGGCTCTGTTGCTGGCCTTGACCTTGACACGATTATAAGCCAAGGGAGGCTTTTTCAGCTCATAAATAAGGGCTGAAAAACTCGGCTTATCTTCAAGTATATATGGTAGGTAAAGTAGCTGTTTGTTTGTCACATATTCTTTTGTACAATACAATGACCAGTGAATCTAATCTAGCTCCAAGAGCAAAACCCACCACATATACTATCCTCGGAGAGGGAGACTAATTTATTCCTTATCTCAACGCAGATGACACTCAACTCTACTACTCTTTTCCACCGAATTCCAAGGAAGCCCCTCGGATTCTGGACCAGTGTCTGGCTGCTGTGCTGGGCTGGATGAGGACGAACAAGCTGAAGCTTAATCCTGACAAGACAGAGGTCCTCCAGGTCAGTCGTTCAGCTGATCGGGGCATAGGGTGGCAACCTGTGCTTGACAAGGTCGCACTCCCCTTGAAGATACAGGACCGCAGTTTGGGGGTCCTTCTGGACTCAACGCTGACACTTGATGCTCAGGTGTTGGCGATGGCCGGGAGGGCCTTTGCACAATTAAAACTTGTGTGCCAACTGTGACCGTACCTCGTGAAGTCTGACTTGGCCATGGTGGTCCACGCCTTAGTTACCTCCAGAATGGATTATTGCAATGCACTCTACGTGTGGCTGCCTTTGAAGACGGCCCGGAAATTACAACTACTCCAACGATCGGCAGCCAGACTGCTAACTAGAGCAACCTACAGGGAGAGGTCTACCCCCTTGTTTAGGGAGCTCCATTGGCTGCCGATCACCTTCTGGTCCCAATTCAAGGTGCAGGTAATCACCTACAAAGCCCTGCACAGTTCAGTACCCGTCTATCTTCGTGACCGCCTTTTCCCCTATGAGCCCGCATGATCTCTTCGATCTTCTAGGGAGGCTCTCCTCTCATTCCCTCCAACATCACAGGTTCGGTTGGCAGGGACGAGGGAGAGAGCTTTCTCTGTGGTGGCCCCTCGGCTCTGGAACTCTCTCCCTAGGGAGATTAGGCTGCCCCAACCCTGTCTGCTTTTATTAAACAACTTAAGACATTGTTCTTTCAGCGTGCTTTTGATTAAACAAGACACCACAGACCCCTTGACGACCATGCTGCTATTCTGCACTTTATCTCTAGTCCCCATCCTACCCCTAACGTCATCTTAGGAAACCTTGGAACACTTGGCCAGGCACTTTATGGAATAACCGAGCTATTATGCACTTTGCTTTGACCCCCCCCCCCTTTAATTCCTTTTGTCCCTTTGGTGGTGAAACTGATATTGTTTTAAAACTTTTTATCTTGCTTTATGTATGTATAACTGTGCTTGAATTCGTTTTTGATTTTATACTGCTTGTTATTTTATTGTTTTGTTTTATATTTTAACTTGTCTACACTTTGTCTTTTCTAGGCTTACCCCCATGTTAGCTGCCCTGAGTCCCTTCGGAGAGATGGTGGCAGGATACAAAAATAAAGTATTATTATTATTATTATTATTATTATTATTATTATTATTATTATTGCAACACCTGTTTTGAAATAAATGTAAATATAGATCATTCAGGTTAGTGAACCTATCTATTGTTCCTGTGAAAACCAGTGGCATTAGAGATTTTCTTCTAGATTTTAAGTTCACAAACTTACTTTTTAAAGTTATTGCCACCCTTTAAGTTTTTTGAAAGAAGTGCTCCAACCCAAGTCCAAGAGGAGAAAACAGTCATAGGTCAGTGAGTGTGATATTAGTATAGAAGAATACGTTCACAATGGCAGCTCCTATAATCTCAATCATTCTCGTGATGATCAAAGCATCTGTAGAACATCAGATTGGATTATTTTGTTACAGAACATGTAGGAAGACCCACATTGAAAATCTTGAGAACCTGAGGATCTGTACTTTCCTCATCTCCAAAAACCTTGTCCATGTTTCCCCCTTTTTCACACAGAAAAACAACAATCTAAAAAAAAACCAACCTTTATGTGCATGCCTAATTGCACTTATCCATGAAGTTGGGATTTGGAAAACTAAATCCCATGGTAGTCATCCCACCTTTCCACTAGTTAATTAGTGTTATCAGTGAACTGGTGACATTTTAAAGTTAACAAGGTAAAATGATGAACTCTTGAAAGCCAAGCTTGATTGCTTTATTTGATTTCTTGTAATGCAAGAAATGCTGTTTTCTTACATTGACCTAATTGTTAAATGAACAGTTGACTGACTATAGAAAAGCTTTGATCTCTGTATCTATCTTATAAAGCAATTATTTATATAGTACATTAGAGAAGAAAGGGAAAAAGTAGCATAATAGACAGATCTAAATTAAAAGGATTTTTTTTTACATTCAACAAACAAGAATGTCATCTGATTTCCAAATATATATTCGCAAATAGTACCTTTTCTATTTGGTATTATAGATGTAATTCTAATTTAAGATTTTTTTCCTTTTCTTTTCATGTTGATTTTCACTTGTTAAAAGATATGATTGGCATGATATTATACTCGACAACCTAGGTTTCTACATCGATATCTCTCTTGGCTTTTTTATTGATTTGTTTTTTTATTTATACCATTGCTCCACTTTCATATTTTATGTTAAGGCTCACCAACTGATCTTCAAATGAGAACAGAAATTTACAAAGCCTTTGCATTATCTATTTTTAGTAGTATGTAAACTGTGGTGGCACAGTGTGTTAAAGCGCTGAGCTGCTGAACTTGTGGACCAAAAGGGGGCCGGGCTGTGGTGCAGGCTGGTGAGCAGCCTGCTGCAATAAATCACTCTGACCATGAGGTCATGAGTTCGAGGCCAGCCTGTGGCAGGGTGAGCACCCATCAATAAAAAATAAAAAATAGCCCCTGCTCATTGCTGACCTAGCAACCCGAAAGATAGTTGCATCTATCAAGTAGGAAATAAGGTACCACTTATAAAAGTGGGGAGGCAAGTTTAACTAATTTACAACATTGGAATGAGGATGTCCCATCAGAGTGGATGATGAAGCAGCTGCTCCCCGTGGCCAGAATCGAACATCCTCTCAAGAGAAGGTTAAATTGCCTCTGCGTCTGTCTGTCTCTGTCTCTGTTTGATGTGTTTATGGGCATTGAATGTTTGCCCTATGTGTGTATAATGTGATCTGCCCTGAGTCCCCTTCAGAGTGAGAAGGGTGGAATATAAATACTTCAAATAAATAAATAAATAAAGGTCCTAGGTTCAAATCCTGGGAGTGAAATGAGCGCCTGCTGTTAGCCCCAGTTCCTGCCAACCTAGCAGTTCAAAAACATGCAAATGTGAGTAGATCAATAGGTACCGCTCCAGCGGGAAGGTAACGGCACTCCATGCAGTTATGCTGGCCACATGACCTTGGAGGTGTCTATGGACAACACTAGCTTTTTGGCTTAGAAATGGAGATGAGCACCAACCCCCAGAGTCAGTCACAACTGGACTTAACGCCATGGGAAAACCTTTACCTTTTACCTAAATGAATAATTATACTGAACTTCAAGCCAGCCAAATTTCAAGCAAAAATAATAGACCTGTGTTGTGTCAAATTTCAAAACAGTTAAATTCAAGAAAAAAATGTTTAAATCTTGAGACATTGTGACAGCTCAGAACAGGCTACCCTGTAAAACAAAATGAATTCACTAATTTGAGAGCAACAGCATCATCCATCCCAGAGCTGGCCCTAGGTATTTTTCAAGTGTAGGCGAACAGAATTTTGGCGCCCCGCCAAAAAAATCACTGAAAAATAAAAGCGTTGGATAAGCGAAAATGTTGGATAATAAGGAGGGATTAAGGAAAAGCCTATTAAACATCAAATTACATTAATATTTTACAAATTAAGCACCAAAACATCATGTTTTACAACAAATCAACAGAAAAAGCAGTCTCGACTGTGCCCCCGTATGTTTGGCGCATGAAGCAACTGCTTAATTCGCCTCATTGTTGGACCGGCTCTGATCCATCCTAAAAAGCTGAACACATATACTGAAATAAATCTATATTTATTTAGAATTCTGTATAAATATTTGTGTTGCTTTAACATGATACCATCAAGAGCTCTCTCAGCCACCACATGCTTTCCTTGAGCAGTCCTCCCAGTATAAGGATGGGAGAACAGGACACGCAGTGGCTGAGAGCACTCCAGCTGCTGCAAGCTGCCATGACCTTATGCCAAGAGGACAGGGTAAATGAAGAGAGCCTGAGGCAGGCTTGTAGCCGGGGGGGGGGGGGGGGGTTGAGGGGCTTCACCCCCCCCCCCCCGGAAATTCTCAGAGTGGTCTGCGAGAAGGCCTTACATTATTTAAACTGTTATGTTTATTCATATCATGATCTGATCACCATGCTCAATAGGTAACATATGCATGGGGGTATTGGGATATCATTACAAAAGGTTTGCTAGGGTAGATCCTCTCTCACTCAGACTCAGCCCCCCCTCCCCAAATAAAAAATCCTAGCCTCCTCCACCCCCCACCCCCCGAATTAAAATCCTGGCTACGGGTCTGGCCATGCTTCAGGGACTGCATCCACCCCCTGGGGCTTAGTTGGCCATGCCTGCCATAGCCCAATATAAAATGATAATTCACAGGGCTTTGTCATGGCCCTCCTGAAGTCCATATAGACAGAGGTTTCTCTGATCCCACACACACATACCCTGCTGTCCTCCAGCAATAGAATGAGGATACGGGAACTGCAGCATCTGAATAGTAAGACTGCACGGGAACTCTTGTCATTTTGAAGTGTTAAAGAGAATATCAGCCTTTGCAATAACCAAAAAAGGAGGATATCCACAGGTATATAGTAGACATTTCGCTGTCTGCATTTGCCCTTGCACTACACTACAAGGCAGCATATTTGTGGCTACAGCTTCATCTATTGGGCTGAGCATCAGGCACTCTTGTCCCAGTTTTAATTCCTTCCCCTCCCCACAAATAACTGATGCAGAATACTCATCTGTGTAATTAACACTTTCATGATATCAGACATGTTCTAAATACTTCACTAATAAGAGGTTGCTGCTGCTAAGTTCTTTTTATATAGTCTGCACATGTAAAATAATTAAGGTTCTTTTCACTCCATGTTAATACATTCCAAATCACCCATTATTCTATCTCCAGAACATACGTTCAGGGCATCTGTCCAAAACATTCCCTGCTTTAGGCAATAAACTACTAGTTGCCTGGCATTTGAAATAATAACATTTATGTTATTTTATCTTGCAAATTGTGCACTTCATAGCTGCCATTCAGAGAAAAATACCCTGAATTTTAGATAAAACTAATCATCCTGTCATTCTCAGTTCAGTGTCACAGGAGAGATGATAGTGACAGATGAAAATTCTTACAAGGAATGATAACCTCTGTATATCAAAATGACTGCAACTTGTTTTGCATTGTCAGATAACTGCAGTGACTATGAAATGAAGAAGTCGGCACTGGGCATCAGGAAAAAAGGACTTTTTCATGGTGAACTGTTAAGGGCACCCAGAGTCAGATTAAAACAAATTGGAGCCATGTGTCACGCTATATTCTCAGTCTGATGTGTCAGCCCCATGCCATCATTCATACAGATTGGGGACTCTATTGATATCAATGAGCTGTAATAGCTCTGCTCTTTTTCGTCAAATGTTCTTAACTCCCAACCAGTTGTGTCCTGAAGACAAAGCTTTAAGCCAAAGGGCCAGGAATCAAACATAATTAGCATGAAGGACCTCAAAGTTTACAAGGTTGTCTTGCTACTTTTTGAAAAAGGTTAAGAACTACACACTGCCATTAAAGAAACTCCAATAAGAACTTCAATCCAGAGTCTAAAATGTACAACTGTCACTATTTCTGAAGTTAAAGTGTATTTCTATGAAATCTGTGAGAAGGAATGAAGAGTAGACAGCTAATAAGAATTTGGATCTGCATTAGCTCCTCCATCCCTTGTATCATTCATTTAACTTTTAAATAAATATTTAAAGACTGTCAAACATAAGGTCCTTTGGTGGCCCCAGTAGTCCGGCATACTAAACTCAAATTATTATCAGAACTAGAAAGTCAGTGTCATTTTTAAGGTGAAAACAAAGCATATTTACTACCACTGCTTGTACATGATCAGCATGGGATTCACTCAGTGAAGAGAATGGGGGTGGACTGATAACTCCAATTCTAGTTTATTGCCTGTTCACAATGTTATTTGAAAAGACTTTTCATTTTATTTTTTCTCCTTTTGGTAGTAATATGTGTGGACTCACAGGAAATTCAGACACAGTGAAACACTCAAAACAACACTACTTACACACTGGTACAAGGTGTTCTGGTGATTGCCTCATTACTTCTTTCTTTTTATATACCATAACGTTGCTGCATTGCTTTCAAATTCTCTCTTCAAGCTTTCACCCTGAGAAGCAATGCTACTCCTGCACATTTTGAAAAAGTGAGCCACAGAGGCCCATTACAGTAGGAGGATGACATGTCATCCATGGGTGGCTGGTGATTCCCATGTCAGGGAGCTGAGGAATCCATTCCATTATTATCTAGCTTTAAAGGAAATGTCCAAAGTGCTGAACTTATTTGGGATATGGAGTTCCTGAACCTTAGAGATTTCCTTTTACAATGAAATGAGATTGGATGCATTCAGAGTAGAGCTATATGAAGTTTCATGACTTAGTAACTTAAAGCTTACATTTTTCTTTACTTAATCTGACTGTTCTAGGATCTGAATCTTAAAATACGAGGGCTATCCAGAAAGTACATTACGTTTTGGAATTAAAAATGAACAAAGTATAGGAGAAAACATTTACCATATGCAGTTGAAAGCCACACTCAAATACCACATCTCATGTAGTCGCCATTCAAATCTAGGCACTTACCATAGCGATGAAGGAGCTTTGCAACTCCTCTCCCACTAAATTCTGCTGCTTGTCCTCAACCAGACGGTCACCCCTTCCGCAGCTGTGCAGCGTCGCCAAAACGCTGCGTTGCCAGCCACACCCCCATTGTTGGAAACAAGTGGTTGAGGAAGCAAGCGGCAGAATTTAGTGCGGGAGGAGTTGCAAAGCTCCTTCAACTGCATATGGTAAATGTTTTCTCCTATACTTTTGTTCATTTCGTGTGCCATGAAAAACTCGCCCAGCAGCCCATGCAGTTTCTCCCCAACTTCCTTACCTCCTTCCACAAAAGCTGCTTGAGGCTCCTCTTGAGGGCCTGGAGGGAGGTGCGGGCCTTTGACCTCTCCACGATGATGGCATTTACAACTTTATTTTAAAGTTGTAAATGCCATAATAAGTTTTTAAATGCATTAATTCATATTGCAAAGCTCCTTGGGTCCTGTATTGCATTCTCCCTGTTTGTAAATTGGGTGGAGAAAAAAAAGTGGAAGGAAACCTAATGAAGAAAAGTGCCTCATCAGACAGGCACCCATCAAATGATGCAGGGATACTTCCTATGGGGCTCTGTGCCAGCAGCATGCTGGCGGCGCATAGAGACGGAGCCTTGAGAAGTTAAGTGACTAACTGACTCCTTGTAGAAGAAGCCAAGGACAGTGGGAAAATGTTGTGGTATAGCAGCCCACGCTCCAAAATTGTAAGAGGATTAAATGGAATGCTGCCCCATGGTTTGCCCCACTGTCCATCTTCTGGACCTCCATGTGATTAGGTCCATTCTCTCATATGCCTGGTGAATCAAGGAACCAACTCTATTTAGTTCATTCTTCAGGGTTGCTTTAGCAGTGTATTCCTGCATGGAAGTGGGCTGGAATAAATGGCTCTTTGCAACCCTTCTAGTCCTAAGATTGTATATTTTATGTATGTTTCTTTATCCCAAAACTGTTACTTTTGGGATGTGGTTGTGAATCAAAATGATTTTTATTAAAATTGCTGATTTTGGCTTTAGGGAATACTTCTGTTTGTCTTTCATGTCTTTACTACTGCATTCTGAACACAGTACACTCCTGAAGCAAGACACCTGTTATTATGTGAAAAGTGTAAGATAGTCATGAATTCTATGGTGTTCCTGCAATGCTGAATTAGAAACACAGGAAGCCCCAGATCATTACATATTTCATAGGGCAGATGAATAATTTTATGGATTCATTCTGTGTACATAAAATGTCAGCAAGCTTTATGGAGTGAGACATCACTATATTTCTTGACACAGCTGATTTCTCTTGATGCCAGATGATTGGGGTCTTAATTTAGCAGATCCTTTTCCTGATCATTCCTCTGGCACAAGATGAAATGTCTCAGTTGGTGTTGGTCTTTTCATTCCTTTACATTATGAAATAGGATTTCTGCCAGCACCCATCCTTTATGGATAATACAAATGCTCTATTTTATTGTGCATCCTTTTCATGAGCAAGCTCTATTCCAGAGATTCAAATGGACTAAAGCAACCCCAAACTTCTAAACAAAATAGTCCCCATTGCCCCATACAAAAAGCTAATTAAAAAACTCATAGCGAGATTGGCTCAGAAAATGGTGTGTCACTCATCTAGAGTAAAAGTCCCACTTATGTTGCTTGAAGATACAGTAGAGTCTTGCTTATCCAACCTTTGCTTATCCAACATTCTGTATTATCCAACGCAGTCTGGCTCCTACCCAGCTCCACAATTGTTTCTCTAGGCAGCAACACGCAGTGGGCCAACACACCTAACAACAACACAAGTGCAGTCACACTTCCAAACAAGTGGCAGACTTTTTGTAAAACATAATGTTTTGGTGCTTAATTTGACGTTTGATAGGCTTTTTCTTAATCTCTCCTTATTATCCAACATTCGCTTATCCAACATTCTGCCGGCCCATTTATGCTGGATAAGTGAGACTCTACTGTAAGTGGGAAACCAATTGTTAGTACAGTAGAGTCTCACTTATCCAACGTTCTGGATTATCCAACGCATTATTGTAGTTAATGTTTTCAATATGTTGTCAAAGGCTTTCATGGCTGGAATCACAGGGTTGTTGTATGTTTTCCGGGCTGTATGGCCATGTTTTAGATGTGGGCAAAACGTCAGGAGAGAATACTTCTAGAACATGAACATACAGCCCGGAAAACATACAACCCAATGTTTTCAATACATCGTGATATTTTGATGCTAAATTCGTAAATACAGTAATTACTACATAGCATTACTGCATATTGAACTACTTTTTCTGTCAAATTTGTTGTATAACATGATGTTTTGGTGCTTTATTTGTAAAATCACAACCTAATTTGATGTTTAATAGGCATTTCCTAAATCCCTCCTTATTATCCAACATATTCGCTTATCCAACGTTCTGCCGGCCCGTTTATGTTGGATAAGTGAGACTCTACTGTAATGTAAGTTTAATTAATGTATGCTCCATTTAGATTTCTTTAAGATTCTTTGTGGTAAAACTGACAGATGCCATGTAGACAGACATCATATAACACCAGTATGAACCACTCAGTATGCTCTCAGGCTGGATTCAGGGTACTTGGGGTGGCATTCAAAACCTTTAATGATTTAAAACTTTTTGAAAATGTGGTTTTCTCCATAAATGCTTGCCTATGTCTGCTATTGGGGCTTCCTTCTTAGCTGTGGCAATTTAACATTCATGCAAAATAACTTCCTTCCTTTCTTTTTCTTGCATAGCTTTTTAGTAAAACTTGCCCACTCCCAACTGATTATTTCAATGCATTTATTTTTAAACCTGCATTTATTTTTTAAACTTGCTTCATTCTATTAACTTAGTTCACATAGGTTGAGTCTCCCTTATTTGAAATGCTTGGAATCAGAGGGCAGAGCCGGTCCAACAATGAGGCGAATTAAGCAGTCGCTTGGGGTGCAAAACATACGGGGGCGCAGTCGAGACTGCCTTTTCTGTTGATTTGTTGTAAAACATGATGTTTTAGTGCTTAATTTGTAAAATCTTAATGTAATTTGATGTTTAATAGACTTTTCCTTAATCTCTCCTTATTATACAACATTTTCGCTTATCCAACACTTTTATTTTTCAGTGATTGATTTTTTGGGGGGCACCAAAATTCTGTTCGACTACACTTGAAAAATACCTAGGGCCGGCTCTGTCAGAGGAGTATAAAAAATCTAAGATTGTGGAACATCTTCATTAACATATACATAGTGAAGGAAGGAAAGGGGGCTAGTTACATGTCCAACACCTGCTGCATTTTCCCCTAAGGAGCTCTTACGTGAAAGGGAAGATGGGGAGGACACTGTTTAAAAAGCCCCCATAAAAAGCAGGCATCTTAGATGTTTCCCTGGGTGTTGTCACATTTCCCTTCCTTTAAGTAAAGTACTCAGGAAGAGATGGGAATGTCCTCCTCTCCTCCTCACCCCTCTTCCCTGGGCTGGAGTGGATATAGGTATATTCAAATTCCCAACCAAATGCTGCTATTGTCTGGGATGTCTGCCTTCAGTAAATGAAGTTGTCCCTCAACCTTTGTCCTCTTTTCATTCCCCATCAGGGTTCCTTGAGGAAAAACTCAACAAGTGTTGGGCATGTGACTAGCCTTGTTCTGTCTCCCAGAGGTTTGGTTTGCATTTTGCCATAGCTGTAGAAAATAGCACCTGTTTGCTAGGCATGTCCGATCGATGAAAAAAATGTTTCAATTCTCGTTTCTAAAGTAGGCGCTGGCACTTCGATATAGAAAGTATTTCCGATTTTTTTCACCCAAAAATTTTAGATATTTCTGAAAATTTGTAATGATTCTAAATGTTTCTAAAATGGCGGACGCGCATGCGCAATCGCCAAAAAAAATAAAAAAGGAACCGGGGGGGGGGGGACTTTTACAGGACTCTCCCGCCCTCATTTCTTGAGCTATCCTCATCAACCCTAGCCCCCACCTTTGCGTCCACCGTGGAAGCTTCTGATTGGCCAGGGAGCGGCAGCCATGTTAGGCTGCGCTAAGCTCCCATTCTAGGTAGGTTGCAGAAACAAAAAAAAAATTAAAAAATATTTTTAAATATATATTTTTAAAAAAAATTGGGGGAAAAAAATTAACGAAACATTAAGAGACAATTAGAGAATGGGCCAACAAAGGTTCGAATTACATTGCTGGTTGCGCTGTGAGACAATGTCTCGGAATGCGTATCAAAAATCGAGAACAATCTGAAATAATTCCGATATACGATTCAAAACGATTTTTTGGACATGTCTACTGTTTGCATTTGCTCCAGGGTTGTTGCAGATTCTGCAGCAGTCTGATAGGATATTAGCAGAGTTTGTAGCCAGCTCAGCAAAGTCTTTGATGCTTGCAGCCTACAAATGTATCAGTTTGTTCTGGAGACTGCCCCTTTTCCTGGGGAAAGAAGGCTCCATTTTGAGAAGCCTCTTGCCTTCTAAACAGGAAGAAGAAACAACTTAGATGTGCTTGTGTGGCCAAGCCAGGCCAACTCTGAAAAGGCCATTGTAAGTACTGACCTGCCTTTAAAACCAGTGCCGAGCATAGATAGGGGAAAGACCTGTTCTTTCTAATAGCTTTGGCACTGGGGCAGAGAACATCTCCGGATTTCTTTGCCACTGGAAGAGGCCCTACCAACTTCGCTTCAAAAACTAGCTTTGAGCTTAGATAGTTATAGAACTTTTTGATAGCAGCTCAGGGCTAGGGTAAAGAGGATCTCAGGATCTCTTCGCCTTTGGTGGAAGTTAACCCAGCAACTAAAGGGGAAAAGCAAGAAAGGAACATCTGCAAGGTTTTATAAGTTGACTACTTTTATTTGCAACTTTAATTATGTGTGCCAAGTCTGCCAAGGACTTTGTGAAAATAAAATTTTGTTTGATTGTTCTACTTGAAGTGCCTTTGGTTACTGCGATTTCCAGAGCTTCTAAGTAAGGCCCCTGCAGTTCACCTGGGTAAAGGAAGAAGCACATCCTAAAGCTTTAAAAGGTGCCTGGGTGTGACGGCATAAGCCTCATAAGAGAGACTCAATGTGTATTCTTCTGGTTCATTCAAATTATTTTTATCATTTTCATTTTTAATCATTTTAAACTATTTAATGGATTTTGGCTGAGGTCCTAGACCAGTTACTGTCTCCTGATCCATACAATGGCTGGTGGATTATGAGGACATTTGAACAGTCTGGCTATGTCTCTATACTCAGAGGACTGATGATAACATCAATCTCTATGACTTATGGAGGAGCCTTGGGAAACCTGAAGCTGTACCTTCACCATTGTACATAGAAAGATGGATTCAGATGCCCTCTGATTCACACAATGACTTCATGGTTATGTCAGAGGTGTCAGCATTTGAAAAGTAAGTATATGCAAGAAGAGAAGAAACATGGTATAATCCCACCTACAGAGCACTCATGCTATGCCTCTTTGATGCAGGTTGTCAGCCTGAATCAATAAAACAGTAGCCTGACCAAATGAGCGTATTTGCTCAAACTAGCTATGTTTGAGTAATTTGATCTTAATGAATTCTAGCATGACCTAACCTGAAGAACACTTTTCACAACGATTTTTGTATTAGGACAAAGTTCTCTATATTATATACACTTCCAACTTCTTTAAAAAAATCAGTGTAGCTGTGTGTGTTTTGTAAGAAAATATATTTAGAAATGTCACTTTAAATATTATTTAAAGGCATTTTGTGGATTAGACAAGCCGCAGCAGCAACACAGCCCAATGCAGATAAAGAACAGAACAGATTTAAGAGCAAACACATGTGAAATGGCATTGGTTTGTCCAAGTCTTTCTTTAAAAAAAACCCTATTTCTTTTTAATCTGCTAGCTGTTAATTACCTTTCCCCTGTGTATTTGTTATTCACGGTTAGGGCAAAAATGGAAGGCAACAAAGAACTCCCTTGAAAAGAAAAGAATAAATTGTTCAATCAATAATATCTTTGGAGCATCACTGAAGGCAAACAACTCCAGAACTCTGAACTTGATTTAGAAAGTTTGAAACCACAGCCCAAGGAAACGTAGCTTATGCCAGGCCATGATTATGTTTTGCCATGCTTAGTTTTGAAGAAGCTGATGTATGCAGATTCACACTTATTGTTCTCAATCTTCCCCCTGGCTTGCATCTTATTTGCAAAGGAAATAGCACATCAAATCATCTTCCTAATTTAATGTCTAACATGATATTGAAATATGCCTGTCATATATGTGCATTTGGAAATTGGATCACAATAATGAAACACAATGAAATAAATATGCTGTGCATATTGTGCTAGTGTCTGATGCTTTCACATCCAGACTGCAAATTGAGAGACAAATAAACAAGGTGAAGGCTTTCTGATACAATATATTTACAAATTAGAAATTCGAGAGGTGTCTCCTGCTGTTTTTGTTCTTGAACTCATACTAATGACAACTTGTGGAGTCATTTGTTGTTGTTTAAATTACTAAGAAAAATGGTACTTAATTGCTAACCCAGATTTCTTTTTATCTAAAAGCTCATCCTGCTATCTCACAAATGTCTCAGAGACAGTGCTCTCCTTTTTTGTCCTAATGTGTTCTGTCAGTTCATTTTGTTTTTCCTGTCTTGAATATACAAAGCCACAGTCTCGCCTTAAGATATAAACAAAGCATTCAGGCTAGGTTCAGTGACTGGTGGTTTTCGTATCAGTGGACAAATGAATCTGCTCTGCATTTTAGTCTGATATTTAATTATGCTATCCAAGGTGCTGCAACTGATTCTTAAAACAGATTTAGTCTTGTGAAGTCTGAATTATAATTTTAAGTGGATCCACCACCTGAAGTAATGTGGAAGCTATGAGGCTCCAAGGAACCTCTTCCCATCTATAATGTAAACAAAACACTTATGTAATAAATCATCACATCAATATCACAGAGTGGGTGACATCTTGTTATTGATATATGTCACTAGCTAGTAGTATATGTCTCCAGTTAATTTATATTTTACCTGTGTATGTCTATTTTTTCCATTATGGAGGTCTGTATTCTCTTTCTCCCAATGCAGTCATCTCATCCTCCCCAACCATTCTTTGGATGATGAAGAATAAGGAAGATCTCAAAAACATCTGGCTATATTTCCCCCATTGTCAGGTGCAAACAGCTGACGCCACTGAAGGACCTCTACAGATGATGTAATAGATTCATGTTAGACTATGGGGACATAAGCAAATATGTATCTGAACACCTTCCCCACACCAAACAGAGGATGGCTGCAGGGGTAGGTAGGCCTGTGAGAACTCTGTAGTAGGTCCATGGGTTGGCAAATGGCTAACTGTACTATAGTTCCATATACAGAATTACTATGCTGTGTTGATACATGAAGAATGATAGCCAATGTTTCCTTCATGTTGCATGCCTTCAACCATTTCAAAGATGTTGGTTTTCTACATTTATAACAGTGGTTGTTCAACTGTAGCTTTGATGTGTAACTATAAAATGATAGAGCTTCATTAGTGACATAAAATGAAACCATGCTACTGTGATAATGCACAACCAAGTCCTGTGCAAGATATCCTCTTATACAACAGGGATTTCCATTGGTAAGGGGGACAAATTGCACATTGGAAGTAAATCAAGACTATTGTGTAAAACTTACCTACAGAAGTGCAATAATTAGTGTCAGAATCATTTGCCTGGATGGGTAAAACGTAACAATGCTTTTTGTAAACCTACCAGACTGATATATGATAAAACAAATATTTTAACATAATAGGGACCGGAATCTCTATCATGGTCGATGTTACATATTTTTGTGTTTACTTACCTATGTAGCAGAGGTGCTACAAAACCATCGGGCACATCTGTACTGACCACTTATCCCAAAGGATAGTCAAATCCACTCTATGGCAGCTAAAAGAGCTAATTTGGGTTAACAATGATCAAGGTCACCTTAAAATGGCATTGAACCTCATTAATCAAAATTGCAGATTGCTCTGAATCCTCCCCAAAAATTTGGAGCAAATGGTGTCTTTGGGCCCATGTAAACAGCTAAGCCAGTTCTGAGACAGAACTGGCTGTAACTGTTTACATGGTCATTACATATTTCCTGGGCTAGAGCAGGTTGAGATGGCACTCACAGTCCCCCCCCCCCTTCTCCCACTGTCATAACAGCCAGAAGAAGCAACATGGTTTGTGCCAGTTGCTCATCATCTGGAGTGTAGCTGGCTGGAGAAACAAGGGGATCAGAGAAGGAAAGGGTGTTGAAGGGGGTGATAACTCCTCTCCCTTCTCCCCACTCTTACATTCCTCTGGTGCCTGTGCCAACAACACTCTAGATGATGCGCAATTAACACTAGTCATGTTGCATCAAGTGGCTGCCATGACAAAAAGGCCAGTAAGAGTTGCCATGAGGACTACCTTCTGTGTCCATGGTGGCCAAGGGGTAGCAGTCTAAACTATTCCCAGGCCAATCTGGCATTTACCGCTCCAGATCATCCAAACCAGTTCTGGGATAAATAGTGTAGACCAGTGGTTCTCAAAGTGTGCTCTGCGGAGTCCTTGGGGCTCCATGAAGCAGATCAAGGAGCTCCACTATTCCGTCCTCCTCCTCCCCCTACAAGCTTTTCCTCTCTTTCCTGACATACACACACACACACACACACACATTGGATATAATATAATATAATATAATATAATATAATATAATATAATATAATATAATATAATATAATATATACATAAACATTACTTGGGGCTCCATGAGAAATCTTTTGCTTCAAAAAGGGCTCAGCGGCTGAATAAGTTTGAGAACCCCTGGTGTAGGCACACACCCTGTCAGTGAATGACAAAGATGTCTAATAAAACATTGACACAAGTGTCCCAAATCACATCATGATCTATTGACACACATTGGGACCATTGTGTATGAATATCCGTTACTTAGCTGGATTCCTTACCTAGTAAGATAACATCTGATCCCTACTAGATACTTACTGGATATCCCAAGAAGTAGAGGGCAAAGCCTCCACTAACAACCTCATCAGATGGTGTCCAAATCAGCAGCATGTGCCAGTTGATCTTCTCTTTTGCAACAGAGCCTTCCAGCTTCCATCTCACAACATGAAACTACTTCCAGTGAGGCTCCATCACAAAAGGAAAGTTCAAGTGATATATGATTGAAGAGTAAGTTAGCAGTCACTATCTTTATATGATGGTTGCTTCAGTCTTTGAAGTTTAGTCTCTGAGGATAGAGAAGAAGCTGAGCTCTGTTTTGGTAATCATTTCTGAATTTTTGATTGTGAGCTGTTTTTAAAGGGTTATGTAAGGGTTTTTGTGGGTTGTTTGGCCCTGTCATTCTCTGTACATATAATCTAAGGAGGTGGTGCTTCTGCTTGTGTCAGAGCTAGCAGCCTCAAGTTCTATATCAGTCTTTAGAGCTCAATCTCTGAGGACTAGTGGTGCACATTTTGCAACATGTGCAGTCATATCAGTAAAAGTTATTACAGTCTGAAAGGAGTGAAAAAATTATGTGGGGATGGAGAAAGAAGTATCTGTCATGGTCTGTTGCAATGTGCAAAATGTTTGTCTTCCTGCCAGAAAATTTCACTGCCTACACTTATAAGAAGCGTAAATTGGTGGTTTTCATGGAAGACAAGGTCAACACACCGCAGCTATATGTTGAGACTTATGTTGCAAATAACTTTCTATATTGAATAGATGGAGAGCTGATTGTACAGAATCAATGGGAAAAACCCGCCAGTGAAAATGAAAACGCATGTAACACTAAGGGAGCATCCCAAAGGACAGTCACTGTTAACAGCAGACCATGAACAAGGCATATGGAATTGCTCCAACTAAGCAGTTGCTACCTAGAACTTCCTGGTGATAAATAGTGGTAAAGATTAAGACTATCAACAAGAGACACTGCATGTCAGGAAAGGACCCAGCCCAACCATCAACTGCAGCAAGAAGAAAAGAAAGGTATTCATGACAGGAGATTTATTGCTCAGCGGGTACTATGTGCCAGAGACAAGATTAGTTAGAAAATGTGCTGTCTTCCTAGTGCGTATATACATTTCTGAACCTCATCAAGAAAACAGAGAAGTGCCTCTTTCTTTTGATTCATGTGGGAGCCAAAGACACTGCAAAGAACACCTTTGAGATTACCACCTTGGACTATTAAGCCCTGGGTATATGGTATTCTTGCCATGTCTACCAGTAAAAGATGGAGAACAACACAACGACAGTAAGAAACTATATGTGAATAACTAGTTACAGATTATGTTAATGGGTGAAGTTTGGCTTCTTGGACCATTTTCCTGAAGAAACCCTGGCAACTGATAGCTTTTGAAATGAAATCCTTGTGTGGGGTTGAAGATATCTGTTCAAAAGCAAATTCTAAATATAAGGATGTGAATTCTAGAGGAGAGGGGGAGGGAGAGACAAGTCTGAAATCCTAGTGCAAATAGGTAAATATGATTTTAGAGGAATAAAGAGACCTCTATGATTGGAATTTTAAAATTATGTAATAGTATATGTTCAAAAATAATAGATGGGAACGAAAAGGAGAGGGGGTTGGCATTATATGACAAAGACAAATTCACTTGCACAGGAATCTGTGTGAATGATCAACCTGGACCTGAGAGCATTTGAATAAATGTCAATGGAGAAAGAATTGCTTTCCCCACCCTCAATATGAGGATGGGAGAGGGCTTTGCTCCCTTCTGGTTAAGGGAGAGAAAAAAGTCCCAGCTGTGACTTGTTGTGGGTGGGACCAGCAGGACACACTCCTCACCCTACTCTGGATTCT
This sequence comes from Anolis carolinensis, assembly GCF_035594765.1. Classification (NCBI taxonomy): domain Eukaryota; kingdom Metazoa; phylum Chordata; class Lepidosauria; order Squamata; family Anolidae; genus Anolis; species Anolis carolinensis. Next base: position 134,042,654 of record NC_085845.1, on the reverse strand, counting down.
GGATTCCTTTGTTGACCTGCCCGCCCACCCTCTAACAGTGTATTTCAAGGGTCGTCAATAGGGGCCAGGTAGGAATCCCCCCACATGTTCTAGGGGTTTTTTTCCCCTACCTTACACTGTTTAATCTACAGCAAATTGGACAAGGGGGATCTTGAATAGGCTGACATGTGGGAAAACAGGGATTGGTTACATATTGGTGTGCACCTAAGGCATGTGATATAGGCCATGAATGGAAACCCTCATTTGTGATTAAACAAATTGAGGTGAGGGTGAACAGTAGTGGCCTTGAGCGGGGAACATTCTCATCTCATATCCTTTGGAATTGGGACAGAATTCTCCTTGGCATCCCTGAATGGTTGCCGTGGAAGCAACAATTGGTTGCAGCCAAGGACCATGGTGCTTGCCCTTGTTTGAGGAGGAGTAGGTCTTGGATGGTCACTGCCTCAGTTTCATTACACACCAAGTTCATGCCCTTAAATTGGTTGGCAGTTCACAAAGTAATTGATTGATAACATTTAATAAAAGGTGCCCATAGTTCAACCCACGTTATGTGTTGTCTCGTTATTTTGCTGGTTGAGGAGCAAATAAGAACAAAAATGTGATATGATTTTATTACAGGCCACAAAACCAAGATGAGTTGGTGGCTAATGCCTTCCTAAAACAACTCTCAGTAATCTCCAGAAAAAAGAATAGCTCATTATGGGAAACTTCAATTAATTTGAGGGAAGACTAGTACTGCTAACTATAGATTCGCCAACAAATTCCTTGCATGTGCCTTGCCAAAAAAAAAAAAGAAATCTTTCAAGAGGAAAAGAGGACTAGTAATCCTAGACTTGATCAGAACTAATAGGTAGAAATCAAAGTAGTTGATAATAATAATAATAATAATAATAATAATTATTATTATTATTATTATTATTATTATTATTATTATTATTATTGTGCAGTTTTCTGGCATTGTATATTTCTGCTGCTTCTGTGACTGTTCATTTGTATTTTGATTCTGTAGCCCACTTGTCGATGGATGTCCAGAATCAGCAGCATCCACCGCGGTCCTTTTTATCCGGGGCGACGACCGAGGCAGTACAGACTTCGTTTTGGTTTGATTCTCCATAATGCTAATGGGTTAGGTGCTCTTAGTTCTACTCCTCAGCTGAGACCTCTCTGGGTTGATTGGACCTGCCGGTAGTTACACTACCGCCAGCACAGTTCTCAGTCATCATTGGAGCAGTTAAGCCCCCACCACCACAGCAAGGTGGCACCTATGAGGGGAACCGATGAAACCATTGATCATATCCTCAGCTGCTGTAAGAAAATCACACAGACAGACTACAAACAGAGGCACAACTATGTGGCCCAAATGATTCATTGGAACTTATGCCTCAAGTACCACCTGCCAGCAGTAAAGAACTGGTGGGATCACAAACCTGCAAAAGTACTGGAAAATGAGCACGCAAAAATACTGTGGGACTTCTGAATCCAGACTGACAAAGTTCTGGAACACAACACACCAGACATCACAGTTGTGGAAAAGAAAAAGCTTTGGATCATTGATGTTGCCATTCCAGGTGACAGTCGCATTGACGAAAAACAACAGGAAAAACTCAGGACCTCAAGATTGAACTGCAAAGACTCTGGCAGAAACCAGTGCAGGTGGTCCCGGTGGTGATTGGCACATTGAATGCCGTGCCAAAAGATCTCAGCCGACTATTGAATAATAATATAGATTATTCATTTGCCAATCCAAATGCATCAGATATTTTTAAAGCACTTCTAATTTTAGAGATTATCATCAGAAGCCCTTGAACAAGCATTGTAAAATAAAGAAATTGATCTTCTGCTGGAGGAAGAAAATCAGCATAACCCTCAAAGTAGATGTCCACAAGCACAATGCCATTTGTATTAGCTAAATGACATCATTTGATATTGTCCATGAATGGGAAGCATACGCAGGTACTTGGAGTTCGAGTCTCCCAATTCATGATTACAGTTTATGTGTTGAAGATCTTTTTCCTTATTGCTCTAAGCAGATCTCAATTATGCCAGGCATTTGAACACATCTCCAAAATGGCAACGAAACAAGTCTCAACATTTGCAAAACATTCCTTTATTAATAGAAATAAATTATTTTGTATAAAAATGTGCATGCGTCAACCATTGCATTTATCATTAGCACAACGCAGGGCTTCAAATCAGTCAGCCATCACAAGAAACAAACTTCATCTTCTTATACAATTTGAACAAGTGTGGAACAGGAATGGAAATTCTCACAATCACAAAAAAGTACTTACAAGTATAACATCAGACATGGTTTTTATTTCAACAGCATTTTTTTCACAAGCTAACATTTTGTTTTCCTTTTGTGATTCACCTTCTTTCATGAGTAAACAGTTCTGACATTTGACACGCAGTCATATAATATAATTCTGGGTCATTTCTCTTCGAACCCACCTGCCCCTCCTGCTTTGGGCGCATAGTTAATCTTTGTCCTTTTACAGTTTTGACTGTTTTCTAGAGACATCTCAGAGGCTGAGTTCTCAAGATGTTATAGTCATTGTTGGTTTTGTTTTTTAAAGTTCACATACTGCAAGTTTTCAGGTATGTTTGGTTTCCCCACTCAGTTTGCATGATTGTTGTAGCTGACATAAGTCGTCTTGGAAGAGGAAGCTGTAAAGCAAGAATAAATGCAAATCAGCTAACTGAATACTGAAAATCCCTTCTTATGGCTAGGAAAAGAAATGGATTTAAGAAGCTTAACAGGCCTACGAAATATTTTGTGCCAGTGATATGCCATCGGGATGTCTTCAAAAGAACTGAACAGAATTAGGTACGGACATTAACAAGGACTGCCAAGAGAGTTTTAATTTGGTTTGTTTTTGTTCAGGCATAGGTTCAAATTGCCCCCTATCCTAGAAACCAGAAAGGAATTAGTTCCAAGTTACATTTTGGGTGGTTTGTATATTTAACATTTAGTTGATGCATTACTGCTATTTCAGTCACACACATTCCACATCAGTTAATTCACTATTTTTCCATGTACAACGTTACCTATATGTGAATTTAACTCATTTCCCATGTGCCTAAAAGATCCAGTGTGAAATCAGGGAGAAAGGGTTAAATCCAGAGATTATATATGTGTGTGTAGGTTTTGGGATGCTGTGGAAGGAGGTATTCAGTTACCTCTTTCTGCAATGCCTTCTCCTATATCCAAAGCAATTCTCTAATCTGTCCAATTTATTGGCCAGAGGAAATCTGGATAGATTGGACAACATCTGACCACAGCACAAAGACAAGCACATAAATCACCGGAAAGATTACCTCTGTTCTCTTTTCCCAACTGCAGATGTGCATCCATATGCTGTTTTCTGATTACTGTCCTACCATTTGGCAGTTGATTCCATGGGTTAGGACTACAAGCCTGCTTTCATGTGGAGATGAAATTTCATGCGTGTGCACTTCTTCTCTTTCTCCTCCTCTTCCCTCCCTCGCAACCACAATGCCCCGCATTCACTCACGGGAGTCACGGACGGGCAGCCCCACATCCGAACCTCAGCACCAGGTGGAAGGAACCACCTCCCCTTCCTCCTTTCCAGGTGTGTGTGGGTGTGTGACTGTGCCCACACTCGACTGCAGGCAGGCACTGAGAGGTGAGTGTGCGCTTTCCAGGCCTGCCTGCGCCCCGCCACACACACATACTTTCTTTCCTGGGAGAGATTGTGTGTGGCGTGGGACATTCAGGCAGGTCTGGAAAGCTTGTGTACGCCTCTCAGTGCCTTCTTGTAGCCGAGCCCCTGCACCGTCACACATGCCCCACCACCCACCATATTCTCCGAGTTGAAAGGAAGGAGATGCAGTGGTTCCTTCCTGCTTGCTTGCTGAGGTCAGGATGTGGGGCTGCCTGGCGATGTCTCCCATGAATTAATGTGGGGCATTGTGGGTGTGAGGGAGGGAGGGAGGAGGAGGAAGAGAAGAAGTGCAGTGTCTGCCAGGCAGCCAAATGCCTCAGGAAGGGAAGCCAGTGGGTGGGACCCCCCCCCCCCATAATGGGCTGATTTTTGGTCCCCTGAAACAAAACAATCAAAAGCAACCCTCCCAATTTCAGGAGGCTTTCCGAAAACAGATCTGGCTCCGCAACAAAAGCTGGAAACAAAATGAGACAAGCTTTTATCTGAATGCACACCACTACTAGAAAGCTGGCCAAAGGAGCAAAATGGGCAACAAATGGCAGTGCAGCGGGGGTTCTCTCTGTCTACTTGCAGAAAGTTGAATGGCCTCAGCTTGAGTACAGGGAAGTGGATCAGAGAAAAGTTGCTCACAACATGCCCACACCACCATGTGGATTCATCCAATACTGCATCAACAGCACTCTCACACCAGTTTCAAGGTGAGAACAATGCACCTCGAGGAACTTATTCATGGGATTCCCCCATTAATTAAAAGGTACAGAAAAACAATGGATAAAACTTGGAATACCATGACATCCAGAGCAAGCCCTAGGTATTTTTCAAGTGTAGGCGAACAGAATTTTGGTACCCCCCCCCCCCAACACCAATCACTGAAAAATAAAAGCATTGGATAAGCGAAAATGTTGGATAATAAGGAGGGATTAAGGAAAAGCGTATTAAATATCAAATTACATTAAGATTTTACAAATTAAGCACCAAAACATCATGTTTTACAAGAAATCAACAGAAAAAGCAGTCCCGTATGTTTTGCACCCCAAGCAACCACTTAATTCGCCTCATTGTTGGACCGGCTCTGATGACATCATGTGATAAGTAGTGTGATTTCATACTGTTAAACAGTTGCTAATGGATACTCTAACCTTTGTGCAATAATGTCCTGGGCTGTCAGTGATAGATATTGGTGGGAGAGGGTAAGAGTTTTTATACACCTTGACACCCTTTTGGTGATGACAGAGTTCTGGGTGGTGAAAGGATTTGCCCTTGGTGATGATCTGGGGTGTACTCTTGCTTAGTCTTGGATTTAGGGAGAAAGTGGATTTGCCTTCCAGTAAATTAGCAATCCATAGCATTGTTTTGCCCTTAGACACAGGTGTTTCACAAAAGGAAGGTAGAGAAAATAATCACAGGTTAACATCTGGCTTCAACTGCACCCACATACTCAGGCACAACTCAATTAGGTTAAAGATCCAATAAAGTGGCTCTTATTTAACCCAGTTTCTGTTTCTAGTCTCATTAATGACTGGTCATCAATAAACAATTATTCTTTTTCCATTTCTAAAATTACATTATGCTACTGAGATAATATATGTGAGATGCTTTAAATAAACACGTGCCTTCTTATGTAAATACCATTTATTTTAATTCCTTCTATTTCAGAACACAGATGTGAAAGCAACAGAGCTCTACTTACTAAAAAGATTAAATTAATGTTTGAGCCCCTGCTTGTGGATTGATTAGGAGAAGCAACACATGGAAAAGATTATTCAGCCAATTTTCAGCATCATACAATAGAGAATTACTTGTTTCTTTCCCAAAACTCAACTGTATATTGACTATGATACTCTTCCCCCATTGAGTCATTCATCTTCCCTTCAGAAAATTACCCAATTTAGGGCTCTCAATTGATTAAAGATATTTTAGTTTAATTACCTGGCTTTGATTAATCATTTACATTTCTATGAAATTACATTCTGAAAGCCTACAGCAAGCTTTAATGAAGATCCTGAAGGAATGTAGTTTCTCTTAATCAAACATACAGTTTAGTAAACTACAATCTGCTACCGTACTTGTTGCTAGATGGAAAACTTGTAATAGTATTTACTTCTTCACTTTATTCAAGAATATTAATATTCCATGTGACAGTAACCCCCCAAGGGTTTTAGAATGAACTAATTTGAGTATGTATCAGCTTCTAGGCTCAGCCTTTTCTGATTACTATTCAGTATTCTTCCATTCACATGTCAACACCACATCTAATTTAACTTTTTTAAATGGAAAAATAATATTATCCCTTTAGATATTTTATGCTAAGTATGTTAAATGTTGTAAACTTTCCATTAAAATGTGTACACATCCTAACATAAGATACATATTGTATACACATTTTAGTATATTCTCCCATTTTTAAAAGATGAGATGTCTTCAGAAAATGGAAATGTATACTCCTAAGATACCTATGCTGTGATTTGCATATTAATCTTTACTAGACTTTACAAAATACAGCATTCCTGCCATATAGCATATGCTGACATTCAACCTATCTTCATGGTCATTTGGAAGCCATGGGAAGGGCTGAGATGTTTGGATACTGGCCTTAGATTCAGCAGGCATGCATGAGATTAGGAGCAGCTCTGGTACAGAAATACCCCAGAGTAACTTGCCTTTTGCCATGTAACAAAATCAAAATTTAAGTCTGTGTCGATCATTTCTAGATCAAAAATCTCAATCTCATCAAGATGATTTAAATTTATAATCACACAGAAATTCATTCCATTCTCTGAATATATCAGTGTAACATTTTAATAGAGGATCATTTTTACTATTGCCACTCCCAGCCCCTGCACATTCATTTAAACAAGTCTATATAAGCAGGACGTTTTGCCATAATTGGAAAACTTGTGACTACCCAGATCCCATAAGTGACAGTAGTGGCAAGGAATCTACTACTACATTTTAGATCAGCAGTAGGGATTACCTGTTGAGATGCTTAGATGGAGATTGTGCATTGAACAAGGGTTGGACTAGCTAGCCTACAAGTCCCCTTTCCAACTCAGTTACTCTATGACTTTAGGAATTCTGGTCCTACAGGTATTATTGGGTTACACATTTACTAACCAGGCACATCTGGTTGGTGGTCATGATTATGGGAGTTTCACAGATCCCCTAACCTTTTCTCAGAGCAAGAAACTGGAAAAAGACTTAGAGATAGGAAAAAAAAGATTACAAACATCTTGTTAAGTAGTTATGTCATTGTCAACATCTTACTATCATGTAAACTTAAACTGCACTATTGTACCATGCATGTATTCTGAAGAGGACAGCAGAAATGGAACTATATTTTGCAAGTGGAGCCATCATAGTATCACAGGTTCTATTTCACCATAAATCCCATTGCACCATCAGCATCAACACACTATAGATCCTGTTCCACAACAGGACACATCACAGGACAATCTAATTTATATTGTCACATTTTACTAGAAGAGTTGTATATCATTACCTCTGTTTCAGGATCTTGGCCATTTTCTGAATGGAAAGATATGCATCCATATACAGCATTGAAAGAAATGTGGTCCAGTGCTAGAAAGTTGATTGACTTGAATTAAATAATTTAATCATAGGCTAGATAGCTGTGATTAAACTGTGATTATATTGTTATATGTCAGCCTCAGATTGTCATTTATCAAAATGTTGACTGTAAGTCTTACAATGAAAGGCCATCAGAGCTGCAATTTAATCTGTGTATTAAAAAATAATTGAACTGAACAGCAACAAGTACTCCTGAATCTATAGTTTTATGTAGCTTCTGATGCTAATAATGGACCTAAATTATTTGTATCCTGAAGAATGTGTGTGTGATGTTCGCAAAAATCCATCACATTCTTGTCAATTCTATTTTATAGTGTGAAAAATAAAAATTGCCAACTACCAAGACATTCATCTTTCCTTTTTTTCCTCTTGATTTCATGAGCATCCTCTCAAGTATCATCCACAATTTACTATAATGAGCTTACTGCTTCTGTTTGGGGATTTCAAAGCCTCAGCAGCTGGTATCTTGGTTTTAAAGGCTGTGGGCAATTCACAGTTGAAATATGAATCACACTTGGCAAGCATAGGTGACCGGAGATGGTTGTAAATTTGGCACCATAAACTCAAGAAACTAACAGACTTTTAAAGATGAGCTTCACATTAAATAAAAAGGAACAAATCAGAACAAAATGATGGGCAATTATTTTATTAATGTGTATTTTAAAGTAACTTGTAAATTCATTAGAAGATTGCCTCTGAGCACATATTCTCACAACTATAGTCAGTAGTGGTGCCAGGTCTTGAGGAGCCTGAGCAAGATGCCATCTGGAGCTCCCCAATGCAACCCCATGCTTCTGCCTCCCTCTTACCCTTCAATTGATGAGCAAACGGGGCAGAATAAAAAGATCTTTCATTATTCCTGCGATGGAAGGGTTAAAAGGAACAAAAGGATCAGTCCCTCTCCTGTTACTATGGACCTCATCACATTGGTGATTTTCAGTGTCCTAGGATGCTTGCAGCATTCTGAAAATAGAACACAAGAGACTTCCCATGTTCTTATAGACAAGAACGGGGCTGGGGTAGGGGAAGCCGGACAGTGACACTGTCCTCCATGGGATGAGTAAATGTAAGATGCGGGTGAGTGGAGTGTGGGGCAAAAGGTTACCCTGCTGCCCATTGGATTCACCACAATGCAGGGTTTTGTTTTTTACGTGTCAGGAGCAACTGGAGTTGCTTCTGGAGTGAGAGAATTGGCCATCTGCAAGGCCGTTGCCTAGGGGACACCCGGATGTTTTTGATATTTTACCATCCTTGTGGGAGGCTTCTCTCATGTCCCCGCATGGAGCTGGAACTGATAGAGGGAGCTTATCCGCGCTCTCCCTGGGTGCGATTCGAACCTGGCAGCCTTCAGGTCAGCAACCCAATCTTCAAGTCACAAGGCTTTTATCCCCTAGGCCACGGGAGGCTCCCACAATGCAGGGTGAATCCCCTTGCTATCAAAAATTGGACCTCAATGTTATAAGGTCCTAAATCACTGATAGCAACAGGAATCATGGCCATATTAATATTTTGTACAGCAGTTATGATGGCTGCTACAGAATCAAACCCATAGCAGTCATGCCTACCAATTTCTCTCAAGACTATTCTGCTTCCCCATCTATCGTTTAGGTATTATATAGCCCAGGAGTTGGATATCTGTAGTCTATGGTTACAAGTAGTCAACAGTTAGGGGTAAAAATTTCTATAAAATGTTATCTGGTGGCCATCACAGTTTGCTTAAGTACTGAACTGCTAATTTATGAAACTAGTAGTGGATCTCTGGGATGGAGGATGGTGCCCACTCCTGATGATGCCTGATGAAGAACTGTGAGAAACTCAAAAGGTTATATGTAGCCTAATCCCTGTATCTGCGGGTATTCATTTCCAGAATTCATATGTATTTATTTCCAATATTTCTATCCCACCCTTCTCACCCGAAGGGACTCAGTATTAATGTATACATTGAAACTGCAGGTGATAGCAAACCCTACTGTTTTCAATGGTATGAATGACTGAAGTAACTAGAAAAGAATGTAGCTTGTACAGGAAACCCAAAATGAATACCCGAGTAAGTAAAATTTTAGATAACTACAACTGCGTATATGGTTCCACGGAAATGGAAATCATAATGTATTTTTCTTGCATTATCAATTCAGTGAGAATATGGGGTAAATATAGGATTGAGCATGTTGATACTACACAATTATAGAACTTTGATATTGTTTTAACTATTGAATCATGGTGATCCTGACATTTATATATGGTGAGGGATTTAAAATAATCCAGTGGTATAGTTCATGGGATACTTAGCATTCTTAACCAGATGGCTCAGGAGCTTCATTGAACTAAAAATCCCAATATTTCATAAGATGGGCCAATTAAAATGAATTTAAACTGCTACAATTATGTAATATATCATAAGTAAACCCACTGACAGAGCTTCAGTAGCTGGAGGATAATTTCTCTAGAAAGTATGACTCAGTCAGTGCTTTTCTCATTTACTCATGGCATGGATGAAACACTGGAAATCCTCACTGTAATCTCTGATACCTGGTGGGTGAAAACATTCAGGTGGGCGAAAACATTTGGGACACCTACACTTACTGTAGTGAGATAATAAACAGGATATGGTGGATTTGATAATCCTTAGGTGTTAATTTAAAAGAAAAAACAATATATTATTGGCCAAGCTTTCTATATCATTTTTTTATGATATGACATTATTGTATTTGATTTTCCTGTTTGTATTTTTCTTACTTTCCTATGTGGATATTTTTCAGAAGTCAGCTTGTAAATATTTAAATAACAAACACTGAAACCATATCTTCAAGCTCTTGGATTCACTTCCTTCTACTGTGCTTTCCCCTTTCCTGGAATGATGTCATTGTTGTGCTGAGGCATTATGCTGTGGCTGTCATTGGAAAAGTAATTTGAGACCTGAGGGTCACAAAAAATGTTAGTAAGAAGGTGCATTTTCTGTGTAGCATTCCAGGTACTATTATAGCTAGTTTGAAAGAGCAGCTTTAAAGAAACTGAATGATCAGTGTACTAGTGCCTCTAAAAGTTTCCACAAATTAGTTTGGCAGAAGGGAGGAAAGTTAAGACTGTCTCATAGCTACTGAATGACTTTTGAAGAAATGGAAAACTTCAGGTTCTTGACATTCAGCCAAGACAGTTCAATTATATAAAGGATGGGGCTCTCTAGAGAATTTTATGGGAGTGTGGGAGCTTCTAATCTCCTTGCTTATTGAACAATAGAAGTACAAGAATCAACATCTGGAATTCAGACACAAAAGATAAGTGTTAAGTTCACTTATAGGAATAATGACAAGATAGGAATGCAAGAAACACAAATGATGTGGTACCTTGTCCTGATAGAAAAAGAGGACTTGCTTCCAATCACAACTGTGTTCATAAATTAAATATATTAATTCTGCATCCAATGAGTTTGCCAAGGATGGTGGATGATGGTGGTATGTGTCTCTCTATATTCTTTGTTTCCCGACACTGATCAAATAATGCAGTTCGAAGCTGACTCAAGCTGACAAAATGTGCACCACCAGTGTACACTGCAGCACAAATCTAAGTCCCAAGAAAGGGGGGAAAAAGTGTTGTGGCAAATATAAGTGTGTCCCAGAACCAGACTGAAATTGGCTCTGCAAAATGTGGAGTGCATTTACACACCCACCCCTACTGAAGTGCAGTAAAAAAAATCTGGAGAAGGGGGGTTGGTCAAAAAACACAAGAGCAGTAGGGGGCAAATCAACCATCTGCAGGGTAACTGATTACAGCTTATTCTACTTGTCATTTCCCCTGATTTCTTTATCCCGTGTGCATCTTGTGCAATTATGTGCACCTCTTGAAATGGAAAAAAACCTGCAAAGCAGTTTGAGGTCAGATTTCCTGGTCAATATAATCACATTCATAATCTCAAAGTAGCTCCAGGCATAGCAATCTGATCACTAGTGCAGCAAAACTTGTTCCTCCCAACCAGTTACAAGCTGCATTTTAGTGTCAGTGTAGAAGTGCCAAGGAGCCCCGGTGGCGAAATGTGTTACAAAATTGAGCTGCTGAACTTGCAGACCAAAAGTTCCCAGGTTCAAACCCCGGGAGCGGCGTGAGCAGCCGCTGTTAGCTCCAGCTTCTGCCAACCTAGCAGTTCGAAAACATGCCAGTGTGAGTAGATCAATAGGTACCGCTCCGGCAGGAAAGTAACGGCATTCCATGCAGTCATGCCGGCCACATGACCTTGGAGGTGTCTATGGACAACACTGGCTCTTCAGCTTAGAAATGGAGATGAGCACCAACCCCCAGAGTCAGACATGACTGGACTTGACGTCAGGGGAAACCTTTACCTTTATTCAGTGCCCTTAGACCAGCACTGAATCGTCCAATGCTTGGATTCATTGTGTGTGTGTGTGTGGGGGGGGGGGGGGGAGTGAGATCAGTAAAAAAAAAAATCCAAACCATTTAGATAAAAAGTGGGACTCAAGAGAGCCCACTTTTGTTGTGTAATGTTATTTCAGTGATCCACAGCACCCCAAAACCACCAAAACATTTCCCTAAATTGATCAGCTTTTTCCATCCCAAATGAATGAAAATGTTGGTAAATATTCTTTGAGAACAAATGTATATGATTTTTTTCAATGATATGGCCAAACTCAATCAGTTTTGCTATTTCAATTTTTTTGCAGGGAAAAAGACTTTTCATTGATAGCTGATTATTTTGGGCATGTGTCTGTAGGAAGTGTTGTGTGCATTTCCATGCAAAACCACCAAATTCCTGATCCAAAGGCAGTCCCTGTGTCTGCAATTTTTGTATGATATGCTGTTGTCTAGAAGGAATTTCTCACAAATTAGCCCACTTTCAAACTTCATATCTACATGCAATAGTTACAGGCAGCAGAAAAATCTTCAGGATATTATTAACACTACTTTGTTAGAATTCATGCTTCATGCTTCAGTATCTGCAGTATTTAGAACTAAGACAAAGAGGTGTGATAATTCTTTCCATTTTCAATTTTTAAAATTTATGACATCATGAAATCTGAGAGGAAAATCCCAATGTTGCTTACAGATTTCCAGATATTTCTTCATTTAATGAATGGAGGAGTTGAATAAAATTGAGCACATTATGGCCCACTTTTTATTTCTTAGACATCTATTACGTTATCACCTGGATAAATATCTATGCTGTTTTAGTTTCATTTTTGTAGCATGTATAAAATAAAATGGCTTTTTTCCCTGTAGCTTTTGAAAAACTTATTTTATTCGCACTCACCTCTACATCTTTTCAGACTTAGGCTTCTGACTTTCCTCAGCTCCTTTTTTTCATTTCTAAAATACATATACAGCTCATAAAACATGCTGTTATAACATGCTGCCCTATTGTTCAATCATCAGACTTTGAGACAGATTTCCTTAGAGATGTGTCAGAATTCGAGGGCCAATACCATATGTTTAGAGTAATTATAGTAATCTAAATTTGTATACAAGGGTCTACAATACCGGCAAAGGGTAAATAAATACATATAACCCCAGATAACTTATAGTTATTTCTGGATATAACCACTGGGCTGTGGTTGTCCATCATTCTACCAAGTAGAAATTTCACCTGTTTCCCAAGATGTAAAATCATTGCTCCCAACAATTGACAGAACAATACAGATTATTTGTTCATCAAGTGATTGCATCCACATTAGGGTAAAATACCACTTAGTAACTGTTTTTTTTTTCGGCCTTGATTTGCTTAAACTGCAATCCTATATGTGTGTATATAATAGGAGGGGTAGAGAATCATTTTACTGGATTCAACATTTTTAGAGAATGTATCTATATGGAATGTCTTGAGACTCAATGAAAAACAAAGCAGACCTCCTGGAAAATCACACATATGTGAGGTTTGCTGTTTATTTCAAAGAAAGATCACATGCAAAACCATGTGTACATTTAAAAGGCATGAATTTCTAAAAATACACACAGTTGAAAAACATTGTCAAACATGCTGTAGAGGAAAAACACATGCATACCATGCATCTTGGTATCTGCTGTGGTTTGGTTTTAGGACATCCACTGGATACAAGAAATACGTGGATGTCCAAGTCCCACTAAATACAATGGAAAAGTAAAATGTTGCCCCTTACATAAAATGCAAAATAAAGATTTGTATTTTGGATTTTATTTTATTATTTTTTTTAAAAAAAAATCCATGTCATAGATGTTTAAATCCATGGATGCAGAATCCATGGAAACAGAGGGCCATTTTGATATTTTATTATTGAAAAAATATCCCCCAAGAAGGAGGAAGAAGAAGAGGAAGGGAGAGGAGGAGGAAAGAAACAAAGTCTCACAACCAAACCCAGCATCTCTACCTGGAAGTAATCTCTATTGTAAACAATGAGATTATTTCTATCGAGATAAATATAGGATTGTGCGTGTGTGTATAGTAATGTGAAACAATTTCACCCATTTGGATAGCTGGGTGGGGTGGGGGAAGTACAAAATGGGAGAAATAATGCTTAAATTGTTTCACAGACATTTGCACTAGCCCATTACTAGCTCTCAATAGTAGTCCAATTGCCTTAGTCCTCACCAGGAGCATTAGATCAACATCAAAATGCTGTAAAAGTAACCACATGAATTTTGACACATCTTTGGGTTCATGCACATCAAGCCAAGAAAAAAGAAAGATTATTAAGCATTCCTGTGAACCTACATCTATTAGGAAGTGCTGCCACTCTTGACCATGGTTAAGTCTACGGATGACTTACTGTTGGTTTCAAGACTTTCACAAAGTTCAGTTTTGACCTCGCCATTTGGTCGGTCATTTCCCTTTTGGATCAGCTTGCTTTGCATCGTGGCTGCTGTGACAACAGCCTTGAAACTTCTCTTTCTTTTTTGAACATTTTGCTCTGGATGAAAAATGATAATATAAACCTTGGGCATGTAGAGCATGCCCAGAGATACAGAAGCACTTAAACTCATGGAGATTGTTAGTGTTGTTGTCTGGATGTACATCTGGGAAAGAGAAAACAAGATAAAGGGATAAGAATTAGTATCTGTTGGATTTAACATTAAGGAAAATATCAGCAAGGTAGCTAAATTTCAAATACTCCAAGTAAAAAACCTGTGATATTACCATTTGAACAGACTGTATAAAAGAAAGCCATTGTAAAACAGTAGAGTCTCACTTATAAACGGGCTGGCAGAACATCGGATAAATGAAAATGTCGGATAATACGGAGTCTCCTGTTACCCATCCGATACTGCGCTAGACACCTAGAATACTGACAACAAGGACTCAAATGGCTAAGGAAAGGCAATGCCTCAGGGATAGAGTGACCCAGAAGGAAGTTCCCAGATGTGGAAGAGGAGGATGGAAATCACAAAGGGAAGGAGGGAGGATGCTTCCACTTCCGATCCTGCCTCTTCTCCCCCTTTCCTCCCTCCTCCTCGTCTTGCCTTTTTCATGTATTGGGAATGGAGAGAGAGTTGGGGAGTGCACCTTTAATTGAAGGGGAAATGCTGAAGAAAAAAGGGGACATCGGATAAGAGCGTAGGATAAGATGGAATATCGGATAAGCAAAGGTCAGATAAGCAAGACTCTACTGTAAATTCTTTTGAATGTCGCAGTAGGACTTAGGAGGCACAGGTTGAAATCATCACGTTTCCTTTATGGGGCTAATTGCCCTCGAAAGGTACATTTACACAATATAGTTTGACATCACTTTAACTGCCATGGCTCAATGCTATGGAATCCTGGGAGTTGTAGTTTTACAAGGTCTTTAGCCTCCTCTGCCAAACTACACTGGTGCCTCACCAAGCTACAATTCCCAATATTCAATATCATTGAGCCATGGCAGTTAAAGTGTTGTCAAACTTCATTCACTTTACAGTGTAGGTGCACCTAAGTCTAAGATACCGCATAGGATTGTTGTGATGAAAACTTAGGCTGAATATATCCCAGATATGATCTCAAATTATCTGCTCTGAACTAGATTGAATGAGTCTACACTGCCAGATAATCTGGGATCAGATCCTGGTATATAGAGCATTGTAACTCCAGCTTGAGAAGGCTAGCAACCCATGTGCACAGATATAATGCATCTTGAGGAATAGACTGGATGTGAATGCACTAACACATACATAAGAAAGAATCATATCTGCACACTTAATAATAGGAAAGAAAAAGAGGAATCCTATACAGAAGCTTTTTTTAAAAAAAGTAGTATTTACTGTAAAATGCACCGAAGTAGCAAATTTAAGATTATACCACATTATACATGATTTCCACTTTTGTAATCAATAACTACATTCCATACTTGTTTTGTGCCCCCATTCCCTGTTAGAATAAACACAATTACCCATTTGAATGTGGAAATAGTCTCATACAATAAACCTATTTCATGTATACAGAAAGATGTTTCACTCATATTGGCAAGCTGTCTTTCATGAATGAGTGGGTGGAAGAGGCAGCCCTATTATTAAAATCTACTCTCCTGCAGATAATTGAGACTGTAGCAGCTTTATTTTCAAATGACAAACAAGTGTATCATAGCCAAATTCAAAACACCAAACAAATATGTTAGTTATCTTCTAGTCATAAACCAAAGCTTCTAGAGTAATATTTTACTGGCTATTGTACCTGAATATGGAACAGAATACATATAGTAAAGAGCTGGATATAAAGGGCTAGTTCCAATATTAGGAAACGATTCCTATGAAATTTTCCTCCCTTTCATTTGGTTCTCCATGGACCCATCTACACTGCCATATAATGCATAATATAGCCAGTGTAGACTCATATAAAGCAGTTCAATGCAGTATAACTGCATTATACAAGTCTACACTGACTACACTGCAATTTCAAACCAAATTGTACAACAGTGTAGAGAGGGACCATATCACCTGAAAACCAAAAAGTTCCCTAGACTTCAGCATCTACTTTTGCGAGGAAGTGTGAATAAATGAAAGCTTGGTCCCTCCCAGATCTGCTGGTTTATGCCGTTCCAAAAGGAGGGTGTTAAAGTTGGATATTGCCCCAAATGCATGATAGCTGAATGATAGGGCCCAGGCTGTGGCTCAGGCTGGTGAGCAGCCAGCTGCAGCCAGCTGCAAAAAATCACTCTGACCAAGAAGTCATGAGTTCGAGGCCAGCTCGGAGCCTGCGTTTGTCTCTGTCTTTGTTCTATGTTAAGGCACTGAATGTTTGCCTTATATATGTAATGTGATCCGCCCTGAGTCCCCTTCGGGGTGAGAAGGGCGGAATATAAATGCAATAAATAAATAAATAAATAAATAAATAAATAAATTGTAGAACTACCCTGAATCTAAAAGGAGGATCTTCATGCTGACACTGGAAATATGTTCTAACAGCAATATTTTCAGAAACATTCTCAGACACATAGGAAAACAATACTGCAGTTTTAAATTATGAGTCACTTTGAGTTCCAGGTTTATTGGGAAAAGGAAGAAGGAGAAGGAGAAGAAGAAGAAGAAGAAGAAGAGGAGGAGGAGGAGGAGGAGGAGGAAGAAGAAGAAGAAGAAGAGGAAGAAAGAAGAAGAAGAAGAAGAATGTTTTAAAGTAATATATCCCATAAGTTTTTCTTTGTACTTCTTTTCTTTCATTCTTAGCAGATTTATCCTACAACCACAACTACAATGATCCTTTTATTTGGTTCCTCCTTGATTAATCACTGGAATTGACATTATCTGCCAGCCATCTGCCAGTTTGAAGTAACACAATTCTATCTCACCATTTTCTTTCACAGCAAGGAATTATGTTTTACTACGTGCCTTACCATGACCCACTGTGACTTGTGCAGACTTGATTTGTATTTCCAGATGCACCAAGACTGATTAGGGAGTTCAAATAAAAACTATTTCATATCTTTTTTTATATATAAGGGAGTTGTTATTCCATCTTTTCTGCTGTGTTTTTATGATGCAGCCAACAGCATCACAGTAACACAAAACTATGCTATAAAGATCCTTCCAGTAATAGTGCCAGCCCTTCAGTTCAAATGCTTTACTAGAGCTGAGGCTCTGATTAAATTAAATTCTAGCAGAAAGCAAAAGATGAAGGAGGGGAAAGAGATATAGGACTTTATTGCACGGAGATGCTATTCCATGACATTAGCCCTATCATAGATAGTGAGGACATACTGGGATGAGCACATTAGCTGTTGTCCTTCAAATCATTCATGCAATAGAGCCAATTTGAGACTCCATCGTCCTGAGGTGGTACTTCTGCCTATCCTTCTAAGCTCAGTTCCTACAGTTCTACTGCTCCATAAAAGGTTTTTGAAAGAAATTGAGCAATTTCATAGTTTCAACAATGATTACAAAAGAAAAAAAGAAAAATATGTCTGAAAGAATACTAAAGGTGGGAGGCATAAAGATAACTAATGGGAACTTTGCAGATTGTGAGCTATAGACTGATTTTGTCTCTCAATGGGTTAACTCTGCAGAGGAGGCAAGCCAGCAGTGGGATGCTAACACATCAATGCCAATTTGGCTTCATTGTGTGAAAAAGTTTCTAGCATAATCCTAGTAATTTTATAATACTCCCTTTTGTGGTTGAAAAAGTAACTTTTTCCCCATTTGATATTATCATCATATGAACTAGGTAAAGGTAAAGGTTTCCCCTGATGTTAAGTCCAGTCATGTCTGACTCTGGGGGATGGTGCTCATCTCCATTTCCAAGCCGAAGAGCCGGCGTTGTCCGTAGACACCTCCAAGGTCATGTGGCCGGCATGACTGCATGGAACGCCGTTATGAACTAGTTAGATGTAAAAACCCCACAATTTTATAAGTGTTATACATTTGTTTAAATTGCATAAATTCTTACCATGGGACCAGCCCGTACCATCTGGGTACAAGAAAAAGCTGGTATATTATAGTGTAAAAGCCATATTTTTCATGACTTTACAGTAGAAGGGGAATTACCAAGAGATGGATAATCTCACTGGTCCCCTACAGCACTCTGGAAGACGCTGCACACACTGCCATCTCTAATACTCTTCACATTCTCAAAAAGCTTGGTAGATTAGAGGGGAAAACTGTTTTCCCAAAATGTCCAATGGAACAAACAGACCCCTGGAAGTCAATATTGGCTATATAATTATATTGGGATTTGGGATGGCTTTTTAAAAAGTCTCCTTCAGTCTGTATAAGTTTTTCTCCTGTACATATCACCTTGTTTGGTAGTTTATAACATTACAAACTGGGTCTATAACTGCAGAAGATTCACATTTACAAAAGTCACTCCCCAAAGCCACCATTTCAGACTAGTAGCACCCCAGCCAAAGAGGTAGTTGCAGAACAGAGCATTGGGAAATGTGGTCTGCAGTAGTCTCTCAGTACATTAAGACAAGCATTTCTTCCAAGACTGTCCATCTTTTAGGAGTGCTTCTGTTGTGTATTCCTGGGATGAACCAGTTGGTCATTTTAGTCCTTTTTTCAGCTCTTAAGATTTTATGACTCCTAAGACTTCATCATATTGACCAAATCAAGTGTCCTAGGATGCTTCCAGCCTACTTCAGGGATGGAGTCCCATGACTGATCTTCTTTATTTGTTCAGTCATTTCCGACTCTTTGTGACCTCATGGACCAGTCCACGCCAGAGCTCCCTGTCGGCCATCACTGCCCCCAGTTCCTTCAAGGTCAAGCCAGTCACTTAAAGGATACCATCCATCCATCTTGCCCTTGGTCGGACCCTCTTCCTTTTTCCTTCCATTTTCCCCAGCATCATGATCTTTTCCAAGCTTTCCTATCTTCTCATGATGTGGCCAAAGTACTTCAACTTCGCCTCTAATATCCTTCCCTCCAGTGAGCAGCCGGGCATTATTTCCTGGATGATGGACTGGTTAGATCTTCTTGCGGTCCAAGGCACTCTCAGGATTTTCCTCCAGCACCAGAGTTCTCTCGCAACCATAGGTTACTATGGGGAATACCATTGCTTTGACTATGCGGACCTTCATTGCCAGTGTGATGTCTCTGCTCTTCACTATTTTGTCAAGGTTGGCCATTGCTCTCCTCCCAAGTAGTAAACGTCTTCTGATTTCCTGGCTGCAGTCTTCATCTGCAGTGATCTTCGTGCCTAGAAATATAAAGTCTGTCACTGCCTCCACATTTTCTCTTTCTATTTGTGGAAAACATAGAATGGGGCAAAAACAGGATTGTGGTCACATGTTTTTTGCCTGCTCCTGCTCTACAGTGGTGGTTTGTGTGTGTGTGTGTGTTGGGAGGGGGGGGGAGATTCCACACTTATTCATGTTTACCCAGAAGAAAGTCCCAGTGAAGTTTATCATAGGTAAGTATGTATACTATACTTTGGCAGAAGTAAACCTGAAAGTGTTCAGGGAGGCTTCCTACCAAGGACATGTACACAAGAGAATAGCTTTAAGTTGCATATCATTCTCTCAGGTGCCATAATTTAGTAACTCTTATCTGGCCCATATGCTGAGTCAGCTAGATAGGTGAAACTGATGTGCAAATGAGACAATTGTATAGAGAAGATGGCTTTAAATTCATTTAAAAGGCATTCTGCAGCAAGGTGTGCCTATTCAGAAGAGATAGGCTTCATTTGAATCAGAATAGAGATAGCAGGTGCTTAGCATACAAAAGCAGAGCAGCTGTTAAAGTGAAATCTGGGATAAATTGAACAGGAACTAGGAAGCATCAGATTCAGTTTCAGTCAGTTTGAAGAGATGAAAGTGAAATGCTTCTAATTTCCCAAAATGAGATACGATGAAAATACTCCATGGCTATAGAGTAAAATATTATTATTTTACTGTTATTCAAATTAGCTAGTCAAAGACATTTAAGAACCAACATGAAGAATGCATATGCCAGTAACATCTGGAGAGGGATGTGGTGTATAATGTTTCTTATGTTAATGTAAGAAAGCTTCGAGACTTTCATTTTAAGGCAGAATGTGGAAAATATTCCACTGGAAATACCCCAAGCCCCAGAACCCCGATTTTTTTTACAATTCAGTTTTGGTCAAAAAATGGTTGAAATTCTCCCTGAAACTCTCACAACAAGCAAATCTCACCCCAAATATCAGCCATATTTGTGCTGACTCCTGGATCCAAAAGTGAAATAATGTCACATCTGGTCACTCCAGATGTAACCATCTAGTCTGCTGGAAGGAGTGACTCCACTGTCTTGCTGTTGTCCACCTCTGATTTCAGAAAATAAACAGCTAGTGGTGAACACAGAGAAAGTGGAAGCAATAGAGAGAACTAGTGAAATAAGATCATTTCTAAATTCAAATGCAATGTGAAAAACAAAGGTTGTTGAAGGTGGTGGTGTTTGTCAAAAATGGTATAGATAGGCTGAAGAGGGCTTGAACCTTCATTGGAACTCTTGTAGATATTACAGGTTTGAACAACTCTTATTTATTTACTATTTATTTACTACATGTGTATCCCACCCTTCTCACCCCGAAGGGAACTCAGACTGGCCTTACAGATAGACAGTAATTCAATGCCATAAACATACATACAATAAAATAAACAATTACATTAAAACCAAGAACATTAAAACAACTCAATTTAAAGCCAGTTATTAAAATCACTGCTTATCCAGAGCTCTGAAATCCAAAAATCCTCCAAAAACTAAAATTATTTGTACGCAGGGCTAAGATGCTGGTATCTTTGCTTTCTTCATGTACTATGTACAAAATCATTTAAAAATATTGTATACATTTACTTTCAAGTTCTATGTTTAAGGTATATATGAAACATAAATGGATTTTGTGTTTAGATTTTGTTCCCAACTACAAAATATCTCATTTTGTATGCAAATGCAAATCTAAAAATAAATTGGGACTTCTGGTCCCAAGCATTTCAGAATAGAGATATTCAACCTTAAATAGCAAGCCACAAAAGTAATTTCATATTTGGGATATGCTATTAAATTGCTCAGGGTGATCTTGAGGTAGAACACAGGGAACTGTCATGAGACAATTGTGTTATAATAGTGATAATTCAAGCTATTTTCAAATTGCCTAGATAAATATATGCTCTGGTAATAAAAAGACATAAAATGCCTTGATGCCTCAAAGGACTGTGCCATATAAGAGTTGACCACACAATCAACCAGCAGAGAAAGACAACTTACTTGCTTGTAAATGGTACTGCCCAAGACCTAGTATAAAAGGTGAATGGAATTCTATCAATTGGAAACAGTAATTGCATTTTGCTTACATGAAATTCATTTTTAATTAGAAAGTGATAGAGAACTCCAATACAATTGTATTTGACTTTGAAAAGGGAAACTCATCTAAAATAATGTGATTAACGAGTTGAAATTACCAATGTAGAAGACTACTCAAAAGCTCATTATGAAAAGCACAGCTGGAATATCTACTACAAATCGGGGAAACTAGAGGTGAGTAGCATGACTAAGAATCAGCACGAAGGAATCTATTTCAGGGACTTTCCTGGCAAACTGAACAAACATCTTGCTCAAATGAGGGAATATAAAGAAAATAGAGAGCCAATTAGGTGTAGTGGTTTAACTGTTGGACTATAACACTGAGAGAGCAGGGTTCAAATTCTTGCTCAGCCATGGAGATTCCCTGGGTGTTAAACCACACTCTCTCAACTTCAAAGAAAGGCAAAGCCAAATCCCTCTGAACAAATTCTGTCAAGAAAGTCCTGTGTTAGGGCTGCCTTACAGCTGCCATGAATAAAAAATGACTTGAAGTCTGATGACAATAGTAAAGGAAATAAACTTGAACAAAGAAAATGCAAGTAGACAATTAGGGATTTTTTTAAAAAAAGATTTTGAGTCACACATCTTTAAAAGCACTAAAAACAACAGTGTAGAATTCTCTCGGTACACCAGACGCAGGAAAACAGCTAGAGAAGCAGTTGGGCAATTGGAAGACAATGGAGTTGAAGGAATACTGAAACAGCAGACAAGCCAAATTAATTCTTTTCATCTGGGTTTTTTTTTTACTGCTGAAGATATAGGACCCAAAATGAATTGAAGTTTCCAGGAGAGGAAAATTAATTCTTCTCATTTGTTTTCACTGCTGGAGATAAAAGAGCCACACTCCTTCCAGAAAAGGAGAATGAAGAAATGAAGCAAGAGAGATCTAGAGAAGGCATATATGATTGTAAAGGAGGCAGGATGCATTTCTTCTTCTCACACCACCAAATCACAAGTTCATTCCTGGCACAACCAGAAATGATGTCACACCACTGGCCTAGACATTCCCAGTTTTCACCAAGGTGGGTACTGGAAGCATGGGAACAGAAACTACCATATAGGACAGTGGTTCTCAACCTGTGGGTCCCCAGATGTTTTGGCCTTCAACTCCCAGAAATACTAACAGCTGGTAAACTGGCTGGGATTTCTGGGAGTTGTAGGCCAAAACATCTGGGGACCCACAGGTTGAGGACCACTGATAAAGTCCCGTCCTAGGGTACGAGAGCACTCTGAGAACCACACAGAAGCAACACAGTTTATTGAAGTTATATATATATATATATATATATATATATATATATATATATATATGTATTTATGCAAGTATATAGCAGTAAGAGTAATAAGAGTCAGTAGTCCATAATATAATGTTCACAATAGTTCAAAAGATGGTTCTTCAAAGTCTTTCAAAGAGTCAAAGTCAGCAAACAGCCAGTAGTTGCAGGAACTGAGGATAAGACGCGGCAAAAATGCCAACTGTAATCCACATGGAAGGTATCCCTTGGCGAGCAGGGAAAACAGGAGTAACAAGGAGAGGTTTACTCGAGAGTCACTAGGCACAAACTGCAACTGGATATCTTCGAAACAGCACGGGAACAAGGCAAGGAGCAAGAGACTGGAACAGAGATGCTTCTCCCAAGAAAGGCAACATTGACAATGCAAAGAAAACAAGGCACAAGGTCCTTTAAGGAAACCTCAGGGCTACCGTTCATGAGATCCAGGACAATCACAGCTTCCCATAGGAAAGTTTATTAACTGAAGTGTTTGAGATTTAAACATTTACTTCTTCTCAGCACTTCTCTTTGACACCTATCCTGTGAGATAGATTGCCTCCGATCAAAAGACTCATCCTCCCCTACAACAACTCCATCTGGTGAATTTAGCCTTGAGTTAACATCGGAATGTTCTCCAATTAACTGTTCCTCTATAACCACAACTTCAGGCACCTGCAAAACTATTGGGCTCTGATCCAAATCCCGGAGAGGCTCAAAATCTAAATCAGCCTCCGAGTCCCACTCTAACTCCTGTGGAGGGCCAGATTCTGACAGCTGAGCTGTAACAGATGCTGTCGAGGACAGCCAGGAGAGAGCCCACTGGATCCCAGCACATGGTGCAGGGCTACTTCCAGAGGGGCTCCATCCTGGATCTGTGAATGCTGCATCTTGGAAGAATACTAAGAAGCGGTCCTGAGAACATGGCTACCCGTGTTCTCATAGACTACACTGGGGACAGCATGAGACGAAGTCAAGGGCATACAGGAAATGGTGTATGATGGCAAGGGGGTGATATGGGATGCTGCCCAAAGGGGCCGGTCTGTGGCACAGCTGGCTAGTAACCAGCTGCTATAAATCACTACTGACCGAGAGGTCATGAGTTCAAAGCCCGGGTCGGGTTAAGCCTCCGACCATTAATAGCCCCGGCTTGCTGTTAACCTATGCAGCCCCGAAAGACAGTTGCACCTGTCAATTAGGGAAATTTAGGGACGCTTTATGAGGGAGGCTAATTTACAACACCATAAAACTGCCAGCAAAACACGAGGAAAGGAATGAGGAAGTACAGCCACTTCTGGACAGTAAAGCAACAGCTCCCCCTGTGGCCAGAATCGTGAAGCTAGAAAAAATGTTAAAAATGCCTCTGAGTCTGTCTAATGTATGTTGTTTGTCTGTTGGCATTGAATGTTTGCCATATATGTGTTCATTGTAATCCGCTCTGAGTCCCCTTCGGGGTGAGAAGGGCGGAATATAAATACTGTAAATAAATACTGTAAATAAATAATGGTTTCCCCCACTGCCTTATGGATTCACTCCACTGCTCGAAAGATTCCCCCACTGTCCCCCAGCTTAAGGACCTCCATGTGATGAGTTCCGTAGTGGTGGTGGTATTGGTGAGGTTTTGTGCTTTTTGGTGGACTTTTATGAATGAAAAAAATGAATGGAAGGCCTGACATCTTCAAAAGCTGTATTCCCCCTATTCCTAATCCTTATTGACAAATACCAGATAAGAATGCATTGGAACTAATTGCTACCCACCTGAAAGTTCTTAAAGAATTGCCGATCTTCTAACTTAAACATGTTCCTCAAGATTATTCTCTGTACCAGGCAAAGATATTGGCATTATTTCAACTTGAGTTGCTTTTTCCTGGTTTAGTTTGTTATGTTTTCATGCTACTTAGTTTTGTTTTATTTTTATTTATTTGTGTGAGTTTCTTTTAGTCATGGATATCATTTACCTGCCATCACAAACACTCAACAAATTATATAAATTAGTTTTTTTAACAGAGAATGTTAGCGCTGTTGTGCCCACACTCACATTAGTACCACAAACATATCCAACAACAATATGAATTAATTATTGAGGTATAAAGCCAAAATGCATTTTTGCCCACAAGGCATGGTTAATTAATCCCGTCTAGTTATATGTGCTGAATGCTAATTAAAAGTGTTGTCCTGAGAGTAAATCAACTACAAAATTGAACAGATGGGTAACCATTCAAAATAAATTCAGATTGATTGGCAAATATTTAAATATAGAATATCTAAAAATATGGGAGCTGACATTTAAACACTCAGAATTCATAAGTCAGCCTAGAAAGCTTTAAATGATTGGTTTCTGATTCGCAGGTTAGAAAATACAGTTCAGACTTCACAAAATGAAGTTGTTGAATTTCATTTCTCTCTTATCTTTTGAGTCCAGTCTGTTGTGACCCATAGTTATTGAAGGCCATGATCAGGAAGACAAAGAAATGAACCCCAAAAGATTTAGACTGAAACCCTGCATGGAGTCACAATGATCATGGTACATAACCATGGTCAACTGCTTCTGAAGGAGACCATCTGCCTACATTAAAAACCAGAGGTTTTCCAACCTTAGTTTACTTATTTTGTTATTAATTTTTATTACTTGTTTTGTCCACATTCTCCATAAAAAATGCTGCTCAAGGCAACCAGGAAATAAATATCAGCCATAAAATAATTAAAAGACAACCATATGCATTACAACACAGCAATTTAAATACAATATCTAATCTGGAAATATTATTAAAGTAACTCTAGGTTTACTTTGCTTCCTTATTGAAAAATTCTTTTAAAACTCTGCTACTCACTACTTTTATCCCAAACTCCTCAGTTTACAAGGAAATCTGGAATACATTTTTAAAAAGAGATTACTAATAACTTCAAACCAGCCTATAGTTCTGCAATGTTTCCCTAGTAAATAGTGTTGGTTTAACTGATGTGTTTGTTTACTTACTGCAATATGGCATTAGTGTTAGAGTTCATGTACTAGATGGAAAGACATATTAAATAAAGTACACTTTTTCCAGATTATAATTTTGCCGAGCTCTTTAAGGCATAATTAAGCTGCTCTCTTTTGAAAAATGATGGAAGCTTAAAGAAATAACAGCTGGTTACCCCAATAGTTGGGTAAATTCGGGGCAGCTTTGGGCTGATGGAGCTATTCAAACAGAACCTATGTTTTGTACTAGTGGGCTTTCCCTAACAAGGAAGGAAACAGCCTAAATGAATCAGTGAATAAACAAACAAGCATTGCTCCTTTGGCTTTAAAATGTATTTCACTTGACATTCTCTGAAAGATTGTGTTCAATTGCCAGGTTCATTTGGTACTTAAATCATTTGAAATATAAAAGGAAAGAAATGATGTTGGCATAATTTCTAATTCAGGCCTAAATCTGACTGTTAGTTCCAATGAGATTCAACTAATTGAATCATTAATATGGCAGGACAGTTCTTGTGTAAATTTCATTAATTGAATGAGCTGACTCTTATTGAAACTAGTAGTACAATTTAAGATCATATGCTTTCCCCCTTTAATATGTGTAAATATTTTAAAACTGTAGAACAGTATTATAATTATTATGGTAAATGTTTCATTAATGTATTCCTCTGAATGAGTCTCTGCAACAAGATCTGCAAGAAATAGTCTTAAAAATGACTGCAATTACATACACTCCAGTTCATGGCAATATTTGCCTGTTTGTGTGGTACCGATGCCAATCCATGCAGTTGCCAATTTCTTTGAGTGTTCCTTTTCATATATCTATATCATATATTCCCATAGACCCTTCACTTTGGAATCTTCCAGACAGGCCTAAATCCCAGGAAGAACTGGGATATCCCAGTTGCTTCCGGGATCGAGACCTGACACCTTCCCCAAACCCCAGGATTTTCCAGGATTGACCCAAAGGACTGGAGACAATTTCCAACCCCCAATGATACATTGAGAGTTTGGGCATTCCTTCGGCCTCTTAGCGATTGAAGAACCAGGATCACAATCACAATGGGGATTGACCCGGGGGAAGTGGTCCTAGTAGTCAAGCTCTGCAGGGCTCACAATTGGAAAGATTCAGGCCTTACATTAAGGTTTGGATCTTTACAGTTGTTTCATCCAGAATAAACTGAGAAATTTGGATTAATTTGGGTTTACCTGAGGCATCATTTAGATGCTCCAGGTAAACCTGAGACAGGCCCCACATTTTGGGTTTGTCTGGAAGTGCCATTTGAATTGTGGGGAAAATAGATTTAATCCCACTTCTGACATCCAAAGCAGGTCAGGAAGACTACATTACTAAATAACCTTTATGTCTATGTGTCCCACCCCCCAAAACAGCCAACTGCATCCCTTGGGGGATGTTATGAGTATAACTGGCTCATTCATGGGGAATCTTTAGGAGATTAAGGCAATCCCTGAAAATTCCCCCCATTGGAATACAGGTTACTTGTTTCTACCCTGTTTGAAGACAGCTAAAGTATTTGATGCCTTGGAGAAAAGGTATGAAGAACAGCATACTTTATCTCTTGTTACAGATTAGCCCAGAAGAGCTCCAGGTTAAAACAGTTTGAAACATATTAATGTCCTGTTAGTAATTAGAAGAATCTTATTCATGAATACACATAAATGTTTTACACTTAATCTTTATGGCAATTAAACTATTGTAAAAACACACCAATAAATAGAAATTTTAAACAATCAAAATGTTGGGGTTGTTGTATGTTTTCCGGCCTGTATGGCCATGTTCCAGAAGTATTCTCCCCTGATGTTTCACCCACATTTATGGCAGGCATCCTCAGAGGTTGTGAGGATGCCTGCCATAGATGTGGGCGAAACGTCAGGAGAGAATACTTCTGGAACATAGCCATTCAGCCCGGAAAACATACAACAACCCTGTGATCCCGGCCATGAAAGCCTTCGAAAACACAAATCAAAATGTTGTTTAAATGTTTGCCATACATCTAATGAATATAGACCACTGGGCCAGATTTCCTTCTACCTGCCTTTGACTCTCTGATTTTCTCTTTTATGTAATTAGTTATGATGCTCGACAAGCAAAACTTTTTCTGTCAGGCTCTTAATCCATTGCTAGGGCCACAGTTGGAAAATCCATTAATTCACATTGGTGGTGGGTTAAACAAATAGAGTGCGGGTTGTGGTTTTCAACATGCAATATATTTGGCAGTATATAAAATACAGTGGACTTCATTTCCACACTTTCAACACTATGCTAGTATTTTAATACAGGTTGTTTTCTTTTAAAAATGCATATCAAGGCAAAGTAAAATATCCCCCAAAAAGATGCAGATTTCTATTCTGACATTTTCAGTCTTCAATTGTTCAAATGCAATCTCTTGCACATCACTTAAAGATAAACCCAGCTGTTTAAAGTACAGCTTATTCCTATGTAAAACATATTTTAAAATATCTTGAAATGGACAAACATTAGTTTCTTAGGTATTGGGAAACTCCTATGAAGGAAATCTTAGAGGGACAAAAATCTTCATGGTCCAGGTCTTATTTTGGATGAAAAATTCTTATGGCTCTTTTCATAAGAATTGTCATTTTATGGGCAGAAGACAGGTTTTCTCATAGTAATACTATTTTTACCATAAGACCTTTTTTGCAGAAAACAAAACTGAAAAATAAAATACTATTTACTGCACAGAAAGTTGCTGTTTTCTTATTTTTGCATATTGTGGGGGAAAAATACCAATTCCATTTTTGACGTCCTGGACTTTAAATAGATTTCATGAACTGTCATTTTTATGTCTTTCTCATAGTGAGGAGAAAATTGTTAAAAGTATTCATTCTGTTCTGGAGGAATAAATTTTACTAAGATTTGGATTTTCATGAAGTGTGTACAGGTTCATGAATTGAGTAAATATTCAGGCTTTTGGTTTGGATTTCACTTGTGTGAATTGTGCGTATGGGACAAGATTTCAATTTCTGACACAAGGAGAGACATTTGTTAAAGTGGGAATATTTTAAAGGCTTACAGTATCAATTCTGCAGCAAAGTAGAAGGTACTTTTCATTCTGACCTGCAAGAATAAAATTTACTGATTTTCATCATCAGAAAATGTATACAGGTTTATTGAATGAATAAACATTCAGGCTTTTGGCTGAGATTTTACTGGTGTGAATTGTGTGTATGTAACAAAATTTAGAATTTTGTCAAAATTGGATATGTAGCAAAGCTAGATATTTAAAAGTCTTGCAATATTGGTTCTGCAACAAGACGGAGGCTATTTTCATCCTAGGAATGCCAAATAGGTCTACCCTTATAATGAGACACTGTAAATCAGGCTTTCTTAACATTTCCCTCTTTACTTGCATCTGTTGGGAAACACCAAGCTAGGCATTTTACTACTACAGGCATTATCACATGAGGGTTGAGGCATACATTAAAAGCTTCCTAACAATGAATGGTAGCATTCCCGATTGCACAACATCGTCGAAGGCTCACTTCAAGCCAGCTTGCAAGTGATCATTAAGTTATCATTTTCTATACACAGGAGACTCCTAATTTTTGAGGCAGCAGAAAGTGCTTTCTTACAGCATTGAAGTGATGCGATAAGTCAAAAGCACTGCGGCAGCAAGTTTGAAAGAATACAAATTGTTGTGAGTGTGTTTGGGAGCAACGCTTTAATCTGCTTCACTTCCTGTTCCCAAGCTACCACCATTTAATTTTCTATGGGAAATCAATGGAACATACTCAAATCACACATTTCAGTTTCTGCATTGCAACAAGACCACACCCTGCCTTTACAACTGCTAGGTGAAAATAGGGTTACTTTAAAGCGTGGGTAGGTGGACTAGTGCAGGTGCTGGGGCTTCCCAGGGAGCCACTTCTAAAAACAGTATGTAAACAAGAGGTAAGAGCCCCGGTAGCGAAGTGTGCTAAAGCACTGAGCTGCTGAACTTGCAGACCGAAAGGTCCCAGGTTCAAATCCCGGGAGTGGAGTGAGTGCCCGCTGTTAGCCCCAGCTTCTGCCAACCTAGCAGTTCGAAAACATGCCAGTGTGAGTAGATCAATAAGTACTGCTCAGGCAGGAAAGTAATGGTGCTCCATGAAGTCATGCCGGCCACATGACCTTGGAGGTGTCTATGGACAATGCCGGCTCTTCGGCTCAGAAATGGAGATGAGCACCAACCCCCAGAATCAGACATGACTGGACTTAATGTCATTGGAAAACCTTTACCTTTACTAAACAAGACGTGATTATCTTCTGTTATGAAATTCCTCTCCTGGGCCTAAAAGATTTGGTTATAAAATGCCCCCCTTCATTCATCCTAGTGGAAACCAAAATTTTGATTCTTTTTGTGTAGGGCAGTGGTTCTCAACCTGTAGGAATTATGTATACATTTTAAGTGTATATTTTAATGCACGGTGAATATCTTCACTGAGAATTTTTAACTTAACAAAATTGTTTTCCACTCATAAAAATACAGCCATAGAAAGACACCAGCCATCATATTTGTACATCACATGTACTGAATTGGGAGCCACAAAGTTTTAAAACAGTGGTTCTCAACCTGAGGTCCCCAGAAGTTTTTGGCCTTCAACTCCCAGAAATCCTAACAGCTGGGAAACTGGCTGGGATTTCTGGGAGTTGTAGGCCAAGACACCTGGGGACACACAGGTTGAGAAACACTGCTGTTTGAAGATCCCCAAGGTCTTTTGGGCTAATGTGGCACCAAAGTCTACCATAGTTGCCCATCCCTAGGCTAAGGATAGCCTGTTAACATAGCTTCTGGAAGAATAGTGGATCAATAGACTCCATTCCTATATGTGCCACAATTAGAAGAAAAAATAGTTGCATCAGGTTCTATACTGGGAGAAAAGTGGGCTACATATCAAATAAATAAATGCACCCTAACAGATAGGTACAGAAAATACAAAAAGTTCTAAAGAAAGACACCTAAGGCATCACACATCAAATGCATATGATAAACATAAGGTAAAGGTTGTCCCCTGACATTAAGTATAGTCGTGTCCGACTCTGGGATTGATGCTCATCTCCATTTCTAAGCCAAAGAGCTTATGATTTTATTGCTGTGTTTTATCATGTGTTTTATAATGACTGTGATTTTATTTTATGCCTTTTAATTTTATTTGTGTGTTTTTTGTATTTAATACTCTGTATGCTGGTTTTATATCTGTGAGCCGCCCCGAGTCCCTCTGGGGAGATGGTGGCGGGGTATAAAAATAAAATTATTATTATTATTATTATTATTATTATTATTATTATTATTATTATTATGAGCTGGTGTTGTCCGTAGACACCTCTTAGGCCAGCATGACTGCATGGAGCACCGTTACTTTTCCACCAGAGCGGTACCTATTGATCTACATTTGCATGTTTTCTAACTGCTAGGTTGGCAGAAGCTGGGGCTAACAGCGGGAGCCCACTCTGCTTCCCGGATTTGAACTGCCAACCTTTTGTTCAGCAAGTTCAGCAGCTCAGAGGTTTAACCCGCTGCCCCACTGCTTTTATATAATGCATATATAACCATATATGCATTATATTCCACTTGCACCATGGTTTAATTTTATAGTATAGGAACACCGGGTAGAACAATAAGTGACTAGCCGAAAGTAAGGCAGTAAATCCATTAATCATAATTAAGCAGAAATAATACCTAAGCAGTTATGACTTTGAGGAAACTTAGATTGTTTTTCTATCAATACTTGGAAACTGTAACTTTACAAGAAAAACATTTAAGAGTAAAATGTAGGATTCATACCAGAGGCAGGAAAAATCTGGTCCTCCAGATGTTTTCAACTGTATCTCATAATAACTATATTAACTATGCTGACTATAAACTCAGTTCACATCCTGATTTACACAGTATCTTCCACACATAATACTTCCAGTTAGAAAGTAATGAGTAAGTATGGACTTCCATCAGTAAACTATATTGACTAAATTCTGTTTTCATCAAGAAAATTTATAATACGAAGTCACTCATCATTTGCTTCCAGGAAGGAAGAGTCCCAATTTGTTTCCACAATCAGACCCTGAGTCACAAGGATCCAACTACAAACCCAGACACCCCTAATGTACTTTTAGTCTTCCCTCCAGGGCAAGGGACAGATGAGGCATTGATGGTACTGGGCTGTGTTTGCCTTTCCAGTGAGCTTATTTATTTCCTGGTAAAGGAGCTGAAGGTAATCAAGCAACACATTTACAAGTATCAAGCCTCATCAAGTTTTCATTTAAATATGTTGGCTACAGTTATTACTTCTTGGCCGCCCAGCTCAAAGGACCCTTTTACACTACGTATGTACAGTGTTGTAATTCTGTTTAAACTGCCAGGTCAACATCCAATAAAATCCTTAGATTTGCATGGGGGCTATATAGAAATAAGAAGACAAGAGAGTGCCAAGTACTTCGTAGGATGCAGCCATGATGACTTAAGTAGATTTTTCTATTATAATTGTCTAGTGTGAATGGGTCTCCAGATTTTATTCTTGAATAAAAAAGGGCAAGCTCAATTCCCGCGTGTATTTTCAGCACTTGGACTGTAACTTGGGTTAGGATATATACATTACTGCTGAGCATGTACAAATTAATAATAATAATAATAATAATAATAATAATAATAATAATAATAATAATAATAATTCTCACAGAACAAAATGGAACAGATGGAAATAACAACTGAAATGGTCAGCAGACTATTGCAAAAAGTCAAGAACTGGACATCGCCTGGTAGTGATCAACTTCATGGATTTTGGCTCAAACATCTGATTAGTTTACATGGAAAAATGGCCCAACAATTCAATGAGATGCTGCAGAAAGGAAGTATCAGTGAATGGCTAACAACTGGAAGAACATACCTGATACAAAAGGATCCAGCAAAAGGAGCAGCACCAGGAAACTACAGGCCAATAACGTGTCTGCCCACTATGTTTAAACTACTGACTGGCATCATAGCTGACAGAATTCAAGACTATCTTGAAGAAAAAAACATCTTGCCAGATGAACAGAAAGGCAACAAACGGAAAAGCAGGGGCACAAAAGACCAGTTATTAATTGACAAAATGATTCTGGAGAACTGTAAGAGCCGAAAAGCTAATCTTCACATGACGTGGATTGACTACAAAAAGGCCTTTGACTCACTCCCACACAGCTGGATCATCAAGTGCCTGGACGCCATCGGGATCAGTAAAAACGTTGGCACCTTCATTGAAAACATGATGGAGCACTGGAAAACTGAACTGTTTGTTGGAAATGAAAGCTATGGACTTGTCAACATCAGGAGAGGAATTTTCCAGGGAGACTCATTGTCCCCTCTGCTTTTCATTATTGCCATGATCCCTCTGTCAACAATCTTACAAAAAAAAAATCTCGGCTATCAAACATCTAAGAATTCTCACAAAATTTCGCATCTGATGTACATGGATGACCTGAAGCTGTATGGGAAAACGGAAACTGAAATCCAGTCTCTGACTAACACTGTACGAATTTTTAGCACTGATATCAGCATGGAGTTTGGCTTGGACAAATGTTCGACAGTGGCATTGAAGAAGGGAAAAATCATTGAAAGTGAGGGCATAAATATGCCTAATGGCCAAACAATAAAGTGTCACCAGCCAGAGGCCTATAAATATCTGGGCATATTACAGCTGGACAACATCAAGCATGAACATGTGAAAACTGTGGTCAGCAAAGAATACACACAAAGGGTCAGAAAAATTCTCAAAAGCAAGCTCAATGGAGGCAACACCATCAAGGCCATAAACACCTGGGCCATACCTGTCATAAGATATACTGCTGGCATCATAAACTGGACACAGACGGAACTGGACAATTTGGAAAGAAAAACAAGAAAACTAATGACCATTCATCATTCACTGCACCCCCGCAGTGATGTTGATCGGCTGTATCTGCCTAGAAGATCAGGTGGCAGAGGACTCTTACAAGTCAAACAAGCAGTCAAAGAAGAAGAACATGCCCTGGCAGAATATGTAAAGCAAAGTGGAAGAACCTGCTCTGATTGAAGTAAAAAATCAGAAACTCCTCAAAGCACAGCAGACAAAAAAACAGTACAAGAAAACCACACTACAAACTAGAGCTGACAGCTGGCACAACAAAACATTGCATGGAAAGTTCCTTGACAAAATTGAAGGAAAAGCTGATAAGGAGAAGACCTGGCTATGGCTCACGAATGGGACCCTGAAGAAGGAGACAGAAGGCCTGATCCTTGCAGCCCAGGAGCAAGCCATCAGAACAAATGCAATTAAGGCCAAGATCGAAAAATCAGCTGATGACCCAAAGTGCAGACTGTGCAAGGAAACTGATGAAACCATTGATCATATCCTCAGCTGCTGTAAGAAAATCGCACAGACAGACTACAAACAGAGGCACAACTATGTGGCCCAAATGATACATTGGAACTTATGCCTCAAGTACCACCTCCCAGCAGCAAAGAACTGGTGGGATCACAAACCTGCAAAAGTATTGGAAAATGAGCACGCAAAGATACTGTGGGACTTCCGAATCCAGACTGACAAAGTTCTGGAATACAACACACCAGACATCACAGTTGTGGAAAAGAAAAAGGTTTGGATTATTGATGTTGCCATCCCAGGTGACAGTCGCATTGACGAAAAACAACAGGAAAAACTCAGCCGCTATCAGGACCTCAAGATTGAACTGCAAAGACTCTGGCAGAAACCAGTGCAGGTGGTCCCGGTGGTGATGGGCACACTGGGTGCCGTGCCAAAAGATCTCAGCCGGCATTTGGAAACAATAGACATTAACAAAATTACGATCTGCCAACTGCAAAAGGCCACCCTACTGGGATCTGCGCGCATCATCCGAAAATACATCGCACAGTCCTAGACACTTGGGAAGTGTTCGACTTGTGATTTTGTGAAATAAAATCCGGCATATCTATCTTGTTTTCTGTGTCATACAATAATAATAATAATAATAATAATAATAATAATAATAATAATAATAATAATAATAAGAAGTTTATTTTTCTATCCCGCCCCATCTCCCCGAAGGGACTCAAGGCGGCTCACATGAAGCCAAGCCCAACAACATACAATAAAATACAACAGTATAAAATACACAGTATAAAATACAATATAATATACATAACAATCACAGTAGATCAATAACACAGCTT
This sequence comes from Anolis carolinensis, assembly GCF_035594765.1. Classification (NCBI taxonomy): domain Eukaryota; kingdom Metazoa; phylum Chordata; class Lepidosauria; order Squamata; family Anolidae; genus Anolis; species Anolis carolinensis. The sequence goes on along the minus strand of NC_085845.1, from coordinate 134,007,745 downwards.
CAACAGAATAAAAAGCATTGCCATTAAAAGAGGCGATATCATGGTGCCTCTTTTCTTTCCCCTGTCTTTAAGCAATTGCAAACTTTAAAATTCTTCATTAGCACCAAGCTGCTTCCAAGTACATAATAACCCAAAGGTGTACTGGGCAGATAACATGGGCCTGGTAAAGCAGCACCATCTGAGAATTTGACTATGACTAATGGATTCAGATAGGAGCCCTCTATGGTGCAGTGGGTTAAACCACAGAGCTGCTGAACGTGCTGACCGAAAGGTTTGCAGTTTGAATCTGGGGAGCAGGGTGAGCTCCCACTGTTAGCTTTAGCTTCTGCCAAACTAGCAGGGCACATGACCTTGGAGGTGTCTACGGACAATGCCGACTCTTCGGCTTAGAAATGGAGATGAGCACAAACCCACAGTCAGACACGACTAGACTTAATGTCAGAAGAAAACCTTTATCTTAATTGATTCAGTTGTTTGGTTATGAAATCAGTGACATTAGACTGATACACTCGAATTCCCAATAGACACTAAAATTAATTCATTACTTTAAGTTTGGTTGCTGTCCCTCTGCTAAAGACAGTATGACAGTAAGAGAAGTTCTCAGCATTAGTATTGAAGGAAATGTGGATCACACAGCGCTCTTGCTATTCAGGTGAGCCTATCTGCTGAATTGCGATTTTCTCCGGGAGGAGGCAGAGACAGGCAGAGAAACCCTGAAGCTCAGGAGCAAAAGGGAATAAGTGGTTGCTGGGATTGTGAGTCAATGGAAAAAGAGTGCTAAAGGGGGGAAAAGTGAGTCCTTGTCTGAAATGAAGATATAGAATGTGGAAGAGAGGAGTTATTTTTTTTTTATTTAACAGGAGGTCTTTGGACCTGAGGCTTGGTGCTGGAAATTATGACTCTCACCATTTCTTCTTCTTCTTCTTCTTCGTTGTTGTTGTTGTTGTTGTTGTTGTTGTTGTTGTTATTATTATTATTATTATTATTGGATATACAACAAGATTAGCACACAGCAAACAAGATTACTATGCTGGCTGTTGTATTGGATCACACATCAGACACTCTTGAGTACCTAGGATTATGTGATGTATCAGTGAAAAATGTGTGCAGATCCGAGTAGGGTGGCCTTTTGCAGTTGATAGATTGTAATTTTGTTTTTAAGTGCTGGCCAAGGTCTATAGGCATTGCACCCAGTGTGCCGATGACTGCTGGGACCACCTTTACAGTTGGATCTTTAAATCCTCGTAACATGTCAACTTTTCCAGTTGCTTCTCATCAATTCTGCTGTTGCCTGGGATTGCAACATTCAAAATTCATACTTTGGGGGTTTTTTTTCCATGATCGTGACGTCAAGAGTATTATGCTCCAAAACTCTTGTCAGTCTGAATTCAGAATTCAGAAGTCCTGCAGAGTAATTTGACATGTTCATTTTCTATAACTTTTTTCAGGCTTTTTATTAAATTATTATTATTATTTCTATTGTATTTTGTTGTAAATATAATATTGCAGATTATTTTTGTGATAAAGTGAAACTCCTTTGTACTCTTTTCATTCGTTTATTATTTTTCATGCAATTATAGACATTTGGATAATTAGGAGTTAAGTTTTCTTCACTACTCTTCCTTTTTTCCTCCCTTCAAAGCTGTTCTATGTGTGTCTCTCACTCCATGCCTTCTCTTTTGCTTTCTACTCACTCCTGCTTCAACATTCCTTAGCTAAATAAACATATAATTCCTTACTAAACTTTAACGTAAGTCATCATAAACCTTTTTAAAAAGTGTGAAAATTTACATATTGGCAAGGATAAAGGATAAAAAGAAAAGAAGAAAGACGTAACTTGGCAGAGTAAAACTTAATTGAAGAGGTTGTAAGATGATATTTCATACTTTGGGAATGGAAAACACTATAGACTCTAACCATTCCCAGACAACCGTCATATTGTAGACTTTGTAGGGGGGGGGGGGGGGGCTGCAAATCTGGGAAAATGGAATTTTACTATAATAAAAAGAGCAACAACAGTTACAACATCCATATATTCTTTGAAAAGCATTATTTCAACCAATTAATGCATGCTAATTTAATAGATCAAATGTTAATTTTTACTGTTTGTGGAGCCCCGGTGGCGCAATGGGTCAAACATTGTGCCGTCAGGACTGCTGACTTGAAGGTTGGGTTGCTAACCTGAAGGTTGCCAATTAGAATCTGGGGAAAGCATGGATGAGCTCCCTCTGTCAGCTCCAGCTCCCAATGCAGGGATATGAGAGAATCCACCGACAAGGATGGTAAAAACATCAAACATCCAAGCGTCCCTAGGGCGACATCCTTGCAGATGGCCAATTCTCTCACACCAGAAGCGACTTGCAGTTTCTTAAGTTGCTCCTGACACAAAAAAACTGGTTTTGGTAATGAATTGTTCTTCCAGTTTTAATAGCTGATATTATCACATACACACTTACACCCAATCTATTGTTTTAAGTTTTGTGTTTCAAACTATAGGAAGAAAATCAAGAAGCTCAGAGATATGAAGCACTATAGTGATTCAAATAAAACAATTAAAACACATATTGTCAGCTTATTGGGTACTATGAGTTAGCCTTACCAACAAACAATATGCTTTCATATCACATACCCATACCCAACACACCTTTGACCCAACTGAGAGTTAATTGAAAATTGAGATATATGTTGGTTATTATCCTGATTATTAGAAATCAAATTGTGATCAGAATGAAACAAATCATTTCTCATGAAGAAGAAAGAACTTTTTTTGTTGGAACCATAACACTGGAAGCCCACAACACAAAATGCCAGATATAATAGTAGACTGTCCAAAGCTCGATTAACTCTCTAGTTTTTATCCTCTGATTTTTTTACTGCCTTGGACTGCAGCAACAAGCAATTCACCAAACACCTGCTAAGGCCATAAGGCAAGGCCGGGGAGACTGTGTTCAGCTTAGTGGCTTACAAATTGTGAAGACTTGGTTTAAGGGTTCATCTTGAATTCATCAAACCTCATTATTAGGTACTGCTGGGAAAAGAGAAAGTCTTCTCATTTACAGACACATATTCACTCAAACACATTTTTCAGTGTGTTCTGAAACTGATAGAAAACCTCTGATATGACACATTGCTCGTGACAGTACAATTGCTGTTCTAATGGGAGATAATATGTCATTATAAATAATTAACTGTTATTAGAATGAGCACTTGCCGTTCTGAAGGAGCTTTATAAGGGATTCAAAAAGCAATTTTGTACATGGAAATTTGTCTTTGATGTGAGCCACTTTACCTCCAGCAAACCCAATTCATCTGAATGTTCTGGATATATTTTGGATACCAGGCAACACCAAAGTTAATAATATTTTAAAATACATACAAGTAAAATGGGGTAAAGTTATGTAAGCCTTGGGCAGTAAAAATTCTGTCTTCCAAAAGCAATGTACTATTAGTCTCAAATTTCTAGCACTGCACTAACTTATGACAAACAATATTCTTAGGTAAAGGTAAAGGTTTCCCCTGACATTATGTCTAGTCGTGTCCGACTCTGGTGGTTGGTGCTCATCTCCATTTCTAAACCGAAGAGCCAGTGTTGTCCGTAGACACCTCCAAGGTAATGTGCCCAGCATGACTGCATGGAGTGCCGTTACCTTCCCACCGGAGCAGTACCTACTGATCTACTCACATTTGTATGTTTTCAAAGAGCTGGGTTGGCAACAGCAGGAGCTCACCATGCTCCCCAGATTCAAACTGCCAACCTTTTGGTCAGCAGGTTCAGCAGCTCAGCAGTTTAACCCACTGTACTACCAGGGGGGCTATATAATATTCTTAAGAGGGAGGCAAAGCCCCTTCTGTAACCATATCTCTGAAATAGAACCAGTTTTCCATGCTGCTTGCTTTAGAAAAACATAATTTATACACAGATGTAAGATGGAGGTTTTGTATGTGAGGAAGAGAGTCGAACAATGTGCCTTTTTTAAAAAAGGAAAAAAGTTAAGAAAATTCCAGCTAAGAACTAGTCATCACTTAATATCTTCTACACCATAATATGTAGATGGAACAATCTTGATTCAGGTCATTTCCTGTATTTTCATCTGTGTCCTCTCATCTGCTACTTCAGAATAACTCTGGATCCTGCAAAAGTGTTTACACTTCTCTGCATCTAAATTATAGCAGTGGTATGAATGACTGTCCAGTCCTGACTGTCCAGTCTGATCAAACCTGGTTTGGCCTTACTGGATGGTTCATCTTACCTTTGTTGCTGTTTGTTGCTGCAAGAGTGGTCACAGAGCTCCAGTGAATCCCTGACCATTGCCATGCATCTTTGCCAATGTGAACAAAAGCACTTGCATGACTTGAGACCTTATAAGATAGGCAGGGGTAAAGCAGGAGATAGTAGGTGAAATCATGGGGCATCAGGCTCCATTCCCTTCCACCGTGGTCCATGATTTTTTCACAAAATTTCCCCATCTGTCTCTGCTTCCTCTTCAGCTCCTCTTGCTTTCTTCAATGAGAAGTCGGGTGTACATCTGACTCCTCTGGGCTCTGCTGCCACAATGCGGCCACCACAGAGTCTCACAGAGTCCTGCCGGAAGTAGCCCTGCATTGTGTGTTGGCCTCTGTGGGACTTCGTTCTGGAATCAGAGAGAAGTGGAGAGAAGATGCTCTGCTCCCTACATCTGATAAGGTCCTTGGAGAGAGGAGGGGAGAAAAGAGGAGGTAGTCTTCCTCCTCTTTCCAAGTTGCACAAACTCTCCAGAGCTCCATGGTCACTGCTGCAGCAATAAAGGATACAAAAAGTAAGTGCCATCCCCTTTTCTGCACACAATGGAGCACAGGGAAAATGGGATGGCAGCACTGACCCATGTGAACAATGATATTGGTTCTGAATCAGAAGCAGCCCAGCTGTTCACACCAACCCCAAGGAAGCTCATGAGAAGCTCACCTTCTGCTGAAATCGGGTTAACCAGGTTTACCCCATTTTAAGGGCTGGAATTCCCTGGATGTTGTCTATTACTTTTCTCTACCTCATTAGATTTTAATTCATGCCCTTTGCACTACTGCCCAGCCTTTTTATGATCTTGTTCTTAGGCGGCGGTTTTGCTCACCATTATATTGTGGTTAATTTGTTGTTTTAATCTGTGTAATGTTAAATGCTAATGGTGTTTTGTTGCGAATGTATTTTTAATAATTGTTTATTGTGGAAGTTTGGGCTTGGCCCCGAGTCCCCGCGGGGAGATGGAGGCGGGGTATAAAAATAAGTTGTTGTTGTGTTGTTGTAGATCAGGACTTCTTAAACTTTTTCCATTCACCTGAGACATTTTTTGCAACCCCCTACGCCTGAGAAATGTTTACATGACCTTTATTATAGGTATTTTAAATAAGTATAAAAACCAAACATGTACTGATAATAAATCAGCATTTGCCAGGCTTCCTAAATCGATTGATTTTTCCCTTTTTATGAAGTACAGTGGAATCATTTTTTGCTGAGGCCACTGTAAACTAGGGCTCTGCAAAACTTCATTTGTAACCCATTTGTCTTATCTATTTCATAAGATTTATATATAAAAAGCAATATTAAAAAACGCAGGTGGTGCCGATGCAAAAAAAAAAAACATTCAAAATGCAGACCTATAACTTTTGGATGAGTTATGTAAGTCTCATAAATGGCTCCAGGTTTCTGCCATGGGCACCGCTTCTCCTCAAAAAAGGCTGGATTTGGTTCCCCCAAAGGGCCCTAAGGAGGACGGTGGGGCCGGAGTGGAGGGAGAAGCCCTGCTCACCCAAAAAGGGGGTGACAAGAGGAGTCCTGGGTGGGAAGACGAACAGGAAGGATGGCCGGCTGGATGGCTGGGTGAGGAAGAAGCCCTTCCAGCACATGGCTGGCCTAGAGAGAGACAAGTAGAGATCATCACATCGAGGCTTTAACGGAGAGCAGCCCAAGTATTCCAAAGTGAGCAGAATTCTGGGAAATGTAGTTTAGGGTGGGGCCCTTTGCATTCTCTGCCACAGCGATCTTCAGCTTTCCAAACTACATTTCCAAGAATTCTGCTTCCCTCTTTGTGCCCCTCCGCCTCCCTGAAATTTTTGATGGGGGGGAAACCGTGTTCATTCTCTAAATGGATTTCAAGATAACAGGGGATCGTTGCAACTTCAATCAACCCTGTGAGTTAGGCAAAGTTATTTTATTTATTTTATTTATTTCCTTCATTTCTATCCCGCCCTTCTCACCCGAAGGGACTAAGGGCAGCTTACAAAACTGGCAGAATTCAATGCCAATACACAACAATACAAAATAATAAAACATAAGCAATTAGCAAAGTTGAAAGGCAGTAACTCCAAAGTTTACCTAATAGGTTTCCAATTGTTTATTATTATTATTATTATTATTATTATTTTATTATTTTATTATTATGACACAGCAAACAAGATAGATATGCTGGATTTTGTATCACAAAATCACAAGTCGAACACTTCCCAAGCATCTAGGACTGTGTGATGTATTTTCGGATGATGTGTGCAGATCCCAGAAAGGTGGCCTTTTGCAGTTGGCAGATCGTAATTTTGTCAATGTCTATTGTTTCCAAATGCCGGCTGAGATCTTTTGGCACGGCACCCAGTGTGCCCATCACCACCGGGACCACCTGCACTGGTTTCTGCCAGAGTCGTCGTCTTCTTCTTCTTCTTATTATTATTATTATTATTTCTAAATCCAGATGAGTATCTGTTGGGGGTGCTTTGACTGTGCTTACTTTTTTCTGCCTAGCAGAAGGGGGTTGGACTGGATGGCCCTTTGGCCCAAAAGATAAGCAGTCTAGATGGCCAGGAGCAACTTCTATTCTGATTCAGTGTGTGGCCTATGCAGATGTGGCCTGGGTTTTCATTCACAATTTCAGTTTAAAAGCAATTTAATGGAAGAAATATATAATATATAAGCAGAGGATGCTATTCTTGGTAATGTTACTCTTGAAAAATTGTATCCTTTGGACTTCTATTCCCAGGTCTCTCCAGCCAGCCTGGCCAAGGGAAAAAAAGTAACATTTCAACTTCTCCAGTCAGCAGTAGCTAATTTGCTGTGCTGATACGTGCTTGATAGTGAAATTTGGTTTGGTAAAGAATTTTTCCACATTTCTCTATGTTCATAATCTCTAAGGTTTTATTGCAGAGGCAAGACAAGCAGATACTACAAAGAGCAGTGTCCATTGCCACAACAAAGTCTTAAATTGACACTCTTGAGATTGTTAGACATCCTTCATCCTTTTAGGGGGGGAAACAAAAATAGATTTTCTCTGACTTGGTTGAATGAATTCATGCTAAGCTGACCTCTCATCTAAGATACTTTATGTCAACCTTATGCTAAATTCTACCCTCCAAATCCTGTATGACTTCACCTCACTCCTTTTCATATACCTCTTTATTAAGGTGGCCAATTTATATTAAATTTAGTTCCCTAGCTGCACATACTGAACAACAGTCTGCCATTAGAAAAAAAATGTTGTTTACTGTATTCTAGGCAAACAGCAAATCTACTAAACAGACTGGATGGCCATCTATCAGAGATGCTTTGATTATATTTTTTCCTGCATGGTAGGGGGTTGGGCTAGATGGCCCATGTGCTCTCTTCCAACTCTAAGATTCTATGATTCTACTGAACAAAGGACTTTAGCAGATTTTAATGGTTATTTTAGTATGAGTGTAATACAAAATAAATTAGCTGAGTAATTAAGAAACAGCCACTTGGTGTGGAATTTAGCATACTAATTATTTGTAAAAACACAGAAAAGTTAATGAATTATATCAAAGAACAAGCTATGTTGTTGTAAGATCATCTTTTAGATCAAAACAGTAGATGCAGGCTCACTAAATTACTCGTTCTCAATGAGGCTGTTTGTCTCAGCACATTGAGATAGTCTGCCAAGGATTTGTTAAACTCATGAAATTTTTCATCTCTATCGCAAGAAAGAATTTGGGGGAGTGACATTTCTGCTGTTTGCACATTATGTATGTGGAACATCAATGTCATTTTCTTTTGTGAAAATGGTAAGTATGGCCAATACATGGGCACAAAGAGACTGGTGTACAACACCATCCAACATTTTTAATTTTAAACAGTCTATGCAACAAGCCTACAGACATTATAGCTGTGCAGCATTTGGCACAATTTATGTCATTTTTTCTCCCTCATGATTGCAAGAAAATGAACTGAATCCTGTTGTAATTCCCAAGTAGCACAGACACATCGAATCAATAAAATCTTACTTTGTGGTGACTCATCAGGTGCATCTGCACTATAGAATTAATGCAGCTCGACACCATTTTAACTGCCACAGCTCAATTGGAACATACAGTGTCCTTGCATTTTGAGAGACTTCTGAACAAACCTCTGAGGAATCTTGCCACAGATGCAGGTGAAACATCAGGAAAAAATGCTACTGGAACATGGCCAAATCACCCGGAAAAAATTCACAGAAACTCAGTGATTCCAGCCATGAAAGCCTTTGATAACACAAATCAAATGACAGTTTATTAAATTTTTCCACCAACCAGTGATGATGTCAGATGATGCCCTGGACCAACAGAGAGAGCATCCTAGTTGGACACTCCCTGGGCTAATCAGGAGCAAGCACAAGAGTCTTGAATAGCTTTCACTCTCTTTGGAGTGTTGTCTCTGCTGACATCATCTTTAGCCATTGAGAATAAAGGTCTGATTTTGTCTTTAACCTGTCTGTGTCTCATCTGGCCTTGTGGGAAGCTAGAAGCACTGGGCTCTGAACTCACAGTTCTTGCAGAAGCTGATATTCACATATCTCACATACTGGTCTTGGGTTATATGGGACAGAGATGGAGAGAGGAAGAGAGCCAAGAAAGAAAAGTGAAAACTCCTATCACCTCTTCTTGTATGCAAAGATACAGAATGGGGGATGCCTAGCTCAACAGCAGTACATGTGAAAAAGATCTTGGAGTCCTTGTGGACAACAAGTTTAACATGAGCCAGCAATGTGATGCGGCAGCGAAAAAAGCCAATGGGATTTTGGCCTGCATAAATAGGGGTATAGCGTCTTGATCAGGGGTCCCCAAACTTTTTAAACAGGGGGCCAGTTCACGGTTTCGCAGACTGTTGGAGGGCCGGACTATAGGTTTTTTTTAAAAAAAAACTATGAATAAATTCCTATGCAGTGCACACTGCACATATCTTATTTTGAAGTAAAAAACAAAACAAAAGAGGAATAAATACAGCCTCAATGTTAATCATAATCATAACTTGGGCCATTTAATCCAACCTCCTTCTGCCTTTGTGCACCAAAAGCACTAGCAAAGCACCCCTTAATAATTAATTATTAATTAAATAATAATTACAATACCATTATAAACAAGCAAAGCTTTGGAAGGCACGCACCAGGCGAGGGAGGAGACGGGAAAGGTGCGCGCCTTTCCCTCCTACACTGCGCCGCATGCACCTTCCTTGGCAGAGGAGGAGGGAGCTGCCACCACAGGGGCCAGATAAATGGCTTTGATGGGCTGCAAGTGGCCCCCGGGCCTTAGTTTGAGGACCCCTGGTCTAGATCCAGGGAAGTCATGCTACTCCTCTATTTTGCCTTGGTCAAACCACACCTGGAGTACGGTGTCCAATTTAGGGCACCGCAGTTGAAGGGAGATGTTGACAAGCTGAAAAGCGTCCAGAGGAGGGCAACTAAGATCATTAAGGGTCTGGAGAACAAGCCCTATGAGGAACGGCTGAAAGAGCTGGGCATGTTTAGCTTGCAGAAGAGAAGGCTGAGAGGAGACATGATTGCCATGTATAAATATGTGAGGGAAAATCACAGGGAGGAGGGAGCAAGCTTGTTTTCTGCTGCCCTGCAGACTAAGACTAGGATGCGGAAAAATGGCTTCAAACTACAGGAAAGGAGATTCCACCTGAACATCAGGAAGAACTTCCTCACTGTGAGAGCTGTTCGGCAGTGGAACTCTCTGCCCCGGAGTGTGGTGGAGGTTCCTTCTTTGGAGGCTTTTAAGCAGAAGTTGGATGGCCATCTGTCAGGGGTGCTTTGAATGAGATTTTCCTGCTTTTTGCAGGGGGTTGGACTGGATGGCCCATGAGGTCTCTTCCAACTCTACGATTCTAGGATTTTATGTTTCTACAATTCTATGTTGTCACCTTTATGTAGTTTCATCCTCCTCCCACAATCTAGTTCCTGAGAGGTCTAAGGGCTTGCCATCCTCCAATGCATGACTGACAGGGAAGTTTCCATTGAAACAATGTAGCAGAAGAACAGTAACATTTATGGTTGCGGGCCAGCTCACAACTCCAACAACAGAGCCTCAATGTGATGGGTCTACTAATGTTTCCAATTCAGGTGTCACAACTACTGCTGTTATATGCATTAAAGGAAGGTAATCTAGCCTAAGTGGCAAGCATTTATGGAGATGCTCATAAGACTGGCAGCATGCACAGCAGCCTTGCCAGGCACAAGAGATAGCAGCAAACTACCCACGCTGGTGGGGCTTATGCATCATGCATCACCCAAACATCATGGGATACAAAAAGAAAATCAATTTGGGTTTGTGCCAGATGAAAGATGGGATTAATACATAAATAAACAAATAAGCTTCTCCAAAGTGTAACATAAGAAAGCCGCTTTTCCTTCAGAATTTGTCTTGGGTGTAATAATCAGTGGCATGTCAGTCTGTGTTGTCTCTGTGCTTTTAATTCTGATTGGAATCACATCCTCCAGAATGAAATTAATGAGAGTTCCTAATAGGAACAGGACAGAGTTAAATCCTTTCACTGTGTGTATATGTCCATGTGGGCTGTGTAAAATAAAACTTCACGAGTAAGAGGATCCCCCACAACACTTCTATCAAATATGGGTAGAATACTCCACAGAAATATTCATTCTCCCTCACGAGTGATAAAACTATAGCAATAATTTGTCCTTGCATGCAAGGACAGAATAACTGTGGACTTAAATGTCTAATTTACGCCCTTAATGCAGGCTGAAAATCTCCGAAGCTAAAATATTTTACTGGTATAACACAAATTATTAGCATATGTGGCCTGGTCTACACACTTCATTAAGACATATAAGATGGGCCCTAAAGCAAATGTTATTTCTGTGGACTACATAATCTTTCCACAGCCTTGAATTTCAGACATAATCACATAAAATCTATCTCAAACACAAGTGTTACTCATCCCAGATGTCTTTTGATATATTAATACTGTTGTGTACGCTCCACTTGCCCAAGTGGTGAGATAAGTTCCAGGGGCAACACTTGTCAGAGTTAGTTTTTATTTGGATGAGAGAACACTGGAGCATTGTGGCATTTTTGTAATATCTACAAGTTACATAGGGAGAGGGAGGAGGGGAAAATGGAGTATGTATAGACAAAAAACAAAATTATAGGCACCCTGAGCAGATCTGCTATTTCACCAGACATTAGATCCCCAAAGAGAAGCTATGCCTCTTGAAGGCACTGTACTCAAGCCACAGTTTTCTTTTTTTCTTGCTCTCTCTCTCTCTCTCTCTCTCTCTCTCTCTCTCTCTCTCTCTCTCTCTCTCTCTCTCTAACACACACACATTCTTTGGGCACATCTACATTGATTACTTAATGTGGGATGAAAGCAGCACAGGAGGAAGCAAACTAAATGTGCAGGGGATCTCACATAAAGTCCTGGGACTGGATCGAAGTCTGATTGGCGCCTGCTTATATTTACCAGAGGTGTTGGCTCTGACCTGATTCCACAGCATCCTCTGCTTCACAGTCATAGAAAATAGGTTTTTTAAAATCCCCCCCCCCCATCATAATGTACATGTACACCCATTCCTTAATCAGTTTCACCATACAATGTACTTTATACTTACACGCGCTGATGCGCATTACAAGGCCTATTTTGAAGTATTCCATGAATTTGCTTATCCCAATTTAAGGCTTCTAATTTGCATTCCTGTACACAATGTTGCCATGTGTAATTTTAACATAGTGTTTTCAAGACGTCTTCAATCCACATTAAGTGGCCAATGTAGATGTGCCTTCTGTCTTTTATTTTGTAATTTTAACTATGAGCCTCCTTGCCAAAATGAACTGGCAAGGAGGCTCATAATTTGCCAGCCACTATTACAATATTCTTTTGCTGAACTGTAGTTATATATTTCTTCCCTGGAACACTCCTTTTACATTTATTTTCCATACTTCTGGGCGATTCATCCATCCCTTCTGTATCTGGCACCTGTGTAATTTCTATACCATGTCATTTGTTTCCTAAATCACATAGTAAGAACAGTGTAATGAAAAACAACAGGATAATTTAGAAAGATGATTTTCAGCCTTTCGTACAATTTTATTCAATTGACAGCCAACTATATGTGTCTGATGGGGCCCCTGGTGACACAATGTGTTAAAGCGCTGAGCTGCTGAACTTGCAGACCAAAAGGTCCCAGGTTCAAATCCAGGGAGCGGAATGAGCGCCCGCTGTTAGCCCCAGCTCCTGCCAACCTAGCAGTTTGAAAACATGCAAATGTGAGTAGATCAATGGGTACCGCTCTGGCGGGAAGGTAACGGCACTTCATGCAGTCATGCCAGCCACATGACCTTGGAGGTGTCTATGGACAACGTCGGTTTTTCGGCTTAGAAATGGAGATGAGCACCAACTCCCAGAGTCGGTCACAACTGGACTTCACGTCAGGGGAAACATTTACCTTTACTATATGTGTTTGATGTCACACAATTAAGAGGTACAGTAGAGTCTCACTTATCCAACACTCGCTTATCCAACATTCTGGATTATCCAACGCATTTTTGTAGTCAATGTTTTCAATACATCATGATATTTTGGTACTAAATTCGTAAATACGGTAATTACTACATAGCATTGCTGCGTACTGAAGTACTTTTTCTGTCAAATTTGTTGTCTAACATGATGTTTTGGTGCTTAATTTGTAAAATCATAACCTAATTTGATGTTTAATAGGCTTTTCCTTAATGTCTCCTTATTATCCAACATATTTGCTTATCCAACATTCTGTCGGCCCGTTTATGTTGGATAAGTGAGACTCTACTGTAGCTAAATATGTCCATGAAAAGTGGCTTCCATGTGGCCTATTTCTACAAATACAGATGACACATAATTAAGTATGGGCTGTTCTCATTCATGTGCAAAGTATGTCCATTGGAATATGTCAAAGTATGTTAAAGGGGGAAATGAGAGAATCTATGGGGGAACTAGACAAGATTGACCCGAGGCCCCCTGGTGGTGCAGTGGGTTAAACTGCTGAACTGCTGAACTTGCTGAGCAAAAGGTCAGTGGTTCGAATCCAGGAAATTGAGTGAGCTTTCACTGTTAGACCCAGCTTCTGCCAATCTAGCAGTTTAGAAACATGCAAATGTGAGTAGATCAATAGGTACTGCTTCGGAGGGAAGATAATGGCCCTTCATGCAGTCAAGCCAACCACATGACCTAGGAGGCATCTATGGACAATGCCAGCTCTTTGGCTTAGAAATGGAGATGAGCACCATCCCCCAGAGTTGGACACGACTAGACTTAATGTCAAGGGAAACCTTTACCTAGACAAGATCCTCAAATGTAAAGATATATCATTGACCATGCCATTGGATTTCCTATTTCTCTGTATGTTTATAAAAGCTGGGCAGTGAAGAAAGCTGATAGGAAGAAAATCAGTTCACATAAAATGTTATGCTGAATGAGAATTCTATAGATACTATGGACTGCCAAAAAGACAAATAAATAACTCCTAGAGCAAATAAAGCCTGGTCTCTTCCTAGAAGCTAATATGACTGAACTAAGACTTTGGACATGGCTCATTTAAAAAAGGACAATGATAGACGATATTAGAAAAAGAGGAAGACTGCATTATAATTGGATAGGCTGAATCAAGGAAGCTGATCAGGGCTGTTGATAACAGTGTGACTTGGAGGTCTCTCATTCATAAAGTTACTTTAAGTTAAAGTCAACTTTACAGAAATTAACAATAGCAGAAAGATAGCACTCAGTCTTCCTTTGGATGTGGATCTCATCCCTGCAAGTTGCCCTACCACTATCTCTTTCTCCTTAGATTAACACTATTATTACAATTGAATGCTTTTGTGATCACTGCAAGAGCTGCTAAAATGAGACTTTATGTAATGGTAAATACAGTAACAACAGATTATGTGTCTTCTGAGATGTAATTTCCCATTTTGATTTACACAAAATGAATCAGACACAAAATTAAAGATGTAAGACAGCCACTTACACTGGTAGTTAGTTATGGATTGAAATAATCAGGGCTGTACTATACTATTCTGTCAGGACCCTTCGACACATGCTGTAAAGCCTGGAAGTAACTGGATTAAAAGGGGCGGCGGCTAAACAAAGCCAAAGTGTGGGAGACACTGGGCTAAGAGATAAAAAGCACGGGTTAAAAAGATGTGCTTAAACCTCGATTCTGCTAAAAAAATGTGCAGCTTTGCATGACTATATATCCCTGCAGTCATGCAAAACACATGCTTTCCTTCCCTCCCATCTGTGTAGATTGCTCCAGTGCACATGTGCTTTTAAAAAGTCTGAAACAGCTTATCAGCTGATCAGGCTGTCAAATAGACACAGGTGGTTCAAAGAAGAGGAATTAGAACTCTCTGAAACTCTTTATTTTACGCCTTATAATCTTAAATAGAGGTTGAATTAAGAATTGGGGAAAGAGAGACATCCAACAGAAGTTTTTTTATTCCCTCTGTTATGCGTTGATCCTCATATGCACACATGTGAATCTGCTTGTGTTTATATTCAAATATTCAGATGTGTGCATATACCATCCAGTGCATAACAGAGGATTAAAAAAAAAAACTTCCACCAGATGTCCCCTGTTTGCCCTCTATCTTGATCTGCTATAGAGGAAGTCTGTGAAGATGACAGGACCATTTCCTGGGACTGACAAGTCTGTGTGGGGACCTGCTCTCAGATCCCAGGATTGTTTGACTCAATTCTAAAATGCAGATTTTGGTACTGTCTGGAAGCACCCTCAGATATTATGATCATTCTTGTGTTACTTTCCCATTATATATAATTAAACCTCATATGCTGATCCTGCAATGCCAAACCTGTAGGGAAACTCTCACCACCTGAATTATCTGAAAGAGAAAGTGGACAGTAGATTTGTGTTCTTGGTGACATTTATTGCTGAGCCTACTCTATCTTTCCAAGTCATTTGGTAAATAATGGTAATGTTACTACAGAACTGGGGGAGGGGGTCACACTATCTATGTTTGTGGGTGAAATCCTTGTATTGAACCAAGTAAAGGATTATGGGTAGGAATGAGGAGGGGGCTTTAATATGTGTTCCTGGAAGCTAAGCAGGGTCAACCCTGGTGAGTAGTTGGATGGGAGATTGCCAATGAATGTGCCGGATGCTACATTTCAGAGGAAGGATCTGAAAAAACAACCCTTGAGTATTTCTTGCCTAAGAAAATCTCATTCAATGCATGGGGTCACCGTAAGTTGACAGGTGACTTGAAGGCACACACACACAAATGAAGATATTTCTGTTTCACCTAGAATGAGACTGGCTACTGACAACCTGAATAAGTTCTGCTTTGCTACATTATGGCTTGTTGGAAAATGACATGGTACTTTTTTCAAGATATTATACTGCCTAGGGCAAAAGAACCCCCTAATGTCAAAAAACAATAGATTAATCTCGGCATTTTTGTTCCAGAAATTTTGTTTATAAAGGGGGGCTATGTAAGTGGGAAATGACTGAAATCTAGAGACTTTGTTCAGTAACCTGTCTCACACAATGGACCATAGTAAAAGTGGTCTGATATTGCTGATACTCCAACAGTATCCATGAGCTCATGAGCAATTCATAGAATCATAGAATCATAGAATAGTAGAGTTGGAAGAGACCTCATGGGCCATCCAGTCCAACTCCCTGCCAAGAAGCAGGAAATCTCATTCAAAGCACACCCGACAGATGGCCATCCAGCCTCTGCTTAAAAGCCTCCAAAGAAGGAGCCTCCACCACACTCCGGGGCAGAGAGTTCCACTGCCAAACAGCTCTCACAGTGAGGAAGTTCTTCCTGATGTTCAGGTGGAATCTCCTTTCCTGTAGTTTGAAGCCATTGTTCCACATCCTAGTCTGCAGGGCAGCAGAAAACAAGCTTGCTCCCTCCTCCCTATGACTTCACGTATTTGTACATGGCTATCATTTCTCCTCTCAGCCTTCTCTTCTGCAGGCTAAACATGCCCAGCTCTTTAAGCCACTCCTCATAGGGCTTGTTCTCCAAACCCTTGATCATTTTAGTTGCCCTCCTCTAGACGCTTTCCAGCTTGTCAACATCTCCCTTCAATTGCGGTGCCCAGAATTGGACACACTATTCCAGGCGTGGTCTGACCAAGGCAGAATAGAGGAGTAGCATGACTTCCCTGGATCTAGATGCTATACCCCTATTTATTTATTATTTAATGTTTATTACAATATTTATATCCCGCCCTTCTCACCCAACAGGGGACTCAGGGCGGCTTACAATAAAACGCATATATAAAAATTATACAGTACAATATAAATCCGTTAAAAAATTTATGCAGGCCAACTATTTATGCAGGCCAACATCCCATTAGCTTTTTTAGAAGCCGCATCACATTGTAAGCTCATGTTTAACTTGTTGTCCACGAGGACTCCAAGGTCTTTTTCACACATACTGCTGTCGAGCCAGGCATCCCCCACCATTTACAGCACAGTTAGCAGATATGACTGTGGCCCCACCATCACCACTTTCAATGCAAGAGGTAGACATGAAGGCTGGGCTCCGCTGTCCAGAAATAAAGTTGGAGGGAAGAATGAGGAAATGGTGATGAATACCTCCCATCTGAGGCCAACTATATATAAATGTAACAACTTCTTGAAACAATGCCTTGCTGTGACAGATCCCTGGAGCCAAAGTACTATTGTAAAAGTGGCTTGGAAAATGTTCCATATCTTGACACAGACTTTTTTTTCCTTCTCACCTCTCTCATTGTATTTTAGTTAAGAGGATGCCTTAACATTCTATTCATGTATAAGTCTATAAATTTTAGGAAAAAAACCCCTTAAAACCCTCATAGGTAAATATAAGTAGTGCACTTTAACTCTTCTCAAAAAGGAACTATCCTCTTCATTGAGTAGAGAGGTGATAGATGAAAGCTTAGTCCATCACAGGAGAACCTAAAAGATGCACCAGTCTCTTCTTTCTCCACCACGGTACCACTTCTGACATTTTTAATACTTGGGTGCAAATATAGCAGGGGCAGCAAGGGGCAACTGCCCCCCTGAGGAAACATTACCATTTTGTCCTCCCCATGAAATAACTTTTCTACTATCCATGGGTCATTTCAATATCCATCATTTTGGTCCCCGACTTACAAATGAGTATTTATGGTCCCTGTTTGTGGAGATGTCCAAAGCAGTAGCTCACCAAAGGAGCAATAGATATCCTGGGTCAATTCTATACCAGCACTATTTTCTATTTTATTTGTTATCCTGACTAATCATTATTTATAGATGCAAATGCGAAACTGTGCGAATGCGAAACTGTGTATTACTGCTGGTCAGTTTCACTGTAAATTCACCATAAAACAATACCAGACTAAAATATGTCATTATTTTACATACAAGAAGGTTTAAAAAGGGTCAACTAAGGATATACGTTTTCCAAAAAAAATTAGCTTTCACAAAACAACATTACGATTTTAAATGAAGTTTATAATAAGTATGTTGAAACTTATATCCATATTTATTTATTTCAAGAGGAAATCTTTTGACTTCATTATTAGATGCTCATCATCATAAGAAACAGATTTCTTCCTTCCTCTGTCTGATTGATTGGTTCCATAGTAAAGACTATTCAGTTTTAATACCAATGATACAGCTGTACTCTTCTATAAAGTTTGTGGGAAATTATGGAATGCTATTTTACTAGCACCAAGGCATGTACTAGAATTTTTGAGATGAAATCTGTATCAGTAGTGTAAGCAAATGGAAAAGTAGTATTACAGAACATGAAATGCATTCAATTTCTTCTTAGACAGAGACAGCAAATTATGTTAATGCTTACTTACGAATTCAAAACCGGTATGACCAATGCTTATGGATAATGTAAGGAAATGGAAATGAAATGACATTAAGAAGTATTTAGGGAAAGTGTGCCTGGCTACAAGAAAAGAAAGATATACCTGTCTGCAATACTCACTATTTTAATTCCAGTGACAAATGTGTCCTGGAATACTCATAAACACAAGTTTATATTATATAGTTTGTCTTGTAAGTGGAAGTTCATCACATTGTATTTGATGGCTTCCATGTCCATGGGTTAATGAAACAACTCTGAGTTATAGTCCAGAATATATGGGACTACCCAAACTGAATATCATTTTGACTACTTCAAAAATAACAGAAGGATTTTAAAAAAAAAACCACATTTGCATTCCCTAGACAAATCTGGAAATTCTCATTACCATATTTTAACATTTTAACATTGTAAATGTGTATTTTTCAAACTACCCTTCTAGTGTACATACATTTATATGTAATAAAGAAGCAGACAGACCACTATCATAGAATCATAGAATAATAGAGTTGGAAGAGACCATGTGGGCCATCTAGTCCAACCCCCTGCTATACAGGAAAAGCACAAAGTACTCCTGACAGATTTCCATCCAATCTCTGCTTAAAAGCCTCCAAGGAGCCATCCCAAGTCTCTATGGGGAGATAGGGCAGGATATAATAAAGATTTATTGTTGTTATTGTTGTTGCTGTTACTACTACTTCCTCTTTAAATTAAGAAGAGCCAGATTGCCTATCATCATTGTGGGAGGGAAAGTGAGCCGGGAGGGAGATTGAGGGAGACACATCAAGACTTGAAAGATGGCAGCCTCTTTCTTCTGATGAAGAATTCGGAGAAATGTAGTTTGGGAAGGCAAGGATCTCTGTGGCAGAGAATTCAAAGGCCCTGCCCTAAACTACATTTCCCAGAATTCCACTTGCAACAGAGAGCCCCAATGACGTAGAGGAGAGCTATTGTCTATTTGTAGCAGCAGCCAGCCATGTAGTTTAGAGTTCCAATAATTTATTAAATCCGTAAAGAGAATTGATAGTAAATCTGTGCTGGACTGGGAGGAAAATCCCTATGTTGGAGTTCTGTGGCATGCTATTTATCATATAGAGACATTCGAGGGGATAGCTGTTGTGACTTTTAAAAAGGTTTTTGTCAAAACTTTTTAAAAAATTCCCCAAAAACTCAGTAGATGTGTAAATCTTTCTGAAACTTGCAGGGGGGGGGGGGTGATGCCCTGGTTATCTTGTGGTATTGTAGGCAAAATCAAGGAGACAGCTCTTGTATTTTTATTTTTTATTTTTTTGTTAAAATGTATAAAAATGGACGTATTTTAAAAACAAACTGGAATGACTACACTAATCTCCCTGCGCTTAAAAATGGATATTTTTCCATGATATAGGAAATTGTGCATTTGCCTGTTTTCAATTTGTTTTCAGATGTTTCAGTGTGGGCGTGAACTGGCCAGTCTTTTTATGCACCTCAATGCTCCATCTGCCACCATTACTCATCGGATATATAGAAAGACTGGGAAATAATTATCTTTTCCTTATTTTTTAAAAAAATGTGTAGCTGTAACTACACAGTTTCAAACCTTTGAAATTCTGCAATTGCACATTTTTTAAAAAATATGAAAAATATATCTGTGATGACAAGATGAAATGGGAGGAGACAACACAGAGTGCCCATGTCACTTGGGGGGTTACAACTGTGCAATTGCAGAATTTCCAAGTATTGAAATTGCACAGTTACAGCAACATTTTTAAAGAAAGAGGATAGATGTGTGGTAAGGTGTGAAAGACATGGTTTAATTAGAAAAACATAGCTCCCCAGCAATACTTTTGTTAGCGATATTGGTCCCAACAACAACAACCCATTTTTAAATAAATAAATAAATAATTGAGTGAACTCAACCATGGTTTTTTTTTTTACTTGTACAGTATAGTGAAGAGGATTTTTTTTTTAAAAAAAGATGTATAAACAGAACTATCTATAAGTGGCATCATATACATAAGACATGCCTTCTTTAAGCGGCTTGTGGCAGAACAATTATGTCAAATTAGAGTACTTTACATCTTATGGAACTGAAAAAAAAAGTTCCATTAGGGATGAAAAGTCATGTATTATGCATTTTAAAAGGTATTGAACATGGTGTCTTGCATTATTAGATGAAAGAAAGGTGGCAATTAGGAGAATGAAACCTGCAGAATCATTCCTTAAGAGGCACCTTGTTGATACGCAAGTACAAGCAAAGTTCTTTTACTCTGAAAGGAACATGACTGAAGACCTTCACGGTAGATCAGCACATAACTTTCTTTTCCTTTCCCCTAATAAAACCAGAAGCAGAAAACAAAGGATTTTGTTTTAGCACGTCTTGATCTATCAAATAGAACAAATGACCATGACTCACATTAATAGAAAACACTCCACAAATAAATGGTACCTAATTTTACATAGTCTGTGGATCTCAAGGCTGTTTCAGTAGCTCAAATGATACTCAGAGGTATATCTTAGTAAGGTCCGGGCTGTGGCGCAGGCTGGTGAGCAGCCGGCTGCAGCCAGCTGCAACAAATCACTCTGACCAAGAGGTCATGAGTTCGAGGCCAGCTCGGAGCCTGCGTTTGTCACTGTCTTTGTCCTATGTTAAAAGGCATTGAATGTTTGCCTTATATGTGTAATGTGATCCGCCCTGAGTCCCCTTCGGGGTGAGAAGGGCGGAATATAAATACTGTAAATAAATAAATAAATAAATAAATAAATAAATAAGGTCATACAAATTTGAAGCATTAAAGCAGTGGTTCTCAACCTGTGCATCCCCAGGTGTTTTGGCCTACAACTCCCAGAAATCCCAGCCAGTTTACCAGCTGTTAGGATTTCTGGGAGTTGAAGACCAAACATCTGGGGACCCACAGATTGAGAACCACTGTGTTAAAGAGTCCAGCAGTAAAGAAAACACAACATTATAGCACTTAAAACCACTACTGTTTATTTTAAAAAGCATTTAAAAGATAGTGTTTCATTTGCAAATCTCTTCCTTTTCTTTCACTTTTGACTACAATATAGACACATTATTCTTACTGTTTGGAAGTAAAAAAATATTTGGGAGGGGATTAAGTTTACAGTATCCTGCTGATGGGTTCCATTTGGTCAGAAGTTGCGGAAATCAGACCTTTTTACAATGGAATTTTAAACATGTATTTACAATATATTATTCACTATTGTATTCAATCACTTTTTCAATATCTGGTTTATATAACATCTGTTGCATTACCTGGTACATTAAACAAGCAAAATTTAACTAGGACACCATTCCATATTTCCTCATAGTTTCATCTTAATTTGATCATTTTAATAGAAACCAAAAATATGTAGCAGCATGGTATTACCTATGGTGGACCACAGCTTGGAACATTAGGTTTGAAAATTAACTTAACAATGTTAGATGTTAAATATTGGTAATCTATTTCAGCAGTATAAACTATAATAATTGAAATAATGTAACCTGGTAAGTTATTGTTAATGTATGAGTTAAGTGTTAACATTGGGCTTAGCTAGAATGGACGGATATTGTCTTTGTTGAACTTAAGGAAACATATTTTGTTACTGCTTCTTTCAAAGGATTTCGTTTGGTCTTTTTATATTTGAGTACATCCAATCTAAAACTTTCTCCACATGAGCTATAAAACCTTGAATAAGTATTGTTGCCTGGTAATGATGGGAATCCAATATATCTAGAAACTGGCAAAGTGGAATAGATTTTTCCAGAGCACTGAATCATCTCATAGCTTCTTGAATTCAGTTTCACATTCCTCCATAAGGGATGGAAAGAATATTTGAAAATATTTGAAAAATGATTTTAAAACAGGTTTGATTTCTCCTTGTCAGGCAACACTGATCAGGGGACTGTTGAACCAATAAGAACATTTGTAGATAACTCTCTGCAAAATTTACATGTGTGTGTGTGGAAACCAGTGGCCGAGATCCTGCATCAACAGATGTAGATACAATAATGAAGTTCTGATGCTGTAACTACATCTCAGGATAAAGGTAAAGGTAAAGGCTTTCCCTGATGTTAAGTCCAGTCGTGACCGACTCTGGGGGTTGGTGCTCATCTCCATTTCTAAGCCGAAGAGCTGGCGTCATCTATAGACACCTCCAAGGTCATGTGGATGGCATGACTGCATGGCGTGCCATTACGTTCCCGCCGGAGCAGTACCTATTGATCTACTCACATTGGCATGTTTTCGAACTACTAGGTTGGCAGGAGCTGGGGCTAACAGCGGGTGCTCATTCCGCTTCCGGGATTTGAACCTGGGACCTTTTGGTCCGCAAGTTCAGCAGCTCAGTGCTTTAACACACTGTGACACCAGGGGCCCCTACATCTCAGGATACAGCTTCCCAAATCTGTCTTAGGAGCCAGGCACCAGAATGAGGATTTCCAATGTACTCAGAAATTTGGGCAGCTTTCTCCCAGCATCAATACACTTTGTGAAAGGCAGCTGTAAAAGAACCCTACAGAAGTCCATAATCTTGCCTGTTGCAAAGCACCTTACAGCCAAATGTTGGCTGGATGCTTCTGCACTCACTTTCTAGCACTTTATAAATTGCTATGTTGGTGGGTCTGCCTGGTTTCTAAGATTTGGGGTGGCCTTTTTCATTGTTGTAAATGAATTCCCAAATGTATGATGTGTAATGTAAGTCCAGCTTACACCATTGTAAAATGCTGAATAGGGTGGCGCCTACTGCCCAGTATATTCTATGCAAAAATATCACAAGCAAATTTTGTACAGAATAAGCCTTGAATTGTGAATAATCTTTTACCAAAATGTGGTTTTCAAATATTTTCCCAGAGTGGGAAGAAAACTGGTTAACTTACTCTTTATTTCATTAGAGAATCCCTACATAGCCCCTTTTGAATTAGTAAGTGCCGTAGATGCCCTGAGACAATCGGGTCAGAAGGGTGTAGGCTCAGACCTGAGTTGTCTAAACCAGATGACATCCATAGAATTAACTGTTTAATGGTATGTCAGTGTGATGCCAAATCCTGTAGTTCAATGAATCTATTTCAGTTTGGGCGATTAAGAACATTCAGGTCTCTGTATTTCTTCAGTCAGACAATTTATAAATATGATTGCATCAGTGCCATGCTACACTTGCCACATGGCACTGGAAGTTAGACATAATATTCTCATGTATGTCTCTTGCCTTCAATAATTCTTGTTTGATGCATAACCAAAATGCTTTTTAAAAAAAC
The DNA here is from genome assembly GCF_035594765.1 of Anolis carolinensis. NCBI lineage: Eukaryota > Metazoa > Chordata > Lepidosauria > Squamata > Anolidae > Anolis > Anolis carolinensis. The sequence goes on along the minus strand of NC_085845.1, from coordinate 133,984,410 downwards.
TATGGAGGAAGCATGCCTCAACAAGCATAGCAGCAGTAAAGCATAGAGCTCCCTGTGAATGACCAGCAAAAATTGGGATTGCCTCTCATGCAAGCATTCTGTTATGATCTCAGAAGACATGATAGGCAATGGTTGGGCAATCACAGGGAGCTTTGTGGCCAGAAAGAAACAGTGGCAGTGACACAAAGACAAGGGGATAGTCCAGCCAGGGAAAAGTCCCTGGATTCAAGAGGGGCATAAATATCCCAGATAAACCTATCCCATATTGACATCCTTTACTACTATGCTTTCCTTATTTTATTTTTCTCAGTATTTAAAAACAAAAACAAGGGAAAGAGCAGCTTGGGAATAGTCAAGGAGAAGGGGTTAATGGGAAGAGGAAAGGAATCCCACCCACTGACATCATATTCCTACCAGCGTGCCAGCACAGAAGTCGAAGGAACGTGGCTTTTGATGGGTTTTATTGATGGGAGAATCATGGGGGGGGGGGACTCCTAGTGTGATGAACTCACCATCATGTGATATGGATTGTCACCAAAGGTTTGCCTGACTTGTGTGATATGGTCCTTGGAAGCAAGTATAATAACTTGGAAGAATTTCATTTATTCACTTTCAATTTTGGGCACTGAACTACTGAAAGAACTGCGCCATTTGTTTTGCCAATATGTTGTAGTTATCAGCAATAATCATGTTCTATGCCAATTCATTAAGTGGTGTGCTCAACTATGGACATAATAATCATGAAAAGTAATTACTAGTCATTGCATCTCATTTTCAGCTTTTAGATAATGGTCCAACCACAAGGAACTTTTGGTGAAAGGGCAAACCTCTTCATCTGCTTTTTAAGTCCTGGGATGCAGGGCTTGGAAAGGGAATAACTTTTTGGTTTGAGTTTGACTAGGTTCCTTGTTTAGGGCTCAGGCAGTGAAGCGGGAATCAGCCTGGACAGATTTCCTAGGAGTAGACTGCCTGGAAATAAACCAGGTTTATGTCTGGGTATCTGTCCTTGAAATGCTAAAGAGATAGTAGAAATATCCCTGTTTTTATATTATGTTGTTAATAACCCTTCTGTAGATCAGTTTTCAATTATTAATAAAGTGATATATCAGTTAACCTATGCATACTTGTGCTTGATTTTTTCTTCCAAATGGCTGGACAAATGTTACTTCTCAAATACTCTGTCTATAATTTCCTCAATTTGATTTTTTTTATGAATAAATCAGGGATGAATAACTTTGTCAAGATCTTTGCCTTTCAATTGCTAAGATATGAGGTAATAAAAGCGTGTGGGCACACTGTTCATAGAAAGAAAATCTGGCATGAGGTCTGTTTGCATAATAGCCATTGTCCCTTTATTTATTTCTTAAATTTAATTATTACCTTGTGTGACCAGGCTTATAAAGCATTTTCGACTCAGAGAGAAAAGACTAATTAGACAAGGGTTAGCAAATTTCACATAGCTCTAATATACTCTTCAGGACTATGACCAAATAAAACCGAACTGAACCAACAAACCCAGATAAAAACCCAACACTCATCTTGCCATCAATGTTAGAGAAAACGCATTTTGAACAATTAAGAGCAATTGTCCATGCCTTTCAGTGTAGACCATGAACAGAAGCCATTTGATTGTCTCCCAGGGCTTATAAAAACAAGAGCTCTCAGCCATCCAACACCTGCCTACAATTTATATTGTCATTAGAAAAAATGAGAAAATAGGGAGATATTTGTGAAGATAACTCCTCATGAAATTTTCTAGGCAGGTTTGTCTATGAGGACAAAATGCAGACATGAAACAATCAGGATAATAGGAAAATTCAACTCGACAAATCATGAAATTTAAAAAGTTACTTCGTAGAGACAGTCAGATAAGCAATTTGCTCCTTTATGAGATGTTTACCAGAATTCAATTAAGTACAACCTACTATAGGAAGTGTATTGCTTTTAATGGTTGCTGTGGATTTTGAAAATACATGTACAGTGTGACCTCCATATCCACAGAAGATACATTCCTGGACTTATCATGAAAACATGAAACCTCAACTAAAAGCAAACACTATTGAAATGACTGACATCTAGCAGAAGCATATCATAGAATCATGCTGGAAGGCCTAGAAAATGCCTAAAGAAAACAACTGTCTAGAATTTCTATGTCCTCCAGTGTGACTCTATGGTCAACCTAGTTAGATGCTGGAGGAGGTTAAAATGCCTAGCAATAACTTTTTTTGGATGTAGGTAAATGAATTGATGGGTAATGATCCCACAAATACGCTATCTCAAAATAAACATCTTCTCTTTTATAAAAAGCCTTCCTAGTATGATAGTCCTATAACATACTCTTTAAAACAGTGTGGAGGCCCTGGTGGTGCAGCAGGTTAAACCGCTGAGCTGCTGAACTTGCTGACTGAAAGGTCGGCAATTCGAATCCGGGGAGCGGGGTGAGCTCCTGTTATTAGCTCCAGCTTCTGCCAAACTAGCAGTTCAAAAATATGCAAATGTGAGTAGATCGATAGGTATCGCTTTGGCAGGAAGGTAACAGCACTCCATGCAGTCATCTTGGATATATGATCTTGGAGGTGTCTATGGACAACACTGGCTCTTCGGCTTAGAAATGGAGATGAGCACCAACCCCCAGAGTCGGACATGACTAGACTTAATATCAGGGGAAAACCTTTACCTTTATCTAAAACAGAACTGTGCTGTGACACTTTAGTATGCTGGCTGCAATGTGTAGGTATGTCACATGACTGTAATTAGAAACCTCTGGATCTATGTGATATAAGCAATAAATCATATCTTTTTACAAATGTTTCTAAAGAGTATTTCACCAACATGAAAAGTTTGGAAAGCTCTGTTTGAAAAGGTAATTTACATTGACATTCTCCCCAAAAATTGTTTTCATACAATTGACCTAATATAATTGGAATACACTTGGTTATTTTTAACACTACTGTCGTAACAGCAAAAATAATCAACAAAGACCCCAAAAGAATTACTTTTGTAAGTTGTGTTGATATACACTGCAAGAAAACAAAAACATGGCAGATGATCAACCGATTTGAGGCCAGAAACATGATTTCTCTGGTTCAATTGAATATGATTTGTATGCTATAATGCACTACAAGTGAATGTACTAATAATCTTGCCCTTCATAATGGAAGCAAGTGGGGGCCCTTCTCCACAGGCCCTAAAATCTGAGAGAAAGTGGGATAAAAAGGGGGTGGCTAGATGATGCTTGCCAAAAATGTGCACTGAATTGCATCATTGGCTAAAAAAATACAGGTTAAAAGGGTATGCTTAAAATCTGAGATTGGATGAAAAATGGGCATATTTGCATCATTGTATATTTCTGCACTCACAAAAAACATGGGACTTTGTGATACACTGGTGTCGACTGCTCTAGTGCATGTGCACATTTAAAAATCCCAAAACAGCTGATAAGGACGGCAAACAGATGGAGCCACGAACACACAGGTGGCTAAATGGAAGCACAAATTGAAAGCAATTCTCATGAGAACTCTCTGCAACCATTCCTTTGTTCTCATATTTATGAAATTACACAGAGCTTGAATTGACACAGTGGGCAACAGCATGGCAGGAAAATGTCCCCAAAGAGAAGCAGGGTTCAAGAGGGAAAAGGTAAAGACAGCAGGGAATGAGGAGAGTTAATGACATGTACAGTAGAGTCTCATTTATCCAAGACTCGCTTATCCAAGGTTCTGGATTATCCAATGCATTTTTGTAGTCAATGTTTTCAATATATCGTGATATTTTGGTGCTAAATTAGTAAATACAGTAATTACAACATAACATTACTGCGTATTGAACTATTTTTCTGTCAAATTTGTTGTATAACATGATGTTTTAGTGCTTAATTTGTAAAATCATAACCTAATTTGTTTAATAGGCTTTTCCTTCATCCCTCCTATTATTCAAGATATTTGCTTATCCAAAGTTCTGCCAGCCCGTTTAGCTTGGATATGTGAGACTCTACTGTAATCTGCTTGTGTGCATATTCATATATCTGCATCAGTGCTTATAAGATCCAGCACATCTTGGAGAGTCAATAGCCAAGGGACTATTTGTCAGAACTGATAGCTCTGTGTTTGGACTTGCTTTCAGGTACCACAATTTTTTCCCCACTCCTTGTCCCAGATTATGAGGCTGTCTGGAAGGACCCCGGGACAAAGTCACAGCCTCAACAATGCTATAGTAGTGATCACCAGTAAATTCAAATTAACGAAACCAGGCGATGCAATACAATACATGAAGGCATGAGTGTATCAGTGGCCTCATTAATGAAAAAACACTGAAGTTTGGGCTAAGTGCCTAAAATTAGGGCAATATGCACAGCTCTCATTCCAAAAGACTGGTTTCTAAAGTGGGAAAATCAGTTTGATATCTTCAAACAGAAACATCATTTGGAGAACCCTTTTAAATTAATCAAAATCAACAAAGACCAACCAGGGTGCCTAAAAAGCGCCATCTGGCATGGCATTTTAATACTGCAAGCCAACAACAAAGGGGGGAAGTGAGAGATTCAGAAGCTCTATGAAGTTTTTTAAAAAGAACTGCTTTGCCCTAAGGTGATCCATTTGTTTGAAGCAATTTCTGCTTTTGCTTTTAAGTTCAAAAATAACAGGGAAATCCTACATGCTTGGTATCAGGTTTATAAGGGCCCTTCCAGAAGGTCTCATATCGGGGACAAAGAAGTCCTGAAAGGAAGTCCAAACACAGAGCTGTCAGCCCTGGCCAATAGTCCCCAACATCCTAGCAGTTCATTTGTAGCTGATTTTTTAAATCCACAAGATGGACACAGACATCTGCCAGAAGTTTTTCTTTTCTTTATTGACTCTCTGAGATGTGCTGGACCTCATAAGTGCTGGTGGAGTTATATGAATGTGCACAGGTAATAAACATTCCAAGAGAAAAAAGGCCTGGCTACTTCCAGGCAGATGCCCTCACTATTGACTATGGCAGTGGTTCTCAACCTGTTTGTCCCCAGGTGTTTTGGCCTACAACTCCCAGAAATCCCAGCCAGTTTACCAGCTGTTAGTATTCTGGGAGTTGAAGGCCAAAACATATGGGGACCCACAGGTTGGGAACCACTGGACTATGCAATCTTCTCAATTACTCACATGCTAATAGATGGATCCCACTCAAATAATTGCACTGTACACACTGGTGGCACAGTGTGTTAAAGCGCTGAGCTGCTGAACTTGAGGACCAAAAGGTCCCAGGAGCGGGAGCGGGAGCGGAATGAGCGCCCGCTGTTAGCCCCAGCTCCTGCCAACCTAGCAGTTTGAAAACATGCAAATGTGAGTAGATCAATAGTCACCGCTCCGGCAGGAAGGTAATGGCGCTCCATGCAGTCATGTTGGCCACATGACCTTGGAGGTGTCTATGGACAATGCCGGCTCTTCGTCTTAGAAATGGAGATGAGCACCAACCCCCAGAGTCGGTCACGAATGAAATTTTCTGAAGTATAGATGCAGCTACATTGATCCCTTTTCCAGTGGAAGCCTCGAGCCAGTCATCATATCAAAAGAGAGGTTTTTAAAAATGCATTAGATGAGCAACAGGATGGAAAAGAACCTGAGGACTACATGCCAATCTCTAGGAATGTTGTAAACAGGGGACGAAAAGAAGGACTTGTGATAAAAATATGCAGGAGGGAGCATTTCTTACATTATTCCTCTTTGAGGCACCAAACGCCACAGGTAAGACGGTGCTTTGGAGAAACTGATTTGGCTGGGGGAATCACTAGACTGGCATTTCTGGAACAGAGTTGACCTCAGAATGTGGCTTAAATCTAGATCCATAATCTGCAGTACATGCAGTTTGACAGCCGCTAGTAGAGAGTGTGATTTTTCCCCCATTTCCTGGTGTGATGTGCTCCAGAGGGATATGAGGAGGAAACAAGAAGGGAAAGTAACAATGGAGGTATTCAATCATCTGTCTTTGAGAGTCAATTGGCCTCCTGCTACCCAGCTACACCCTTGGGTGTCCTGTTCTGGAAGGCTGAGCAAGGTTTTTCCTAAAAACTTATCTCTCCGAACGTATCTCCCCTGTGGGCCGTCCCGCAGATTAAGATCTTTGAGTGAGGCCTTGTTCTTGGTCCGGTTGGCAGGGATGAGAGACAGGGCTTTTTCGGTGGTGGCTCCGTGGCTATGGAACTCCTTGCCGAGGGAGATTATGGAAGTCCCCTCACTCATGTCTTTTAGGAAGCAGCTGAAGACCTGGCTGTGGGACCAAGCATTTGGCCCATCCTAAGATATGAGTTGATATGACCTGATGAATTCTGTGAATTAATATTAAGTCAAACACAGACTGGCTCTGACTTTGGCTCGAAACTTCCCCTGTTGTAATGGTCATATGGTTTAAATTGTTTTAATTTGATGTGGATATCGGCTTTTATTTCTGTTTTATGTCTGGTTTTTTCTACATATTATTATATGTGGCATTTATTCTGCCATTGTGTAAGACTGCTCTGGGTCCCCCTGGGGGAGAAGAGCAGCATATTAAATAAATAAATAAATAAATAAATAAATAAATAAGTAGTGATTTGTTTTCCCTTTCCTGAAAGTGTAGCCCAAAGTTTCCAGCAAAGGAGAGAAAGTACTTAAGCAAAGTCAGGCAGACTGAGATCCACATGGAAGAAATTCCAAGGAGTCCATCTGGGGCAATTCAAGAGAATAAACTATAATGAAGCCAAGATCAGGTCACACAAAAACATGAGCCAAAGGTTTAGGGATGAGTTGTCACCTTCACACAGTTTGGTTGTTAGCAACAAACTACTGGAGCTATAGCTGCCAGATTTAGTGTCCAGCGTCATGCTGCAGCTGTGTCCTAGTTGTCAAGCATTTTTAAACAAAGGCTTTGGGATCTTCTGAGGCCCTCCCTTTTTTGCCTGTATTCTAGAAGGGTTGGTATCTCTGTGATTTCATCATGAGGCTGCTGGGAGCTGTAACTCTCAGGCTGATACTTCCAACTTCAAGTCTGGCAGCTGCTGAGAGCTGCAGTGTTACACTATCTAGCTGCCATAGTTTGAAGCAAGCTTCAAACTTTATTATATGTTCAGTGTAGATGGGCTCTAGGACATGGAGAAGTGGATTCAAATTGCAGACAAAAAAGATTTTGAATATTAGGAATAACATCCTGACAGTAAGTGCAATTTAGCAGTGGAATATGCTGCCTCACAATGTGCTGGAGTCTCTTTCTTGGAGGCTTTTAAACAGAAGGTGGATGCTACCTATCCAGAATGCTTTCATTGTGTATTCTAGCACAGAAGAGGGTTGGACTGGCCTTTCCCAAATCCATGACTCTATGAAAAATGGAACTCCTAGAATGGGCTAAGCTGTTTCATTTCTTGACAAATTCTAATATACATGGCAGCTTTTCTTTTCCTTTTAGAAAAGATAAGCAGAAGATGTAAAGGGGGATTTTTAGAATACAATGTTTCAATTTCACCAATTTGATTTCCAAGTCGGCACAGCTAGCGCAGGGAAGCCTTTTGCCACCCTCACTGAAAGGAGGCCAGCCATGGTGAAAATATGTCCGTTGGAAATATTTTCTGGGGTGTGGCTGCTTCAGTGAGCAGCTCAACCCTCCTAGCTCACTTTGAGCTTGTTTTTGAGGAGACAAGACATACCAGATTGAGGTCTGTAAGTGGGCCTGTGGAAGGTGGCCAGACCTTGGGCTCCCACCAACCCCAGGATTTTATCCGTAGAATCTGCGAGTGCTGAGTGGGAGGGTATTGCCTCCTGTACATGTTTTCCCCCTTCCTTTCATTCGCAACATGCCCCTCATGCCAGTGGGGGCTTGGCACTACTTGCCAGTGCTTTTATCTCACTCAGATCCCTGGGGATGGCTCGTGGGGGAGAGTTGGTCTCCTCCCCGCTTCCCCCCCTTTCCCAGTTTTTTACATTCCTGGGCAGTGGCTGGATGGTGTGCCTGCTGTTGGCATGGTGGCTACGTGCCAATCTTTCAGTTGGGAATGGCACCATCACGCCGTGGTGGCCGTGTGCCTGCCTCCCAGTTTGGGTGGCTGCTGTGTGTCCGTTACAGCTTGGTTTGGGGTACCAGAGGTGGGGCTGTGGGGCTCTGCCATAGCTGGTGCTACACGGTACCACTAGGCAGTTCTGGGGAGTGCTGGACGATGGTGTCTTCAGCCCTCCCGCCCCCTTGCTAGCACTTTGGGCCTGGTCTGAGTGCCTGTCACACCACTATTTGCCTCTCCTGGGGGGGTCAACCTGGTGATGGTAATGAGCTATCAGGGGGGTTAGATGGCCCCCTTGGTGGTGGTCATTTTGGAGTCACCTCATGGCCGGTCCTGGTGGTAATCATTTTGAATTTGACTGCCAAATTGGGAGGTGGCCATTTTGGATCACCCCTCATGGAGGCAGCCATGTTGGGTTTATATGAGTAGGCCATGTTGTAGGCAGCACGTGAGGGCAGCCATTAGGGTGGTTCACATGGGGTGGCCATTTCAGATAGGGCTTTCACATGGGGTGGCCATTTTGTGGTCACATGCGGGGACAGCCATTGGTGTGGTATCCCATTGAGGGCAGCTATTTTATGGGGCCCCCACAGGGAATATCACTGGGGTTACATAGGACTGCGGCCATTTGAGTGGAGCTACAAAGGACCTGCAATTTTGATTGGCCTAGTGAGGCCTAGGCATCTCCAGTATATAATTATCAATACACATTTATAATACAACACAGATAGAGAGGACGTTAAGGAATAGCCAGCGGGATATATGGATATAGCTAAGGGTCTATGTATAGATAATCCACAACACTTATTAAGCAATAAAAATGATAATAATAATATAATAAAAAAATTAAATACCTAAACATAAATTAGTTTCATAAAGGAAGGTATAATTACATACATGGCTTTCATGTCATAATGAGCATGAGATTATTATAGGAGGCAGGATTATGAACGGCTGACAGGCAATTTTGTTCAGCTTGTGTTGCATACAGGAATACTGTGGTGAATGGTTCACTTTGGCACAGATGCCAACACAATGGAATCCTAAGGAAATATACATCCATACCAGCATGAACATTTCTTAAGGGTACTCTTTTTACTATGACTAATGTAATTTCTTTTGTTAACAGCATAGTGCCAAAGAAGAACGTCCATGGTCCTAAGGGCAAGGGCCCAACAAGGAAGGCCAAATGACCACCTCCCCCCAGTGTGTCTTCATCATATAATGAGGACAACATGACTGGGTCATTCCACAACCACATGATGCAGGTAGGCACATTGGAGAAAGGAAAAGGGGCCTCTGGCCTCCTCCTCTGTCTGTGGGCCTACTTGTAGGGCTAGTAAGTCTTTTATTATCATTTATCTGCTTTAGAAGTGGAGTTTAATGGAGGAAGGGCAGAGTTCGGTGGTACCATTGGCATCTCGAGGTGTTTCAGGAGGAGGCTGAGGCAATGGACTCTACAGTGGAGCCAGAGCAGCAGTCAAAGGAGACATCAACTCTGACAGCAGGTAACCAGGAAGTTCACACTGGGTATTAGTATAAGTAATACAAATTAGTAAGAATTAGTAAGGGATATTGGATTGGCTTTGATGCTGAGTTCTAAGAGGTTATACATCAAAGCCGTCTGAGAATTTGAGGAATTCAGGCAAGATTATGTACTAAGCTTGTGGTGTAGTGTGGTGTAGGCTAGGAATGGAAACCCTCACTAGTGTTTATGTAACCGGGATGAGGGCAAACGGAAATGGTATTGAAAGTGGAAGAGTTCTGGCTCTATAAAATCCTTTGTACTTGAGGCAGAATTCTTTGTACATTTTCCTGAGCAGTCGTCCTGGAGACGTTAAAGTTTACTATATCTGGGAACCCAGGCTTTTTGCCCAACTTAGCCAAGGGGTAAGTCATGGGGGCCCACTACCTCGGATTAAATCCACACCAGGCTCATGCCCCTTTAGTTACATGTTGAAAATCACATAAAGCTAAGCTTTGCCAGCAGACAAAGGTTTTGACTGGGGGCAAGCAGATGAAGACACCGTGAAGAGACCAGTGATAATGCCTTGACTGGTATTTTACACCAGCCTCAGCAGGAGGGAATGTCCTGGACTGTGATGACCCATGGGCCTTGTAGTCCTGCTCAGGACATTGTAATTCCTGATGAAGATGAAAACTTGGGTTTTTTACCTTCCCAGTCTGAACTGGATTCCTCTCAGCCAGATCTTTCCCAGGCAGATCTGGGAACCTTGCACCTGCAAGAAAGTTGTCTCCCAGAAGTATGTCAAACAAGCCCAGAGCCTACTTCTCCCGTATTCTTGCGCCGGGAGTTTTGTAAACAACAGAGAAGTTTGGATTCAGCTTCGCGCAGGAGTGCAAGGATTGCAGCTAAGAATGTGGCCAATTAAGACTGCTTCTCGTGAGAATCTTTGGGGAGTCTCACATCTGGTCTCAGAGTTAGCTTTCGGTTCTGATTCCCAGAGAACTGCTTCGGCGGGAAAGCTAGACTCTATTTAGGTGTTTTACCCGCGTAGTAACTTCGCGGAGTCAATTCGTCAGCCTACGGAGCGAGTTGTGTCTGGACAGCGCGCTCCGATTCAAGCCTCGCTCCTGCTCAAGCCTTGCCTAGCTATCCAGCCTTCGCCTTGCTTCCCAGCCTTTGTTTATCTACGGACTTTGCCTTGTTTCCCAGGATCAATCCTTGCCTTGTTCCACGGATTTATCAAGTTATTCCACGGACCTTGTTCTTGTTCTTAGTTACCTTGTTCCACGTTCAAGCCTTGTTTCAAGTGTCAAGTTATTTCCTAGCCTCGCTCAAGTTTCATGGACTAAAGGACCTTGTCATCTCCCCTCACTTTGCTTGGCAAAGTGAGTGTTTCGGTTATTGGATTACAACTTTGGACCTTAATATTTCTTATTGGACCTTGCTTTTTTGGACTAATTCTGACCTTTCCTGAAAGGTCTAATTCTGAACTATTTTCTACACTTGTTTTATTAACTTTATATATTCCTTCAATAAAGATATTAGATAGATTCTGGCCTCTGTGTATGGTTATTGGTGCTCTGCAGCCTGGGTCGTGACAGTTTGACTCCGCCACCCTAAGCACCAATTAACCTCGGCCAGAATGTCTACCGGAGTCGTACCTGGGCCGAGCGGCCAGCCGATTACCTACACCATCGACAAGGAAGAGGTGGACCGAATCCGTGATAAGCTCAATGCACAGGATGGAGAAATAAGGGGTTTGAAGGAACGCGGAGTTCGTCTTCCGGCCATGGCGTTGCCAACCAAGTTTACTGGAGAAGCTTCTAAGGTTCATGTCTTCCGTCGCCAATGTCAAGCTTATCTGGAGGCCCGTGCTGCCGAGTTTCCCCAAGAAGACATCAAAGTGGCATGGGTTTACAGTCTTCTAGACGGGCCAGCGGCCAGCTGGGCGACGGCACTGTTCGACCAAGTCTCTCCACACCTAAGATCAGCGCAACACTTCTTGGACCACCTCAAGGAGACTTGGGGAATCGAGGACAATTTGGAGGCAGCCGGTCACAAACTCCGTCGCCTTTTCCAAGGAGACAGACCTATGTCACAGTATATAGCCGAGTTCCGAGTGCTGGCCCACAACACCGGCTGGAACGATGTAGCCCTCAGGGGACAATTCCGGGAGGGTCTCAACATTGAAATGCTGGAAGAAATCTCCAAGGTGGATCCTCCCCAGACCCTCGAGGCACTCATTGATCAATGTTTACGGGCTGAAGTCATGATTGCCAACAGGAAACAGTGGGTTCGAGGCCAGGGCAGTAGAGCCGGGGCAAAACCCCCCGCTCCCGCCAGCGTTCAGCCACGTCCGGTGTGGAGACCCCCACCGCCAACCCCATACCCCAGAGGAGGCGAGGAGGTGCCGATGCAGTTGGGCAATGTGCGTCCCAGACTAGATGCCGCCGAGAAGGCCCGTCGTCAACGCTTAAACCTCTGCTGGTACTGCGGGAACGGGGGCCACTTCGCCAGAGAGTGCCCAGCCAAAGGGAAGCCTGCCGCCCGTCTTGCGGCGGCGTCCTCCACGGAGACGAAGGCGTCTGAGCCGACTGGCACACAGCCGGCGGGGGAAGCCAACGACCGGGTGTAGAGAGGCTCGCCAACCCGGTCAAAAAATCCATCCAAGAGCCGCCAACCGGGGTCCTGTTCCTTCTCGTGGTCACATTATGGTCAGCAAAAAGGGGACCCGTCATGATCCACGCCATGATAGACTCTGGAGCTACCAACAATTTCATCGATAGAGAGTATGCCGACTCTCTGGGATTACAATATCATGATTTCAAGAATGCCCGTGTGGTGCAAGCCATAGACGGCCGTCCCCTCAAGACGGGCCCCGTAAGTCAGTGGTCGGAACCCACCAGGATGTGGATAAGGGAACATATGGAAGAGATTTCCTTCTTTGTTACCGAGGTCCCCCATTTCCCTGTGATTTTGGGAATTCCATGGCTGACTCTCCACGACCCTAACATCTCCTGGTCCAACAGAGAACTGCAGTTTGCGTCACCGTATTGCCAAAACCATTGCCTCGTAGCCAAGGTATGCCATGCCACAGACACCGAGCCCATCATCACCTTGCCAAAGAAGTACTCCGAGTATTGGGATGTATTCAATGAGAAAGAAGCCGAAAAATTACCCCCACATAGACCTTATGACTGTGCCATTGACTTGGTGGAGGGGGCCCCGATCCCGCGAGGGCATCTCTACTCCCTGACTGAACCAGAGCAAGAAGCTCTCAGGGAATTCCTAGAGACAAACCTTCGCAAGGGATTCATCAGACCCTCTCAATCCCCAGCCGCCTCCCCAGTGATGTTTGTGAAGAAGAAGTCAGGGGAACTACGCTTGGTGGTGGACTACAGAGCATTGAACAATATCACCAAGCGGAACAGCTATCCCCTGCCCTTAATCTCGGATCTACTGGATCGGCTTCGAGGAGCCAAGGTTTACACCAAGCTGGATCTTCGGGGGGCTTACAACTTAGTTCGCATCAGGGAAGGGGACGAGTGGAAGACCGCCTTCCAGACCAAATTCGGATTATTTGAGTCCCGAGTTATGAATTTCGGTTTATGCGGAGCCCCCGCAACGTTCCAGCATTTTGTCAATGACATTTTTCAGGACTATCTAGACAGGTTCTTGATAATCTACCTGGACGATTTTTTGGTGTTTTCCAGATCACAATCAGAACATGAGAACCACGTCAAAATGGTGTTACAACGATTGCGGGATCATGGACTTTATGCCAAGCTGGAAAAATGCGCTTTTGATCTACAAGAGGTAGATTTCCTTGGTTACCGCATCTCGCCTCTAGGGCTTTCCATGGATCCAGCCAAAGTTTCAGCAGTATTGGAATGGCGGGCGCCAACTAACAAGAAAGAGGTGCAGCGTTTCTTGGGGTTCGCGAACTACTACCGCAAGTTCATTCCAGATTTTGCCCGCTGGTCCGACCCCATCACTAGCTGCATCCGTGGAAAGCAGCCTTTCCGCTGGACTGATCAAGCAGAGAAAGGGTTCCAGCAACTAAAGAAACTATTCACCTCCCAGCCAATTCTACAGCACCCAAATCCTGGAACCCCTTTTGTGGTGCAAGCGGACGCCTCTGATGTGGCAATTGGGGCTGTACTCTTACAACCGGTGGGAGATCACCTCCACCCCTGTGCCTTTTATTCTCGTCAACTAACCACACCAGAGAGGAATTACACCATTTGGGAAAAAGAACTACTGGCCATAAAGGCAGCCTTTGAAACTTGGAGACATTGGCTAGAAGGGGCCAAATTTCCCATTGAAGTCCACACTGATCATCGTAATCTAGAACATCTAAGAACTGCCCGCAAACTAAATCAGAGGCAGCAACGTTGGGCTTTATTCTTTGAACGTTTCAACTTCCAGATCCATTATGTGACCCCAGCCCAAACCAAGCAAGCAGACGCCCTGTCACGTAAACCGGAATACGCTGCAGGACGCAAGGAGACCTTTGAATCCCAACTGCTACAACCTGAGAACTTTGCCACGCTCACGGTGGGGAACACCAAATCCATTCCCATTGGTTCAACTTCCCCTACTCCAGGACCCATCTGTGCTCAAGAAATCAGGGCTAGTCAGCAAGCAGATGCCTGGGCGCAGGACCAACTTCGCCAAGGTCTGCATTTTCCCTTTTCGCTTAAAGATGGGCTGCTCTGCTATAGAAATCATGTTTATATCCCACCCGGACCGGGCAGGGAAAAAGCGCTTCGTCTGTGTCATGACTGCAAACCAGCAGGACACTTCGGACTATTTAAAACTATGCATTTGATCCTAAGGGATTTTTGGTGGCCCAAGATCCGCAAGGATGTGGAAAAATATGTCAACACCTGCCCAGTATGCCAGCGCTCCAAGATACGAAGGGAGAAGCCCTCAGGGCTTTTACACCCCCTTCCTACCCCATCTCGCCCATGGGAAATAATTTCCGCGGATTTCATCACTGACCTACCACCTTCCTGTGGATTCACCACGATCTTAGTGGTGGTGGACCTATTCACCAAGTTAGCCCATTTCATTCCCTGCGAAGGCCTCCCCACGGCCAAGGAAACTGCGGATCTATTTCTTCAACATGTTTTCAGACTACATGGATTGCCCAAGAGTTTAGTCACAGACCGTGGATCTCAATTCACCTCTCGTTTTTGGAAGGCACTACAAAAACTATTGGGCATAGACTCTCGCTTATCTTCAGCTCATCATCCCCAAACAGATGGGCAAACGGAGCGCACCAATGCCACTTTGGAGCAGTATCTTCGCTGTTATGTAAACTATCAACAGGACAATTGGGCTTCTCTGTTACCACTGTCTGAGTTTGCCTACAACAATGGAGTTCAAGCTTCTACAAAAGAAACGCCGTTCTTTGCAAACTACGGCTTCCATCCACGTTTCTTCCCCCCTGTCATTGAAACTTCAGAGGTTCCCGCAGCAGAGGATTGGCTGCAGGAACTCACAGCGGTGCAACAACTTTTGCTCCAGCAACTGGATCAAGCCAAGGAGGACTATAAACGCCACGCTGACAAACATCGCCAGCCGGGCCCCGAAATCAAGGTAGGAGATCGGGTTTTCCTGTCCACTCGCTTTCTGCCCTCCCACCGCCCTTGCCGGAAGTTAGATGCCCGTTTCATTGGTCCCTATCCAGTGGTGGCGCAATTAAACCCCGTGACTTTCAAACTCCAACTTCCGCGTTCAATGCGCATTCACCCAGTGTTTCACCGTTCCCTGCTCCTTCCGGCGGATGGTGTGCGACCTGATACAGACCAACCGGCCCCCCCTCCTGTTTTGATGAATGGGGAGGAGGAGTTCGAGGTTGAGGACATTTTGGATTCTCGCTTTCACCGCCGCCGCCTACAATATCTCATTGACTGGGTGGGTTTTGGCCCTGAGGAACGCTCTTGGGAAGACGCCTCCACAGTCCATGCTCCTGATCTAACCCGTCGCTTTCATCAGACCTATCCCACCAAACCACGACCTCGCGCCTCGGGGAGAGGGCCCCAGTTTGGGAGGGGCCTTGAGGAGGGGGATAGTGTGATGACCCATGGGCCTTGTAGTCCTGCTCAGGACATTGTAATTCCTGATGAAGATGAAAACTTGGGTTTTTTACCTTCCCAGTCTGAACTGGATTCCTCTCAGCCAGATCTTTCCCAGGCAGATCTGGGAACCTTGCACCTGCAAGAAAGTTGTCTCCCAGAAGTATGTCAAACAAGCCCAGAGCCTACTTCTCCCGTATTCTTGCGCCGGGAGTTTTGTAAACAACAGAGAAGTTTGGATTCAGCTTCGCGCAGGAGTGCAAGGATTGCAGCTAAGAATGTGGCCAATTAAGACTGCTTCTCTTGAGAATCTTTGGGGAGTCTCACATCTGGTCTCAGAGTTAGCTTTCGGTTCTGATTCCCAGAGAACTGCTTCGGCGGGAAAGCTAGACTCTATTTAGGTGTTTTACCCGCGTAGTAACTTCGCGGAGTCAATTCGTCAGCCTACGGAGCGAGTTGTGTCTGGACAGCGCGCTCCGATTCAAGCCTCGCTCCTGCTCAAGCCTTGCCTAGCTATCCAGCCTTCGCCTTGCTTCCCAGCCTTTGTTTATCTACGGACTTTGCCTTGTTTCCCAGGATCAATCCTTGCCTTGTTCCACGGATTTATCAAGTTATTCCACGGACCTTGTTCTTGTTCTTAGTTACCTTGTTCCACGTTCAAGCCTTGTTTCAAGTGTCAAGTTATTTCCTAGCCTCGCTCAAGTTTCATGGACTAAAGGACCTTGTCATCTCCCCTCACTTTGCTTGGCAAAGTGAGTGTTTCGGTTATTGGATTACAACTTTGGACCTTAATATTTCTTATTGGACCTTGCTTTTTTGGACTAATTCTGACCTTTCCTGAAAGGTCTAATTCTGAACTATTTTCTACACTTGTTTTATTAACTTTATATATTCCTTCAATAAAGATATTAGATAGATTCTGGCCTCTGTGTATGGTTATTGGTGCTCTGCAGCCTGGGTCGTGACATGGACAGAGGGTTAAGCAGATGGCCCTTTCCTCCTGCTTCAGTTGTTCATCCAGCGACTTGCCCACCCAATCTTGACACCTTATGAATGAATGCTGTTCACTTTATGAGTCCAAGAAGGAATTTTCCCTCTCCTAAAAGGAGGGGGGGTTGCCTATCCCAAATTGTTTCATTGGAAGGAGGAGTTTATTCAGATGGTGCTACTAATTAAGTTTCCAGTGGCAGGAACTATAAGGGAGAACATTGTTGGTGTTCACCTTGGCACCCTCTATATGGGGGTGAAGGGAGATACCGGGGATGGTCCTGACAAGTTGCTGGACTTGGGGGCATCTTGGAATTTTTCCACTTGGGGCTGGACCAGGGGTTCCCATTTTCTCTTATAGGGTTTTGGGGCTTGGGAGGGAGTGCCCCTAGAATGATCTTCCAATAATGACTGTCCAGGCCAGCAAGCCATTAAGTTAACTGATCCTGGGGTCAGATGTTTGTCCAGAGGTGGAAGAGGAGGTAGTCATTATGTGATACCTTGCCTCCATCAGGACCTATTTCTTTGTTACTCCCTCCAGGTTAGTTTTTATTGCTCTCAATTGCAGTTTAAATAAGTCAATAAACAACCCTTTGTTTGATATTTTGTTGTCTAGTTTCTTATTTCACAGTGTTAGTTCAATTCAAGTAACATTTAAATAAAAGTTGTCCGTAATTAAATCCTCAATGTTTTCTGGTCTCTTATTTCAGTGGTGGAATGGCAAATAAACAAATAGGTTCGTTTGAGTTGGATGATGCCTGCTGCAATCCTGAGGCCACTGGGGAGGACACAACTTGGTGCCATCAAACTGCACTGCATTGTCATTGGAAGTGAAAGCCCAACATTGAGCATATACACAGTGTTTTTCATGACGAGTGTCCCACTGAATCTTGGCCTTATCAGGAAATTTTATCAATAAATTTATCCTGAATAAATAAAAAGTTCAGGGCTCTAGGGCATAAAAATGACATTGAAAAGTCACTTCAGGCCCATAGGCTACTCTAGAGGATAGTGCCCACCAAACCTCCTGGCCTAAGGTTGCTCTCCTCCCCAAGCCTTCTTATGTACTCCCCTAAGGGGTTCAAGTAGGGTTGGCCTTTTACTGGCACATAGATTGGCCAGTAAGGCCCCCAGGTCTTAAGTAACAAAATGCTATAAATGTATCATCTACTGAATCAGTTTGTAAATGCAGTACATCAAGAGGAATAGGATAACTATTATTAAGGAAGGTGCCAGGTCCTTTGACTATCCTTCCAAACTTCATTTTGTTGCTTAATCAGAGAATGAGGGTAGTAAAAAGAAAGAGAGGGGACTGGATAAATACATTAAAGAACCATTAAGTCATGTAGTATAAACTAGATCCTTTCCCTATACTCCAAGCTTTTCAAAAAGTAATTTCAGGTTTCACTTTGATTTTTTGCAACATGCTGTGTCAATTTCACTGTATCTTTTTTGATGACTGGCGTTTAGGAAAGAGATCACCTGATGGATGTCTAAAGGTTTTTGAATTACTTCTTACATAATTAGAACTGTTTTCCCCTGTGTTTTTCCCCAAAGCCATTTGCAGCATCCTGTGTTCCTTTGACCTATGTAAAAGGCCATTTAAGCACCTTGTTGAACAACTGGGTAACGCTGCTGAGTGGTTATCCTTGAAATCGTTGGCGTTAATCATTTTAACATTTTTGAGTTCATTTTATTTTCTACCGCTAATTGCCTTATGTAAGGTTGCCTTCAAAATAAGTCTCTGTGGCTGCCACTTTTAGGTTATGTAATATAAAACAGCCCAAATACCCTTAATGGATTTTCTGTGTTCTTGCTGCTGTGAAGTCTGTTTTCTGCCCTTCCGTTTGCTGATGTACAGTGCTCATAAACAGCACTAGAATAGTGCTCTTTGTGCAAAAGCGAGGAAACCTACAAAAACTATGGTATTATGCACTTGGTTTGACATGAACATCATCATATTTTTTTTCCAAACACTCCCACCAAGAGTCAGCCATCACTTCAGCAAATGAAAATAACATAGTTTTAGTCATCATGGAAAGAACTGCAGTATCTGGAAAATTGCAAGTGACAATAATATTACAGACAGGCTATAATATAACATATAGGCCACAGCTAGGGAACTGGTAGTGTTACAGATGTTGGAACAGAGGCATATGTCAGTCAACAATGTGGCTGACTTTTTCAAAAGTATCTTAACACACATGCAATCCTCTTTCCTCCTCATACTTTCTCCAGGTAGATATCTTTAAGCAATATCAGCAATGGGAAGATGGGATCTGATACAGAATTCCAACCAATACTTTTACATTTCTTCTTCTACTACTTAATTTTTCTAGCAGCCTAAAAACATATATGTATATATGGAAAGCTTGAGTTTCTATTTCTTGATCTCTTCAGCTCTATTTGGGTTCTCCTTCTCCAAATGCCTTTCTCTAGACTCTAAAAGTTAAAGGTAAAGGTTTCTCCTGACATTAAGTCCAGTTGTGATCAACTCTGGGGGTTGGTGCACATCTCCATTTCTAAGCCGAAGAGCTGGTGTTGCCCATAGACATATCCAGGTCATGTGGCCGGCATGACTCTAGAGATAATTTATTTACACTGACTGCTTCATCTGGAGCTGTTTGGAGCAGTAATACTCCAAACTGGCCCCAGAGACAGCAACACAATCTATCCCCAACATGTGGTGGTGGGACAAAGTCTACACAGTACAGCTGGGATGAAACCAGTTCAGAAGGTGATGACCTTACCTTCCCTGTCACCATCACCACTGCCAGACAGCTGCAGAGTTCTTGGCCATTATCTGTACCTCATGATGATATCCGCAGAGGTGCCCGCCCACATGTCCATGAAGGAAATGAGAGCTAATCCTATTTTCCTCTTCCTGGCAGTAGTGATGGGTATGACATGGGCCTGATCTGTTTTCCTTTTCCTTTGCAGATAAGCACAGGGAAAGGGTGATGGTGGTGGCAGCCCTATGGTCTGCAGATCAGTCCACCTTGGATCTAGTCAAACTACCCACACTGTGCAGAGCTTCTCCATAGCATTCCCCAAATATTCTTATGATAGAACAAAACCAGTTTAAGTTGGTTTACCTCAGAATAAGGATAGGAGGTCATCGGAAATGATACAGACAGCCAGGAGCATCATTAGGCCAATGTGAGTTATTGACTATGTGTATGCAAGCCCAGAGAAGCACGGTCTTATGCACTAACTATCAGCCTATCACCTTGGTCTTGTAAGATATACAACAGGGCCTCCATAGAACATCTCAGATTCTAGACAGACTCATATGAAGGTAAAGGTTTCCCCTGACTTTAAGTCCAGTCGTGACCGACTCTGGGGGTTGGTGCTCATCTCCATTTCTAAGCCGAAGAGCCAGCGTTGTCCGTAGATATCTCCAAGGTCATGTGACTGGCATGACTGTATGGAGCGTCATTACCTTCCCACCGGATCTATTCACATTTGCATGTTTTCGAACCACTAGGTTGGCAGGAGCTGGGGCTAACAGCGGGCGCTCATTCTGCTCCCGGGATTTGAACCTGAGACCTTTTGGTCCACAAGTTCAGCAGCTCAACGCTTTAACACACTGTGCGACCAGGGGCCCAGGACAGACTCATATAGGAGGACATAAAAAATATACCAAAATAATGCTTTGCTTTGTTCTTAAGTGATAACTCCACACTCACTAAAGGCCCTTATGGCCAGATTGGGCATGGCGGGGGGGGGGGACATTACCTTTCTTGCTAGGAGGGTGGTCAGAAACTACCCGTGCAAATTCACAATCCGCACGAGTGTGCAGGGGCATCAGCTGCACACCCTCCCCTCCCTGCCCCCCGGTTAGCCCTTAAAAATTACATAAATTGTCTCCTTACCAAGGCTGAAGCCTTGCTGAGCTCTCTGTCACTGGGAAATAAAGTGATGGAGCTTTGCAGAGGTCACTGAGAAATTATGTGATGGAGCTTTGCATGACAATCCCAGGAGGCAGTCCCCACAGCTCCTGAAAAGTCTGAATCTTTACAAGCACTTTAAAAAAAACACAGAATAAACCTAGATAATCAGGTTTATTCCAGGTTAAAGTGATTGATAAGTGAAAAAATTGGACACAAATGGTGGAGAGCTCTGAAAGACAAATTGAATCCCTGAAAAAAGTGCAGAGAACTTGAAGTTTCATGTGCTCTGCTAGAGTAAATAGTTGTACAATGAATGTAAGCATATTAGGTTCTATTAACTGATTTATTAGCCAATACCAAGCAGCAAAAGTATCTTGAGCATATTATTAGTGAATTGCCAACAGGTGATCAATAGTTAATAGTTTGGGCATGGCTGTGAAAGTAATATTATAATTTATAGACATATGTATAACAGTTCATGTCCATATAACATCTGATAGCGATTAAAACATTTTCCGATACATAAAACAAACATTAAGTGATCACAGTACGTGCAGATAAATACAGAAGCCTTCCTTCTTCAATAAATTATTTCCTTATCATTTTTAGTTTTTGAGTGGGAAGTATTTGCATATTTTTGTGAATCCCTTTCTTCTTATAAAAACTAAAAATGCTCTTTTGCGAAAATGAGAAACAAGTATTTATCTATTCACTCAAAACATAGCTAGGTTAGGTACTAATGTAATAAATGATATCTTTAGTATCTGCTGAATGAATATGATTCATTCACCTGTCAAAACTTGTAAAATGGGTAATGCAGGGAAATTAAAGTAGCTCCTTTTGCTGAATGGGGATGTACTTTAGACAGCCATCTATCCTCAGCCGAATCTGGGGCATTCTGCCATTATGACTTGATTTTACCCAGAGGTTCATAAAACGTCTGTTTTAATCATGGAGCCAATTTCACTTTTTATGTGACAGAATGGCAAGCATCATGGCATTAAAGAAAACTCTATTTCAAAAAGATCTTGATGCTTTAATGCCAAGTTGTACAAATACAGAGAGTCAAAGATTACATTGGATGAAATGTTTTCTCACACACATCTTCTGCAGTCTCCATGGCATTTTCCTATGTGATTGTGATAGAATGTGTTCATGATGTTTGGTGAAACCTCCTCACCAAAAAAAGATGACTATATAGTAACTCTGAATTGCTTTCCTCTCCTATTACTGGGTTTCCTGTCTTCTAGAAATGGTCATAGTAAATGACACCAAAGTCATAAAGTGACAAAATAATGAAATGGAAAAGCAATTGAACAATAGATACTCTGAAGGGCTGTTGCCATTTACTGTCATGAAACCTACTGCTAACAATGAAAATTGACCATGAAACAAACCACATATGTATTTGATATATTGTCAACCCTACATAGTTTCTAGGGTTGGGGGCAAATATGAAAAACTACACATAATAAAACTGCTACCTTTTTGAGAGAACACTTCTCTGGTAATATTTAGCTTTTCCAGCATTACCAACTTTCTCTGGATTGTACTGGAAGACCAGGAGATTCCTAGAGCAATGTTTTCTCTAGGAATCTCTTGGTCCTCCAGCATGACTCTATGATCAACTTCCAGCAGAAGTTGACCATAAGGTTGCTCTGGGGGGCCTGGGGATTCCCAGAAAGAACATTTAAATCAAATCCATGAATAAACAAATCCACAAACACCAAATTCACAATGTGGAGGGCTAACCGCACACTCAATCACACAGACAGTGAATCCTGTTGCCAGTATAGCAGCATGTGTATGTATGTATGTAGGACTGATATGAACACAATTATAGTATATAGCTGGATGGTCATATAGCAAATAGCAAAAATAACCATAACAAGAGCAATAATCCTGTGTTTATTAATGATACACTGGGGTATCAGAAAGCAGGGATATCAAATTAAGAAGGAAATGCCTGCTTTAAAAGACATATCCTCAGATGCTATTACTTGGGTCATGGGATGAGCCTATTAGACACAACTATAGTAGATACACCGAAACAGTGGAATTTACCTACACAGGTGATTCAACAGGTAATTCAAGGGATCTATCTTGGTTTCACTAACAATCGGGATTCTGGCTTCAGTGCACTCTGATGTGAATACTGTTACAGTAGACCAACTTAATCAATTGCAGAAGGATGAGTGAAAGAGTCAGTGATCTGTTGAATTTAACTCAATACAGTGAGACTATTTATTTCACTAGTGTAAACCTGGCTATGACATATACCTTACTGCTGGATCTATAAGAAGGCTATATCATCAGTGACTTTATGGTAACCTCAGGTGGAGACATACCTGCGGTAATCTGGCAGACCCAGGAAATTCCTAGAGAAGATATATTTTGTCAGATGTAGTTAGAGGAAACTGTAAATACTGGACCTGTAGGTACAGGGATTGTACTGCACCTGCTTTATAGGATAAACCTGAAGAGTAAATCAAATTTATATTTCTTTTTCTGTTCGAGATCACCACCAAATTATCTCACATTACACAAAGTGGAAAAGACCTAAGTGATCATAAGCTAACATGGTAATAATACGTCTGTAATATTTTCTTATATAATACTTAATATTACAGGCACTGCAGAAAAGCTGCTCCTATTCCACTGTGCTGTGGGTATGTGGAGGCCAATGCAATGTAATGATTAAAGTGTTGAACTGCATTAAAGTGTCTGATGAAGTCTGCATTGAGGCACAAAATGTACTGTGAGATCTTGGGTGGCTCATTTGTTCTCAGCCTGGCCTATGTCACAGGGCTGTTATGGGGATAATACGGGAGGAGAAACAGCCATGTATGCCACCTTGAGCTCAAGGGGGGGGGGGGAAGCAGAATTGAAAAGAAGCAAACATTAAATAAACAAATTCTGAACAACAGTGAACTGTGATATTAATAGACAACAATTCTTGGCATGTGGTAAACTGCTACTAGAATATTCAAAGCCAACATGTTTATTTTATCCATCTCAAATAGAGTTAGGGAAATGCTACTTTCAGAAATGTTTCAGCTAGCACCCTTGATGCAAAGACACATGTAGAAAGATGGAAATGAGTAACAGCTGCTGCAGTAAACAATAGTTTGTATCACATCCTTTCGATTGAGAATGTAAATTTTACCCTGAATCTCCTGCATATTTATTGCAAATTTATTCTCAAAGAATATAGAGAAATTTAGTAGAATCTCTTAAATTAAATATAAACAAGCCATCCGTCCTTGTTAGATGCTCTTCGTTTAATTCCTTCTGTCACTTCCTTATCAGGCATGAATAGGTGTGCAAATTTCAATTAACATATTTTATTATGTGCTAACTTGTCATATAACATATTCCTTCAGAAGTTTCCTGTTAACTCAAGGAGCTTAAATATCCTTGCTGCAAGGAATAATTATAAAGTATGATATTGATGGATACCACACTTCATAAAATACGCAAGTTACATAAAACTAACATAATGGTTAGCAATGTGAAATTTTCCCTGCATTTGATGGGAGTGTAGAAATGTCATTCTATAATAAAATTCTCTATTCAATTAGGTAGGTATCATGCCTCAAATCCACTTCATTGTCTGTGTCCCCAGTGAGACATTTAAATTACTGCATGAACAAGAAGGTTTTTTTTATTTAAAAAAATCCCCAACATTAATTACATGGCAATAATGAGAGCAGTACATTTTCTTTTCTTTTTTTTTCCAAATCAGATTTGGAAAATTTTACTTGCCAATGTCCTAATCCACAAGAAAGAGGTGGTACAAGATCATCTAACTTGGAGTATGATATCTGTATGAAAGGGCAAATTTAACAAATGTATCTGGTCAAGACAATTTGTTTTTGAATAGTTCTGTTTAGGTCACTTTTTGGAAGAATCTTAAGGAAATAAATACATTTGGTTGTTTTAGCATTAGCTAAATCATTATACTGGGAAATTCATGGCCCTACAGATGCTGGCTGATTGCTACTCACATCACATCATATTTTACTCTTCTGGACTAAAGTGCTAAAATTTCCTAGCCAGCATTGAAAACGAAATAACTCTTCACCAATTGACTTTTTGAAGGAAGCATTGTTAGGTTAGCTGCTCAAAAATTTTAAGTAGCACAAATAACAGCATTTTCTGAGCAGAAAATAATATTTCTGTACAGAAAATGCTGTTTTCTCCTCAAAACACCACAGGCCAATTCTGTGTTGAACTGTGGTGATTGCCATCAGTCTAGGATTGGGTTTTTTTTCCTCTCAGGGAACATAAAAAACACATTTTATGATAATTTTTCAGATATTTTCAAAGATATCTTCCATCCCTAGCCTAGCATTGCTAGGGGCCTGATGTTGTGTCATTTCTGACCCATAGCACTCTAAGGAAGACTAATTTTCTTTGTGAAATTTGTGTAGAATGGGTTTGTGTTTGCCTTCCTCTGAGGATGAGAATATGTGACTTGTCCAAGGTCACAAATGAGTTTCCATGGTTGAATGGGGATTTGAACCCTGTTATCCCGGGTCGCAATCCAATGTTCAAACAACTATACCATCTGGCTCTCACCAGGGATCTAAGTGATGAAAAAAAAAATTCAAGTAAAAGAAAAGGAAAGAAATCTTCTGGTCACCTTGGATATGCATGATACATTAGACTCCTTACTTTATGACTGAATTGAATGTCAATCAGGAGAGCTGTCTGGGATGGAGACAGGAAGAGGAATTAAAACAAGTTATATATTTAAAGTAAGATTCAGCTAACACATTTCCTAGCTCTGATTTAGATTAAATAAACCATAAAAACTAATTTTTAAAAGCCAATGAACAGTAAGACAGCTATTTAGACTAGGACCGAGGAAAATATAGCCCTTGTCATTGGGTATTATGCATGATGGCAGTTGTAATGCAACAACATTCATGGGGTTACACATTTTCAATCTTAGACATAATTGGTTATATTTATTTTATTTGTAACAGAGCCAAGCATGTGTACTGATATACGATCCCTTTATATATATTTT
The DNA here is from genome assembly GCF_035594765.1 of Anolis carolinensis. Lineage (NCBI taxonomy): Eukaryota > Metazoa > Chordata > Lepidosauria > Squamata > Anolidae > Anolis > Anolis carolinensis. The sequence continues at coordinate 133,958,945 of NC_085845.1, read as the reverse complement.
GTTTTTCCTGTAAGTTTGCTTTTGATGCTGCTAATTAAAACATTCACACTCAACAATTGTGTTTACAGAGCACATCAAACCAGTACCAAACACATTTTACTCATTTGAATAATCCATTTAACTGGACACATGTTCAAACACTTGTGATAAAGTCCACAAGCCTGTATGGAAAAATAATTATATTTATAGCAAAAGGAATGAAGAAAATTTGAATTGCAAAATTGTGGAATTAGCATTTTTATTTAGAATTTTTATGTGTTTTTTCCTTTCTTTTTAGTAAAATTTCTAATATGCTACATAAAAAACCCACCAGTTCTAACCTTCACCTACATGGTTATAATGAGAGTATACAAACAATTGTGATATTTATTTAATATAATATATTATAACCAAACCTGTCACTGTTCCAGGAAGGCAGTGGTCATTCAAAATGTAGATATTAAGACATCTATTTGTACAACTAGAATTTGACAGCCAGCATTTCTAAGCTCTGTGTTTATAATATATAGCTTATGATCTTTTCTCACATTTGTAGCATACTATTAACACAGCTTGAAAAAAATCAGCAAGCCCAAGAAAATAATGTGTTAGTTATATGCAGTGAGAGCCTGAGACATTGATCTAGTTACTAAGCATCTTATCCTCCAATTTTCCTCACAGAAGTTTACTCAAGTGGCAGTCCATAATAGAGCATATCTAGATGGCCAGTATAAAGTGAGGTGGATGAGAATCAGCCCTGTGACATCCACATACTTCGTGGGTCCCTCAACATGCAAATGTCAGCAATGGTTCCCAAGAATGGTGCCAAAGAGGCACTCCACAGGGTGGCATCCAGCAAAACCGAACTGACTTGCCATCACAGCACAATAAAGGCAGGCAGTGAAGTAAGGTGTACTGCACACCACACCAGCTGTGGAGTTTAATGCCTGTGTAGATACACCCCTGTTTTGCATTGGTAATGGGACAGCATCCTTTACCACACCTTCAACACACAAGCTAGTTTAGGGGATAGAAGAAAGGTTGCCTGGAATAGACAACTCTATCTTCCAAAAGAGAAGAAATGCCACAAAGTTCAAGCATGATCCCTCCATATTATACACCACTTGAAACAATAATATCATTTAGCCTAATGGTTTTCAAGTCTATTTATCAGTGTATAAGTAAAGGTAAAGTTTTCCCCTGACGTTAAGTCCAGTTGTGACCAACTCTGGGGGTTGGTGCTCATCTCCATTTCTAGGCCGAAGAGCCAGCGTTGTCCATAGTCATATTCAAGGTCATGTGGCCGGCATGATTGCATGGAGCGCCGTTACATTCCTGCCAGGGCGGTACCTATTGATCTACTCACATTTGCATGTTTTCGAACTGCTAGGTTGGCAGGAGCTGGGGCTAACAGCGGGCCATCATTCCGCTCCTGGGATTTGAACCTGGAACCTTTTGGTCCGCAAGTTCAGCAGCTCAGCACTTTAACACATTGTGCCATCAGTGTATAAACCTGGTTAATTACTATGTTTTCCTATTCAATTCAGGGAGACTTAGGCATTTAGGAAGGTATGGCAGCCTGCCCTCTCAACCTATATCTGAAGGAGGCAAGCTCTGAATGTCTGGGAACTAACTAAGTTCCCTGAGAATCATGAAAGTGACACCACATCCAGGGGTGAAAAACAATTTGCAAATGTGAATGCAGCCACCACTCCATTTCCATTTCTGCATCCTTGGATTTCAATATCCAAATACAAAAAAAATTTCTCAAATATAATATTCCAAAAAGTAAACTTTGATTCTGCCATATTGTTTAAGGAAAATGATTTCACTATGCCATTGTATATACTGGGACTTGAGCATCCACGGATTTTGTCAGCCAGGGTGTCTTGGAACCAAATCACAGCCAAAGGCTCACTGTACCAAAACTGGCCAAAGGTCAACTTCTCTTTTTACTGGGGGAAAAACACAAAATATGTCTGGGTGTTCGGAGGAATCAAAAGAGTATCAATGGTGGCCTTGCACTTTGATCTAAGAAAGTATTTCCATGTCTGCAGGCTTCCAGAAGCAGAAATATTTCTGTCTCTGTCTCGTCTCTTTCTCTGTCTATCTCTGTCTCTATCTCTGTCTCCATTTCTGTCTCTCTGTCTCTGTCTCTCCCATACCCATACACAGTTTCACATATTGTCTATAATTAAGATGCTTGTAACTGAGGCAGCAGTGACAGCAGCAGTGCAAGAATAATAATAATCACACATGCGCAGAGAGAAACACAATGTAGACAGGCAATATAATATTCTCTGAAAAGACATATGAACACATGATTCTAGATATCTTTCTTTTATCATTATATTCCACTCTTCAACTGACTTAGCAATGTTCTATTTTATCCTAGAACTGCAAATCCTAGGATTCAGATAAAAGGTAAAGGTAAAGGTTTCCCCTGACGTTAAGTCCAGTCATGTCTGACTCTGGGGGTTGGTGCTCATCTCCATCTCTAAGCTGAAGAGCCGGCGTTGTCCGTAGACACCTCCAAGGTCATGTGGCCGGCATGACTGATAAAGTGGAATAATATGTGTAGTGTGGAAAAAATGTTAACATTGTTTTCTGCAAATATCTTCAGCTTTATGCCAGTCATAGACATTATCACACTGTGTTGCTTGTCATCTTCTCAAGATATAACCAATACAGGCAATTGATGGGAAAAGTCCATCAATAGCCCCTGATCATGCAACAATCCTAGGACTTACCTTGTATGTTCAGGCAATATCTGCCATGCTCACCTCACTAGAAAAAAAAATTTAAATGTTTTTTCATCTGAAGTGCCTTTTTTTTAAAGGAGGGGAAGCAGCACAGTAGGAAGGTGGAGTTATGCTGCCCATCTGGAAGTGTGGCTTTGCACAGCTGAGACATTGAAATTGCATGACACCAGGAGCTGTGCAAAGCCATCTGCCACCATGAGGGTATGGTGTCATATCCTGCATCACAGTGGGCTCCTATATTCATATAATCCTGTACATTTTGGATGGAAAGGGCAATGGCTGGGGGAATTCTTCTATTAGTTAAAAATCTACAGAGAATCCCAACACAACATGTATCAATGGAAAGACAGTCTAAAAACAAATGGGATGTATAGTAGAGTCTCACTAATCCAAGCCTCACTTATCCAAGCCTCTGGATAATCCAAGCCATTTTTGTAGTCAATGTTTCCAATATATCGTGATATTTTGGTGCTAAATTCGTAAATACAGTAATTACAACATAACATTACTGCGTATTGAACTACTTTTTCTGTCAAATTTGTTGTATAACATGAAGTTTTGGTGCTTAATTTGTAAAATCATAAACTAATTTGATGTTTAATAGGCTTTTCCTTGATCAGTCCTTATAATCCAAGATATTCGCTTATCCAAGCTTCTGCCGGCCCGTTTAGCTTGGATTAGTGAGACTCTACTGTATATAAAAAGCATCCTTTTGCCAACAAAACACTGAATAGATTCCTTCACATCTCTTTGTGAATCACAGAGGTTTCTAGTGGATCATAACCTCTTCCTATAAAATTGGGCTGACATGAATGGAAGAAAAGCATGAATCACAGCCCTGATGGAAATGCATGCATAAAGACATTTACCATGAAACTAATCCAAAGACTTAAAAGTCTGAAAGTGTTTTCCCCTAGTGTGCCCTAATTTTTACTGCCACTGTCCCACTGCCTTCCCTAAGACACATGACTACCTTTAGGGTTCAGTTCTGCATTAAAAATGCATGGTCTTTCAGTTCTCATAAAATAGTATGCCTCTTGGAAGGTCATGCACATCCTTGTCTTGCAGCAACCCGGGAAGACATGGCTTGCTTAGCACCTTTTGACAGTACAAAGGAAGACAGGCAATGCTATTCTGTAGCAGTGGGGAAAAGAGCATGCTAATCAATGCTCCTTCCCCGGAGAGCTATATGCCTGAATCAATGAGTGCTTTACCTCACCATTCAAATACTCTGTGGGATTTTTTTTAAAGCAGAATACTTTATCTAACTGCTAAGGGCATGCTACTTCTTCACAGCATATTTATTAGGACCACATACTGATTCATTTTATGATTCACTTATTCATTTTCTGGCACATATTTTGTGGAGGTGAAGGCGTAAATATCTTACAGGTACCAGATCCTGTCTAATCTTGAAAGTTAAGCAGGGCTATCCCTGGTCAATAATTGGATGAGTGACTGCCAACAAATACAAGGTGCTGTCAGCTGAAGTTCAAAGGAAAGAACAGGTAAAGTCATTTCTGAGTTTTCCTTACCCAAGAAAACTGAAGAAAATTCATAGGGTTGCCAGAAATCAATTGGCAACTTGAGGGCACATACACACACATACACAGTATCACCTATTGTCTATAATTAAGATGCTGCATAGGGTTGTGGCGCAGCTGGTTAGTAGCCAGCTGTTGTGGTTCAGTCTGATGATGAAGGAGGATTTGGGTTTATGCAGGCTGGTCCAGGAAATGTTGAACACTCTGAATTGTCAGTTGAAGGCTCTGAATTGTCAGAGAGGCCTCAGGCTAGCAGGGGAGCAGAAGTTGTTGATAAACAGAATAGTAGTGAAGCAGAAGTTAGTGATAAGGGTGATCTTTCACAGAATTCAGAACATCAACAAGTCCCAGGTGGCTCTGGCAGTGAGTCAGAGGAGTCTTCCTTAGATAGAGATACAAGGTTAAGGTTAAGAGGTCATCGTCCCAGACGTTCTCTTAGAATAGCTGGCAAATGTGTGGGAGCTCAAGGACAAAGGAATGCTTTCTTAGCCTGTAAACATGGTTAAATAAGAGAGAAACAGCGAAAGATTTCAGATGAAGCAACATTGATTTTGGAAGCTAAGTTCCTGTCTTGTCTATGCTCATGGAAAAGGATTCTTGCTTTTATTCATGCTGAGATCCTGTGTTTGGATTGCATTTTTGGAGTTCATGCTGTCTTGTTTTCAGGACTGATTTGATATATTAGAAACTTTGAACTATATTCTACAGATTGCCTTTACATTTGGACTATTGTTTTCTATTGACTGCTTTTATATTTGGATTATTGCTTTCTTTACTGCTTTTATTCTGACTTTGCTATCTTTTATCAATAAACTTTTTTAACCAAGTCTGCTGTGGTGGAGTGTGTACTAAGAGCAAGGTGAACCAGTGCTGAGGTGCAACACCAGCTACAATAAATCACTACTGACTGAGAGGTCATGGAATCTAAGCCCGGGTTGGATTGAGCTCCCAACTGTTAATAGCCTAGCTTGCTGCCCACCTAAGCAGCTTAAAAAACAGTTGCATCTGTTGAGTAGAAAATTCTAAGTACCACTTTATGCAGGGAGGCTAATTTAATTAATTTACGACATCATAAAACTGCCAGCAGCCTGTGGAAAGGAATGAAGGAAGTACTACCATCAAGGACTCGGTGTCACAAGTGGACGATGAAGCGGCAGCTTCCCCTGTGGCCAGAATCAGGCATACCCTCATGATGCCGGAAGCTGGAAAATGTTAAATTGCCTCTGTGTTTGTCATATGTCATATGTCTAATGGCACTGAATGTTTGCCATGTATATGTGCATTGTAATCTGCCCTGAGTCCCCTTCTGGGTGAGAATGGCGGAAAATAAATACTCTAAATAAATAAATAAATCAAATTTCATTTACTACCTGAAAAAAATAATTCCAGACTGGAAAGAATATACTCCCCACATATCTTTTAACAAATTAGGACTGAAAGAAAATCTTACATCACTATCATCTTCCTTGAAGAGGCAGTACATAGTTTCCATGTTAGTGGGAGTTTGCCTTTAGTGCAAACTCTAAAAGATGCATACAAGGCAGGGAACCCTGTTCCTAGAATTGGTGCTGCACTTTGGAACTTCAAACAGTGAAGGTAAGGAGGAAATAATGGTGAGTACATTGGCAAAGCTGTTAGGTCTGTGGGAATTTAGTCAACTTTAAATTAGATGGCGGGAGGTGACTTCCCCTCCCACAAATACATTTTAAAGCTTTTAGTTAGTAAGAATTCCTCTGACATGTGAAGAAGTCTGATGGAAGCTGCATTGTTCCAGAATAAGTGGATAATGTCTCTGCATAAGACATCATGGCTACATGGCTATATTCCATGACTTTGGATGACACTGAAACAAGGATGGAAATGGTTGCTCTTACAGCACTTTTAATCTAGAACCAAACTTCCCTTTCTTTCACAGATGTTGGGAAAGTAACTTTTTAGACTTCTGAATCCCTTGCTAGCATTACTCATGATACTAGGCGATTCTGGCCTTATCTATACACATAATAAGAGTGAAAATGTGTATATGAGTATGTGGCGAAAGTGTCAATTTACACAGACAGCCTTCCAACTCAACAAATAGCTACAACCCACAGTGCTGAAGAGCCCCCAAAAGTATTCCATCCAATGACATTTCTGGTTATAGTGAGCGTCGTGAATATGTAGCCCAAACCCTGGCAATGTCCTCCCCAAACACTACTGCCCATCACCCAAGGAATGCTTTCATTCAGGGACAATTTCATCTTAGATTTTACATTTCCTCCACAACAAGCAGGCATCCCAGTGTTCCTCACTCTCTCCATTGGTGTGGAATTTGCATGACCCACCCACTGCCTCTCCCTTAACCCTTTCCTACATTTTTCAACTCTGTCTGCATAACAAACATAGCAGAACTGAGCAGCAACTGATCATACTGGAGAGGTTTGGGGATTGATTCCACATGATGGAAATTAAAGTTCACCCTGCATGCAGACAGAGCACTGTGACCCCCACTGACAATGGACCTGGAACACATTTGGCACACAGAATCCCCATGACCAAAGAAAAATACTTGGAGAGGTTTTTGGGGAAATGACCTTGATTTATAGTCATTGTAGGTACTGGGATGTATAGTTCACCTGCAATCAATCAGCACTCTGAACTTCACCAAAGATGGAATTAGACCAAAATTAGCATTTAGAGCCCCCATAACAAGCAAATAAATACTAGAGACCTTTGGGGAAAATTCACTTTGATTGGGGAAAATTGTAGTTCATCTATATCCAGAGAGCACCGTGAACCCCAAACATTGATGGATCTGGACCAAACATGGCACGCATACCTGATATGCCAAAATTTGATTACTCGAGGGGTATGGGGGGAACTGACCTTCTTTTCTGGGAGTTATAGTTCACCCACAACCAGAGAAACTGTGACCTTCACTGATCATGGACTTGGACCAACCTTGGCACACAGAACCCCCATGACTCACTCAACCTAATGGAGGGGTTTGAAGGGACTGACTCACCATAGTGGGAGTTGTAGTTTACCCTACAGCCAGAGAGCACACTGGACTCCACCCATGATGCATCCAGAGCAAACTTGCCCAACATAACAAACTTTAAGTACTGATGGAGTTTCTGTGGGTTAACCTGGCATGATGTGAGTTGTAGATAATCCACGACCTTATGCATTTTGTACAATTAAAAAAACTAACTTTTTCAAATAATCCGGGCAATGCTGAGTACCCAAGCTACTTGGTAAAAAAAAAGAAGACTTACTACATAAGAATATCAGCTGTGAATAGATTCAAAAACTTGTAGTTTGGATGAACATTATTGCCTATTTGAACGGGCATTGTTGTTGTCATTGTCATAATATTTTCATAGATTAAATACAAGTAGAATCAGTATGTTTCTAGGCTCAGTCCCATTAGTAATTCCAGCTAATGTAGTGTGGGATATGTAAATGTAGATTAACCTTTCAACAATTGATTCAGTAAGTCCACCAAAAGGATTCAACCTTTGGTGTGTTATATATTCTAATATTGCTATCAGATGAAATGAAACAGCATATGACAGTAACAGATCACCCCTCCCAGTCAAGATGACATATCTAAGTGTTTGATGCCAATTAAGCAAAACAAGAAATGGCACTTATAGTGGCAGTTTGGTTAGGGAATGCTGTAGGAATCCATCAGCTCTGACTTAGATTAATTCTGCTGAAGAAGTGTCTTAACTCTTCCTTAAGTCAAATTCCACCCAATTTAATTTCTCTCTGGAAAAAAAAGAGAGATGTGGTTGGATGGGCAAAGATTACTAGTCATGCAGAGGAGATAATGAACAAGTCCTCCCAGAGCAACAACTACAACAAAGCTGTTGGTCCAGATTTACTGCAAAACACAATATATGTGTTGACAGGTGATCAACAGTGTCACCATGTCCATTTTATCACATCTCTTTGCATCCTTTTTATAGGCACTAGGTAATGTGCAGTTATTTGTCAATTTTTTTGGCAGAGGGAACTAGCAATATACATATAAAGTAATTCCAAAATGCATAGATTACACTCATATATATTTGACTTTTCCTATATATTCCCATTCTGAAATATATACATTAAACATATCTGCAATTTCTTTGGGAAACAAACAATACCAGTATTTGAAAAAAAGAAAAAATAAATAGAAGTAAATGGGCTTGTTTCATTCTAAGTATTAGCTGTATGTTCAACAAATGTTTTAATATTGTGAGAGTTTGTACATATGTGCTTTCAAATAAACACCTTTTCTGGCCCATCCACCTGTTACAGTGTTCTCATTTCTGCAATTTTGTTAGCCCAAACATACCCTTATATGTTTCATTGATGCATTGCTTGAATGGCACAATGTGTGACCAAATCCTGCAAAAACATTAATTACAAATCGCTGTATTATCACATTGACCCTTTACGAAATGTGAAATGGCATAATGTTATCCTCTGTAATTTTACTTCTTCTGATACTAACAAGGATGGAGCTATGTGGGAAACAGTAAAATCCTCTCTGGTATCATGAACTGTTTTCAAATCCATTGAAATAAAAAAAAATACTTAGGGTGCATCTATCAGAATCAGCCAGCACTGCTAATGGTCCTTTTGGTTAGAATTTTCTGGGAATTCTCATTTAAAAAAATAGTTTTCCAATTGTGGGCTCCACATTCATTTTTAATTAGATCTTTTCCCAGTATAGACAGGTACAAGAAATGTCAGAATCCACACCATACAAAAGTGTCATTTTCTCCAAGAATGATTCAATGTGCCTGAAAGTGAGTTCCTTTGTGTTTTAATTTGTGTTTCAATACCACATCTTTCTGAAAACTGAATGTAGGCCAGGACTGATAATGAAAAGTTTGTTTTTAATAGGTGTTTGAGTTATGAGAAACGCTTTATATACTTCTTAAACTATTAAACCTTACGGGGTCCTAGACAGTCCTGGTAGGAGATCAGCCTCCATGAGAAGAGTTTACTTTGAATTAAAACTTCTCTAGCCATATATGGGCTTAGGCATCCTCAGAACTAGAAAACAGTACTTCTGTGGACTAGTCCCATGTATGATACTGGTTGATGGAGTCTGGAAGTTATAGTCTGAAAAAAATCTTTTCAAAGTCACAAATTTCCATATTTACAATGAAATTTCTCTCAACTTGCACTGCATATTTGAGTGGATGATTTACTTGTATAGGGAGTCCCCAAGTTACGAACAAGATAGGTTCTGTAGGTTTGTTCTTATGTTGAATGTATATGTAAGTCGGGACAGGTATATTTTAAAGTGTTACTCCAGCCATATATAATGTGTGTGTGTGTGTGTTTGCGTGTGAGCACATGCACGTGTGGGCACTTTGGATAGTATAGGGAAGGGTTAACACCCTTGTAATGTTTCTTTTGCTGTCTGTGCCCCTGTTCAGAAGATTTCACCTTATTTTCTGTCTCTGGGTTAATTGGATTTTGAAAAAAAATTGGCTTGTTGTGGAAACAAGGATTGGTGATAAAGCTTCAGTGGGGTCACCTTTCCCCATGACAACTCTTCCAGAAATGAATTTTGCTTCCTGTTGTTTCACCCCAGTTCTTAACTATGAGTCAATCGTAAGTTGGATGTTGGTAACTTGGGGACTATCTCTATACCTGAACATTGATAACAAATGGGAATCTGTCACAGAGAACAGAATTCTGAATTCATTGGTAGTTATTATCTCTGTCATAAGGCTGATTCTTTCATTTACTGTAGTTTTCATTATTTTTTTTAATCAGGTAGACATCGGTTGAACACTTTACAAAATCTTTCACTCAAAAAATTGTATATTGACAGCCATGACACTCCCTCTATCCCAGCATTATTTGATATTTGTTATACGAGTGTTTGTACATATGTAGGTATGCATGTGTATGTAAGTGAAAGAGTTTGATATGCACTTTTATATTTCTCAACTTTTCAGTAGCAATTCACCAAGTTGACACTACATTTTCAAAAATGAAATGTATAAAAATCTACCTAAGCAGTCCTCAAGAGACAAGGCAAACATTGTCGATTTTATCCTGCTAAAGCTTGTTGAACAAAAGACATGCCAATCTACATCAGATACAAAAAGAAATTATTCTATCTCCCACCAAATGTGGGAACGTGAGGTCACCCAATGAAGCAAAATGGCTTTATGTTCAGACCAAATAAAAGAGAGAAACATCTTCACACAATGCAGGCTGTTAAAATCTTCAATTCACTACCATGAAAATTAGAATAGTCAGGTCACTAGTGTGCGTGTGTAACTTTCTGCAGGCATGCTCTATCAGCATATCCAATATCTCTGCATAAACAAATTTGTCAAAGTTAGTCAAGATAGTATGTATTGTATATTCTAATTTCTGTACATGAATGTCAATCCTATGGAACCAGCATCATGACTTTATCTTCTGCTTGTACCACCAAAGGAAAAGACTAGTTTCTGAACACACTTAATCAAGATACCTGTTTTTTCTATGAACTCAACTGTATTTCTCTTTGGTATGGAATGCTCTATTTTTTATTTAAAAAGTTTGATGTCACCCCTATACAAAATGAAAACATTTGATCCTATTCAATCATTTATTCATTTTCAATTTGCATTTTCTATATCAAAATGCTACAAGGAAAAAAAAATAATTGGTGAAAATAAGGAAAAGCACTAATATATTTTAAATGTTCAGATTATTGAGCAGTTATCAGTGCTAGATAATCCTAGACTGTTCTTAAACAATCTATTTTTTCTAAACACATACCTGTTCCAAAGCCCTTTGAGATTTGACTTCAGGATAGCTTTTGAATCCAGTATTGCGAATCAATCACCTGTGATGTTAAACATTGAAGCTGAACATAAAATGGATTTAATAGAGGTTGTTGTCACTCACCTTTTCTGCTGACTGTGCAGTTCCAAAAAAGATTGGAATAAAAGCTAACCAAATGATACAGGTGGTGTACATAGTAAATCCAATTGGTTTGGCTTCATTGAAGGTCTCTGGAACTCCTCTTGTTTTAATAGCATAAACAGTGCATGTTACCATTAAGAGAATACTGTATCCAAGAGAACAAATGAGAGATAGATCAGAAATGTCACATTTGAGAATTCCACGGGCATTTTCTGGATCCAGAGTCCTCTGTTCTCCATAGTCCACTATGATGTGTGGTGGGTCAACACCAAACCAGATGAATACTCCTACAAGCTGTACGGAGATGAGGCTGAAAGTAATTACCAACTGGGAAGCTGGGCTGATGAATTTAGGAGCAGTGACAGACTTTTTCCCTTGCTCAAATATTCGATGGATCCGGTTGGTTTTGGTGAGCAAGGCTGCATAACTGAAACACATGCCAAGGCCTAGAAAGATCCGTCGGAAACTGCAGATGGCAGTATCAGGGCTTGCAATCATTAAAAAGGTGATGGAGTAGCAGAGGAAAATCCCAGTCAAGAGGACATAGCTGAGCTCACGCCCAGAGGCCCGGACGATGGGTGTGTCATTGTGACGCACAAAGGTCACAATGACAAAGGTTGTGGCAATGATCCCAAGGATAGCTATAAAGACAGGTACGACAGCCCAGGGGGAATGCCACTCCAGCTTGATGATAGGAATCTGTTGGCAGTCTGTGCGGTTAAGGTTGGGTCTCTTGTCAAATGGGCACATTTCACAGGTGACCTCATCCAATTGGTAATGGTAACCTTCACAGCGCTCACAGTGCCAACAGCATGGCACTCCCTTGACCATTTTCTTCCTCTCCCCAGGCTTGCATGGCAGACTGCAGACTGAGGTGGGGTGAGTTCGTTCTTTGTTGCTCCACTGCATGTCTTCTACCTGTGGTTATATATGTTAAGGACAGAAAAAAATAATGAGCCTTTCATTTTCTCTCATTTATAATATCCTAATCCTGGCTTGGGGTTTGCCATAAATCATTCTGTGTTGACAGTCCAAATGCAGTTTACCTTGATAAGAAACCTGTTTTCCCCCTCTTATATTGACTTTATGAAACTATTAAATGATTGTTCCCAATAAATCATTCGTGCCAGGAGCTTGATGAGTGTCATTAGTTTCTATTTACCTCTTTACAGCTGACCAAATTGACATCTGCAAGAAAGATTGATCGACTCCAGGCTACTTTTGAAGCAAGGCATCCTATAAAAAGGAATTTATGAGCAAATCACGTGCAAACATAGTCCTCAAACATCTAATTAGAAAATAATGGCATATGGGTTTGCAATTAGTTCCTCTTACAGTATAATGTAAAACAAACTCAACTGACCCATCAAGGACTATGAAGAATCATGTTAAATGGTTTTATCTCTATTTTAAAAAATAAAAATCATGAAGTAAAATATCCTCTTTTAAATTTTCAAATTTGTCTTATGCTTTGCTTGTTCTAGAACATTGCTATTGTAATACTTCATGTTTTAATTACATTGGTTAGTATCCCATCAGAAATTTTGAATTTTGCACACTATGTGTATGATTGCTAAACTTAATATTTCTTATTCTTTTTCAAGGGGTTCCTGAACTCCTTGGTAGGTTACTGGCTAGTAAATCAAATAAAAGATTATCAAGAATATATATCTAGAATTAATTCAGTTTGACACCACTCTAATTGCATGGCTCAATGTTATAGAATCCTGGGAGTTGTAATTAAACAAGTTCATCAACCTTCTCTGACAAACTGAAGATGTGCATCCTAAAAGTCCTGAATGGAATGCTTTTGTGATAGTAGATCATGTTTCATCTCCACTTCAGATTTTTGGGATCCAAGTGGAGAGGTTCTTTCCCTGTTTTTCTATTAAATCTCATGTTTACCATCTTTTAAAATCCTCCTCTCACAGAGTTTTCTACTCTGAGATTGGCTGTTCTCTATTATTTACCCGTGTGTGCCCCCGCTTCATCCAAAAGTCATTGGTAACATTTTTGCCAGCTCTATTCCCCCTTGCTTTTCTTGTTTCAGTGTCACAACCTTCTTCATTTTCTAAATATTCTTTGCATCCCTAGGATACAATCTCCAAGAAGGCCCTTTGCACTGCATAAATTTTAACACGCACACAAAGCATGCATCAATAAAAATGGACCGCAGACATCATAACTAATAATGATACCAATTATTCCTTTGTTTGTCTATGGATATGAAGTAATTTCCACGGAGTTTGTTAACATAAAAGAAATTAAAACAAGCCCTGCTTGCTGAATTTCCATTTCAACCCCACTCTCTATTATCATCCAATACATTCCTTTATGTCCACACTTTTTCTAAAGAATTTTAATAGTGGAATAATCAATGTAGTCATTATCCTTCCTAGATCTCTAGGGAAATGTATTTGACATGAGTAAGCATCCAGGCAGTAGAGTGATAGAAAGTTAAGACAACTGTAGCCTTGGTGAAGCTAATGACAATATCTCAATTCCTGAAAATGGCATATTTCAATCTTTATCCAACACACACTTTGCATGGGAGTGTGCATTGGAATGAGTGACATTTTTCAAACATGTCCATGACAGTGGTATAATTTTGTGTTTCATTTTTAACTTCAAGACAAAAAGTTTCTAATAAAAGATTTTCAAAATAAGTTTGCCATTAAACTGAGCCCTGGATGGAGGGATTTTGGACCTAACTAAAAGCATATGACCCTAGTTTCATGTCTTCACTAAGAATAGAAAATCCTTTAGATGGGAAAACTGTTGTATTCTTCCCATGCAGCAAATCCCAATGAGCCTCAATGATTGATCTAGACACAACAAGCCCATCTCTCTGAGTACCTAACTTATCAATTAATTGGATTCTAGCCAAGATGCAATTTCTCTGGTACTTCAGGAAAACATGTCCTTTCCCCATTTTAAGAAGTCAAAATGTTATAGAGAAGCAGTTATAGCAGGCATGGGCAAATCTTCTAACTTGGGGACCACATGCAGGCCGGAGATGGGTGGGGGGCCAGGAAGTAGGGGCTTCCCCGCAAATCCCCCCACCCTTTTCTCTCCTTCTCTTCTCTTTCAGAAGCAGAGAGTGAAGGAAAGACAGAAAACATTTGAATTCCAAAAGGGTTAGCCTTGGTCAGGATGAGATGGTGGACGGGGGAGAAAAAAGGGTATCCATTAGACCCCATATTGCCTACTCCTTATGTATAATCCTAGAATCCTAGAGCTGGAAGAAACCCCCAAGGGCCATGCAGTCCAACCCCTTGCCATGCAAGGAGGCATAATCAAAGCACTCCTGATAGACAGCCTCTGCAGAAATGCCACTACACTCTGAAGCAGCCTATGCCACTCTCCAAAAGCTCTTACAATCAGGAAGTTCTTCCTAATATTTTTAGTCAAATCTCTTTCCCTGCCATTTGAAACCATTGGAGCAGCAGAAAGTCAGTTTTTCCCCTCCCTCCTCTGCAATGGGACACCCTTTAAAATTTTGAAACATGGTTCTCATGTTTCCTTTCTACCTTCTCTTCTCGCAGCTAAACATCCCCTAGGAGGAATGGAGGAAGGAAAAAGAGAAGGAAAGAAGAGAGAAAGGGAGGAAGAGAAGGATGGATGGAAGGAAGAGTGGAAGGAAATGGAGGGAGGGAAGAGAGAAGGAAGGAAAGACAAAAGGGAAGGAATGAAAGAAAGAAGGAAAGACGGAGAAAAACAGAGACAGAGGGAGGAAAGAGGGAAGGAAGGATGGACAAAAGGGTGGAAGGGAAGGAAAGAGGGAGGAAAAGGAGGGAGGGAGGGAGGGAGGAAAGAGAGAAGGAAAGGATAGGATGGCGAGAGAAAGGAGGAGCTGAAAAAAGAGCCCAAGGGGCCATATCCAGCCCCCGTTTCTAGGTTTACCCATACCTGCGTTATAGGGATAACTACAGTGACATTCAAGAGTTAGACTTGCTTCTCTCATCCTCAAGGTAATGGGAGTAAATCCTGGGATGATAGCACTACCATGAAAAGTATGCAATATGTATTTGTCATGATATTTTACATCGTGCTTTGTATTTGAATGGTATACACTCTGTGACTGTGATTAATGAATTCACCAGCCCTGCTCCTTATAATGTTACCCTTGAACTACTAGAAGTACAAAAACAGTTAACTCTGAAGCATCAAGAATGTCTCAAGGAATGCAATAATAATGGTTGTTAACTGCCATTAAGTTGACTTCAACATATGGTAGCCCCATACTGTTCTAGTAAAGGTAAAGGTCCAGTCATGTCTGACTCTGGAGGTTGGTGCTCATCTCCATTTCTAAGCCGAAGAGCTGGTGTTGTCCGTAGACACCTCCAAGGTCATGTGGCCGGCATGACTGCATGGAGCACCGTTACCTTCTCGCCGGAGCGATACCTATTGATCTACTCACATTAACATGTTTTTGAACTGCTAGATTGACAGAAGCTGGAGCTAACAGCAGCCACTCACATCACTCCCGGGGTTTGAACCTGGGACCTTTCGGTCTGCAAGTTCAGCAGCTCAGTGCTATAACACACTTCTCCACTGGGGCTCCTTTTGAGCAAAAGGAAGCAGCTACCATATTCATTTAATCTTATACTATGCAGTATTTCACAAAAATTCATCCCAATATTGTCCTCACACTTAAGGTAAAAGATGCCTCCCAGAATGTTTGCAGTTGTTAAATGTACTTTAAAATGTCCCACAGGTTACACATTCAAGTGGCAGCAAAGGTAATAAATCCCCATCTTGAGAAGGTCAGTAGTAATGATTCATATAATAGTTTTCATTCCAGTGCTTCTGACAAACTATGTAACACATAATTCATATTATGACACCCCACTGGTTTGAGAGCTAGAGAATATTCTGGGTAAACATGATTGCTTCTAATTTATGGAAATAAAGGGTTTCAAAAGCCATAGGCTGTTATGACTTGGGAAGTTTAAAGACTAAAATGTGGGGCTTTGAAGTCTTAAAATGTGTGAATAAAAAAATGAAATAGCTAATGTTCTTAATTATATTTGTAAAAGAGTAAATGATTGCAATATTTCATGCTCATATTTAGTTGTTATGACCTTAGGAAGTCGAAAGCCCATAGGACTTGCATCTACCCTTTTAACAATTTTTAGTCGGAAAGATGTTATTGTTTGCATGTAACTGTATTGTGGAAAAGAATGGCTCAGTTTTAGCTGATACAATTTAAGTGGATGATGATGTTCTTTTGTGAAGAGGAGGAGGAGAGAGAGGAATGTGAAAAGTTGCCCTTTTCTTGCCATTTTGTTTCATTCTTGTAAACCTTCAGGGCAGACAGAAGCATAATGAATGACTATAATGTGGCAAAAAGTTGGCTCAGATGATACTCTCTATGCTTTTTTAAGCACCAGTGGACATGGTGAATGACGCAGGGGAGCATCTCACTCTGTATCATGTGTCTTCTTGTCTGTTCTTATATTAATTGGCTCGTGGATAGATATATGCTCTTCATCAATGACTTACATTTCTACCAGCGATGGCCCTCCTACCACAGCAGCTGCCATCTGCTGGACCTTGATCTGGATTAAGACTGCCGAAAAGGTAAAGGTAAAGATTTCCCCTTGACATTAAGTCTAGTCGAGTCTGACTCTGGAGCATGGTGCTCATCTCCATTTCTAAGTCAAAGAGCCAGTTTGTTGTGATTTATTGTTAAGTCACTTCCGACTCTTCGTGACCTTATGGACCAGCCCATGCCAGAGCTCCCTGTTGGCCGTCACCACCCCCAGCTCCTTTAAGGTCAAGCCAGTCACTTCAAGGATACCATCCATCCATCTTGCCCTTGGTCGGCCCCTCTTCCTTTTTGCTTCCATTTCCCCCAGCACCATTATCTTCTCCAAGATTTCCTGTCTTCTTATTATGTAACCGTCATCTTTGCCTCTAATATCCTTCCCTCCAGTGAGCAGTCGGGCTTTATTTAATATGATGTATATATTCAGTTTTATCATATTTATTTACTGTATTGTTAGAAGTGTCTTATATTAACTTACTACAGAGTATAATCAAGTCCTATCAAGCCTTGTTGTTTGGTTTGGTATTGGTAAGGGCTAATCAATAAAATGTATTGTTATTTTCTTTCTAAAATTGTATTAAGTCAGCCACAATGTTCTTGATTTGGCTTTCTCACAGTTTTTAAAGACATTTTCATGATCATTCTCACTATCATCTTCTTTGCTTTGCTTTCTAATTTGTCTCATTTAGAGCCCTGGAAAAATCCCATAGCAAATATAAAACACAAACCCTGTTCTATTTAATACAGAGAATGACAGGGCCAAGATAAATCTCTTGTGTTTAGTATGCTGTTTGATCTTTTAGATCATTTGTTTTGCGAACTAGGGCATAAGCGTAACATGTTAAGTATAGAGGGCAATGAGTTCATTCGGCTTTTGGGCCCTGGTGCAACCATTCAATTGATTGATAATGTGATCCACAAACCCAAAGTACAAACAAATGATGCTACAATTCACAGAATCCCCTAACCAGAAATTTCTCTTCCCTACCTATGGTTCTCTATATGTTTGAAGAAACTCTGAAACAATTGGGGGGGGGGGGGATGACTCTGGATTTAAAAGGGAAGGGAAATTGAGAAACATTGTTTTCCCCCCTTTCTGTTGTCAATCTTCTTTTTAAAAAAGCAAAAATAAGCTGTTGGTCAGAAAACAAATTTAATATGCTCCAGGATGCATTCAGCCAGAGTGTCTAGACAATGTTCCATCCAAGAAGCACTGAGACTTAGAACTACAGAGGTTCACCATGATGGCAATATATTCTGACTTCAGACTACACTGTGGAGCATAACCAACAGCTATATTCCATTCTTATTTCTATTCTCAGAAGACTTTATATCTGCTTCAAGACTGTCCATTCAGGAATGAATATGCTGTATTCTGACTTACAGATGGGGATGAGTGTGACCTTTATTTTGATTATAAACACGCACATACATCTGGGATAAAACAAAGCTTCCACTCATTGTTTCCTATGCAACATGGGAAGCATCCCGAGTTGCCGAAGCAGCTTCTTATCACATGTGGACTTCAATTGAGGCAAGAAGCCCTGCCAGAAGTGGATCAACATTGTATGATGGAAGCTGACAGGTTCCATGCCTCAACTGAAGTCCACGTGTCATAAGACAGGCAATTTTGGCCATCTGATGAAGTCATAAGAGGCACCTCACCTTTGGTTTTTAAATGGAAGCTATAACATGGGTCTCTCCATGCTGGGAATAGTTGTATCCTACTAAATCTGGCCCATACAAATAGGATATGATATTCATTTTTGGAGATTTTGCCAGAACACAAAATTTTTATCTTATTCAGGACAGTAAGAGCTTGAAGGTTGAGATTTTCACATTTGGGAAGGGTAAAATGCCTCAATCTCATTGAGAAACGTATCCCAAGATAAAAAAAAAATCTTTTAAAATGTATTTTGTGTCTTTCCCAAACTTTTATTTGCAAAAATAAGTTTGTATAAAAATGACATTTTTCAATTTTCTGGAGGTTGTTTGCATAACATATACTGGTTTTGTAGAAGACAATTTTGAACAGAAAAAAAGAAAGAAAATGTACACAATTTTATGCAAAAAAAATTTCAAGCATCTTGGTTTTAACATGTAAATAAAACAATACTGGAAATACCTCATTATTTCATGCAAGACCAAAATAAGGAAAAACTGGCTTGCCTAGAATTAAATGAAGTTAGCATATTTTCCCACAACTACCCCAAGAAAGGTAGACATTTGCTTTATTTATCAATCTACCTTATTGACTCTCTGACAACAGCTATTTTGGTTTCCAGGCAGAATTCTTTCCTAGCTCTATGAGGAGAAAATCTGGGACTTTTTTTGATCCAACCCATGTTTCTACCTCAGAACCACAGGCTTCCACCCTTTTTGAAACAGCAATAGAGTCATGCTTTTGAACCAAATATTTATTTTGGATGTTATATTCCAGAAATGTTTGATTCACTTTGTCCAAAGGATTTCAGGAATTATATGGAAATCATATCTATTAAAGCAATTGCAATTCATCATGTATCCAAAGGAGATAATTGGATTCCAAGTACAATACAGTTTTATAAGTCTTGATAGACTGTAGATGCATGCTGGAATTTCACATATTTAATGGATGTTGTAGTTATGAAATAAGTCAAGGGCAACCAATCCATCAAAATGCAAGCAATGTCAAAAATAAAAACTGTCAAGAATCTGGATTGATAGTTTTGTTGCATTACATTGTCAAGGTTTACTAAAAATGTTCCCTAACTCGCCACTTGATTGTGAGCTTACTAACTGAATACTGGTTCTGATAAACTGGATCTTACAACAATTTTTCTAGTAATTGTTATTGTCTTCATTCTATTCTACACATTGATTAAATAATCGTGTATTTATAAAGTATATGTGCATAGAAATTGTTCTGTTATTCTTAGATTCACAATAAAAGAGCACTAATGTGTGAAATACATTATCTATATTTGGAATTTGCGCAAAGAAAAGCCCAACATGTATCAGTTGGTCAGAATTTTATGTTCAGCGGAGAGAAATCCCCATTTAACTCTTATAGCAAATATGTACAATTCTGCTGTGTGTACATATTTGTTATTGTGTGCCTCCAAGAAATGATGACTCTAAAGTGAAATTATCATGAGGTTTTCATGGCAGAATTACTTCAGTGGAGATTTATCTTTGCCTTCTTCTGAGGTTGAGAGTGTTTAGATTGCCTAAAGTCATCCAGTAGCGTTCCATGCTTGAGCAGGAATTTCATTTCTGGTCTCCCAGGGTGCTTCCAGACAGCATCAAAATAAGGGACAAATAAGTGGGGCAAAAATCATGGTACCTGACAGCAAGTTTAAAAATGAAGCTGTCAGTCCCAGTCAATACTCCACTGGCATCCTGACACATTCATTTGTAGCAGATTTTAAAAATCTGCAAGATGGACGGGGACATCCACCAGAAGTTTACTTTTTTTAAAAAAAATTGACTCTTCGAGATGCACTCAAATTCATAAGCACTGATGTGGATATCTGAATGTGTACACAAGCAAATTTCTTGTCATTGTCTCTCCACACTCTCCTCATGCTATTACTTTTTCCCTCTTGAATCTCGTTTTTCATTGGGGTCACTTCCCTGCCATACTGGTGGCCACTGTATAAATTCAAGTTCTGTTTAATTTCATAAACATCAGAACAAAGGAATGGTTGCAGAGAGTTATCATGAGAATTGTTTTCCAATTATGCTTCCATTTAGCCACATGTGTCCATGACTCCATTTGTTTTTAGCCCCCATAAGCTGTTTCAGAATTTTAAAATGTGGACTGGAGCAGTTCACACCAGCATATAGTAACAAAGTATGGCAGCTCCCAAATACATTTTCATGTACGTGGATGTGGACAGAGCTGCATGCATATTGCACAGCAAAATAAATATAGCTGGATGCATCATCAACATGGAAATGGTAACAGGGGCACTTGCCAAACTGAAGAAGTGGTCTTGGTGAGATTGCACAGGGGAGACAAATCACAACTATGTTCCAGAGATACATCTTCTAATGCAGGATCTCATCCTATGTGTCAGTGACAAAAATGTTCCTTTCCTCTCCACTCTCAAACCCCTTCTAGAATGCCATATAATCCAGTTTATCAAAGTAGATAATCCACATTATCTGCTTTGAATGGACTATATGTTTCTAAACTGCCAGTTCAAAGCAGAAAATCTGAATGTTATATGGCAGTGTAGAAGGGGACTCTTGCTACCCAATTATTATCCTTAATAATATCTGTCAGATATGTATGTTGTAAAACATGAATAGAAGAGTACTTTTAACTGGCAAAATAATGCCACAAACACACACATAAATATAGGCCAAATATGGAAGTATGGATATGAATGGACTAGGGAATTCAAAAATTAAAGACACTGTGCATAAGAAAATAAAAACAATGTTCACATTAGATGCTTAATGCAAGGTGTCCATTTTTCACATAGTTTCCACAGACAGATTTGGACCTGATTATGTTTAGCAAACAATACATGTCTTATAACCACATTTTATGATTGATAGTATTCCCCTCTATCTTACAAAATCCTTGCAAGTAGTAATTATGAACAGAAGAATCCAGACCCTATTTTCAAGGAATGCTAGTATTTTCAGGGAATATTCCAGTTTTATGCATGTTCAGTCTCTTCATATCCTGTGTGATACATATGCATTTTGTAGTTTGGGTAGCTGCACACTTGAGAGATTATGTTTTGTTGACACTGGTTACCAACTTCTTTAACCTCTCCACTTCTTTATTTCCTAGGGCTGGCTGGCTCCAGGACTAAGAAGTTTTTATCTGTTTACCTTTTCCTTACTATAAGGAAAAGGCACAATCCGTCTAGGGCAAGAGTTGGAGAGAATACAAAATTGAGAAGTAGAAGTACAGATAAATACATATGTAGCACAAAGTGTTCTGCCTCCAAAACAGAAGTAGGCCTGTACAAAACTGTATTCCATAGCCATCCTGTTTAATTGCAGCTGAGCGCTTTGAGGAAAGATGGAGCATATTAGGCTATTGAACCATGATCTATGCCAGCTGCCTATTAGCTTTCAGGTAGAGAGCAAGTGATTGGTTTTGCATGGCACTCAGGAATTAATTTCCATTTGGCTCAATTAATAGCTTAACAGTTGTACATGTTAATTGCCATTAATGCACTCAGACTCCAGGCTGGGCACATTCTTTTAAATGAAATGAAACAAACATTTTTCCTCATTACCCCAAGTTACCTTTTTATTATTTGTTTTCTTCATGGCACATTTTAAAATCAGGATTCTCCCTTGGGGACATTATCCGAAATTTCAGAGACCTCAGTTCTCACCTGCTGGTTATAATGAAAGCATACCAACAGATGAAAAAGCAAGAGTTCTTCATTCTGATAGCTTTTGTAAGCAATACCTTACTGAGATTTTTTTTTAAACAGCATTTGGTTTGAATACAGTACATTCTCATATCTCCGGGGCCTTTAACCACCACCATTTTATTTATTCATTTCTGATAAAATATGGTATCTCTAGGCATTTTCTAGGTCCTCTAGACTGAGTTTAAACCTGGACTGGAGGCCTTTCATTTCAATAGGATTCATTATTATATGCAAAATTTGGGAATGTATCCCCTGTGAATGCAGGGGCTGTATTGTAAGGACTCATAGAGGGAGGGTAGTTCTTTTGCTTCTTGTTAATTTGTATGTTAAGACCCTATAAAACTATGCTTGATTGAAGTTTTCTGTGAGCTGGAATCACTATTGAATCAAAAAGATGATGATGATTATGATGATGATGATGTTTATTTATATCCTATTTTATCTTTCCAAAGGGGACTTAAGATGACCAGAAGTATTGTGAGAAGAAGCAAATCAGAAACCAACAGAAAAATTGGATTATTTGCCAAGGCTCTCTACTCCCAAATGTCTGGAAGAGCTCACTGTGGCTCCTCCATAGATGTCTAAGACCCTTCTACACAATCTGATTCCAGATTATATGTCATAGATGTCTAAGACCCTTCCCAGAATCTGATTCCAGATTATCTGTTTATCCCAGATTATATGGCAATGGAGACTCATATAATCCAAGTCAAAGCAAATAACCTGGGATCAGATTCTGGGATATAAGAACAGTGTAGAAGGGGCCTAAGTTCTATGACAAAGTAGTAGGGACCCTTCCACACAGCTGTATAAAATCCACATTGAACTGGATTATATGGTGTGTGGACTCAGCTCATCCAGTTCAAAGCATATATTGTGGATTAGTTGCCTTGATATTCTGGGTTATATGTTTGTGTGGAAGGGCCCTAGCATTAAATGTGCAGTATCTAGCTACTAAAGCACCAATCATAACTACTAAGAACATGTGTCAAAACACAGATTCTTCGTACAAACATGAGTCTGAAAAATTTTGACTCACAATGAAATTATTATGTTACCCAATGTTCTCTTCAGACAAAAAGTTGGAATACTGTTTACAAAAACTCTGCAAACAGTAGATTCTCAGTTAACTAGAACCCAAGCAACCAGAATTCTCAAGCTATCCGCAAAAAATCCAGTAAACTAATACTTTAAATAAAATGTTACTTATATAAAATGGTTTGACTTTATTTGCTTTTAATTACTGAATTTCAATATAACTTCAAGTCAATACACAGTTTATTATATGGTATAGTATGGGGTTTAGTATTAGTTAGACTTATTACTAAATCCCATACTATCCAATTCCATAAATTGTGCATTAATTTTATATTATATTGAAATGAAATATATTAGAAGTAACCATAAACTAAATTTATCTGGCATCTCCCAGTTCACCTGGGTACTGGTTAACTGATGGTCTACTGTATTTATGTTTGTATTCAAAGTACATATATTTACCAAAGTAGTAGCAGCCAGGATTAAAACACCAGCACAACTATGTGTGAGCATAGTGAAAACATTACAAAGAAAAAAGCAATACCACTGAATTAAGTTGATTTCCTTCATGTCCTTTGAAATGAAGGTAAAAGCAGGTCAAATATTGTATAATCATTGGAAGCTAAAATGGATGTTTGCACGAGCTTTCTCAATGTGAGGAAAAGTGTGCCAAGGCAATTAGGTATGGATGGTAAACGGAAATGTATGAAAACTATTCCACATCAGAGAGGCTACATGTTATAGCACCTGATAAACAGCAGAATGAAATATAACTTGGTGCTACCAGGATAGGGGAACTGATAAATGCAGCAACTAGCATATGAATGATGTAGAATATTGGCTACAAATCACTAAGGATGCTTCCAGACAGAGTTTAAACCTGCTTTGGAGTGGGTTCAAATCCCCAAGCCCAGCCCCCTAAAAATGGGCTTTCCCGGTTGGAGTTCCCATGCCAGCAAGGTAAATACTCTGCTGGCTTGTGACTACCGAACCCCCCCCCCCCCAAAGCTCTTTAGATAAGAAGAAACTTACTGGGCACCATGAGGCCTTTCTGGCAGGCCTCCTGGTGTGGGGGGACAGGAAAGATTTGGCCCCTGCCTCCTGGCATGTCATTTCTACACACTAGGAGGCCTGTGCAGAGGCCGTATGGCACCTGGTAAGTTTCTTCTTATTTTAACAGTTTTGGAGGGGTTGGGGAGATGTTGGATGTTGTAGATGTAAATAAAGAGAAGCTTTACTACAGCTCCTGAACCAAAGTTTACCCTGCAGTGTAATAACATGCCGCTCAGGTTTGTGAAATAGATAACAGTAACTTTACTTCAGTTCAATAGGTCACATAGAGCAACAATATATACAGTAGTCTCTCTGACTTCTTCAGAGAACAGAGGGAATAAACAGACCTTTTAAAACAGCCTTCAGAGAGTCAGCATCCATTAATTCCATAGCTGTTACCTTTTTGCTCTCTGAGGTAAAAGTGCGTGCTCAAACCATTTCTCTCAGCAGCAAGCTAGAAAGAGTAGCCAATCAGAATGTTGGTTCCTGGCACACTCAGCCAATCAGCTGCTGACACATGTCTTTCCAGTCAACCCATTACATAATGGAGCCTTTTACAAATCCCCACAGAGGGAGGTGTCCTCTTCTCTTCTCCAGGTTCATGGGGCCCAAAGAAGCGAATTGGGCTGTGGGAACCAATTCCTGGGACTGCGGAAGCAGTATGAGGAGTTTATCTCTACAGGTTCCATACACCATTAGACCTGAGCATTTCAGGAAGGCCCGTATCTAATGTAGCATCTATTTAATTTGGGACAAAGTAGGGCTTTAAAATAATCCTCTTTTGCCTGAGGTGTCTGACAGGGTCCACATTTTGGGCCCTGTCTGGAAGGGTCCTAAGACAGTTTGAATGAGTCATCACATTTGTTACAAAGCTACATAATACCTTATCACATTGGGTTTTCTTGGCCCTTTTTCCTCTTCTGGATGAGGCCTGCTGAGTGCCATCAGATGATACTGGTTTGGCTCCACCCCCATTCCTCCCAAAGTGGAGGGGAAGCATTGCAAGGTGCTTCCTCTGCTATCATAGAGAGAGAAATATGTTTCGGGTAGCTCCAACAGAACTGCCCACATTTTTTCCCTTTCTTCCATCTGATGGGGAAAAGGGCAATGTGACAACACATGTTGCCGCCCTTTCCCAAATCTGATGTGAATAAGGACAGGGCACTAAAATGCCTTGTCCCATCCCTACTATGTGCTGGAAGAAGGAGGGAGGGAGAGTGTGCAGGGTTGCTACCCTGCATGCCTGCCATTTTGTCAGCAACTGCCAGCAAAGTGGCACAGCTCCAGGGACCATGTGAAGAGGACCATAGTGTCTCCTGAGCCAAATCCCTACATCTCCTTGATCAATAGGTACCCTTGCCAGAGAGCTAACCAATATCCAAAATCTTCCTCATGAGTGACCTTATTATGACAGCCAGAAGAAGGGCATCTGTTGTGATTCCCGGTTAACAGGAGATTGCTTATGCTAGCGACAGGAAGTGGGAACACCAGTCAGCTGCTTTCTGATCAACAGGGGGACAGATGTCCATCAATTGCAATGGCTGCTGCCCAATAAAGGGGGATTGGGAGATGTTCATGGTCCCTATTGTATGCTCTAGACCAGTGATGACAAAATTCTGGCCCTCCAGGTGTGTAAGACTTCAGCTCTCAGAATTTTTGGCTATTGGACAAGCTTGCTGGGCTTCTGAGAGTTGGAGGCTCAAAGATCTGGAGAGCCACAAGTTTGACATCTATGCCTTAAACCAAGGAATATGTAGAGAGTATGACTATAAAGCAGTATCAAATGCATGGCTCGAGGTTATGCGTTTATACATGCCTTAGAGCCCTGCTTTTTAAAGTGTGAGTCCCGACTCCAAATGGGATCTCCTTAGTTCAATGTTGGGTTAACCAAAAAAAAAAAATGGAAACAGTAAAAGGTTTCTGAACACTACCCATTTACATGAATCTGTTGGCAACAATATGCAATGTTTGCAGTGGACTCTGCAGAAATTTCTTCATCTGCACTGCACTAAAATTAAAAGCAGTCTAGTAAATGCAGATTTATTTTCAGGAAGTGTGTATTATATACCTAGAGTCATGTCACATTTCTTGGGCAGAAAGCAGTCACAAATGGAAACTGTTTCAGCCCTGTCTTAGAGAATTCCAGTAATATTTTAAGATCATGTCTCTATTTGTGGGAACTTTCTGATTTGGATTCTCTGAGAATATCAGAACCTAGCAGACAGTAAAATGTCTTTGGCTAGCAAATTGAACCAGATTCATTTGGAAACAAATCTGGAAAAATTAATTTTTGGGCAACCACTTCCCAAATTCTGGATGATTCTCATGTTTATTAAGCCAAAAAAGGGGCACTTTCCAAATGGTCATTTCTCTGCGGCATAGGTTCAGTACAGAAGAGGGCACCAGAAGGAAAATGGTTGAAAGAGCTCAGAAAAAAGCATATTTATCTTTGAAGACAAATTATGATTCATTGACTCTCTAATGAAACTTGGGTAGAAATATTGTGGCATATGACACTAAGCAAAAAGATGAGGCAGTTTGGGTGGCACATCAAATGAGGAACAGTAGTTTAGAAATGTAAATCTCATTCCAGTCCTGTTTTCTTAGGTTCTGATTTACACTGTAAGCCTGACACATTTCAAAATACTAGGTCATGAGATATCAATTGGCATTATTTTTAAGTTTGTCAGTTGTCACTGTAATAAAAGTGAAGTGAGTCCCTTTTTTAACCAACTGCCATTTATTAAACAAAAATGTAGATTTTTGCATAGCAATTAGTTCTCAATCTGTCACTTGTAAACAGAGAGAAGAATTTCACATACACCCTAAAAATGGGATGGGACCGCAGCATTTTTTAAAAGACAAAACTGAAGGTTTGAATAAATTGTCATGTTTAATTTCCAAAAGCAGGGGGAAAGGCAACATCTGTATTGCTGTTTTTAATATAAACTGTCAAGCATGAGTAAAATGTCACTTTTTGGTATTTTTAATTGGTTTTCTATTAAACCTCCACTGGACTAAAGTAACCTTGTTATTATGAAATATCCATAGATATGAATCTATGCAAAGGAGAAACTAAAATCAGAATAATCTCAAAATCTCATCCCAATTTTCCAACACATTTGGTTAAATATGTAGAGAGAAACTACTATATGTCTATCTCAAGTTGTACACACATAATATTGCAGGTCTGAAGAGCCCTTTCATAAACAAAAATATAAGGTCCTTTTTCACATTTAGAGCTTTCAAAGGTAGAAGGAGCTCTTCTCTTCATACATGTCTCTTCTTTACAAACAGATTTACAGTGGAGGGGATGTGAAATTCTCTCCTTATGTATTTAAACAATGTATTTCAGAAATGCCCAAAGAGGTCTTTACTGTGTATAAATCAGCACTTTTAGCAGAAGGACTAGCTAAAGAAACCGTAGACTCAATCCAAGTTTATTATTTGTGATGCCTGAGTGTGTCAGCAATCACTCTTGTTTCTTCTCCTAAGATTTTCTTTCTTCCTCAATCAGAGAAATAAGCCAAGGATATATTACGGATTCATTTGCTAAGATTTTTTTTTTAAAAAATAATCAAGCCAAAGAATCAACTGAAGCCTCATGGGATATGACAAGAAACTAAACATAGAGTCAAGCTTTTGTGACTGGAGAAAAAGGGACCACCACTCTCGTCCTTTGCAAGATGCACCTACACTGTAGAATTAATGCAGTCTGACACCACTTTAACTATCATAGCTCAATACTATGGAATCATGAAAGGTAGTTTGATATGATTACCTACGAGCAATATTAAGCAGAAAAGGCAAAGACATTTCCTGAAATCTGCTTGATCCTGCTTGTCTCTCTGTCTGTCATTGTTTTAGCTGTTGGGGAAAGGGTTCTTGAAAAGCTAAGCTACAACCAAAAACAATGACTGTCCCCATGTTTTTATATAATTTATCATTCCCATAATGTCCCAGCATTACAAATAGAGCAGCCTCATATCAACACCATTTCAGGCTTCCCAATAATCAAAAAGGTGCAGAAATTTTATTAAATATAAAACAAGTAACAGTTCATATAGGAAGAGGGATTTCTTTGGCCTATTGCAGAAAGAGCACAAAACTAGTTTTGTTTGGCTCAAGTGCGAGTGCTTGTATCTCTGTGTCAGGAATTCATGCATCATTAAATTTAAATATACAGTGATAATGGGTTCCAAAGACGGTTCAAGCAATCCTTTCATTACTCTTGTCACAAGTCAATTGTCTATGAGACTACATTTCTCCTTTCAAAATCTCTTGCCCATTGCTGAATTTGCACAGACAAGCTCATTATGTAATGCAGACAACACTGCTGAAGAATAGCATAAGATAGCAACCACCACAGAATGAACAAAATAGACAATCTTTTAAATAATAATAATAATAATAATAAAACTTTATTTATACCCTGCCCCATCTCCCCATGGGGACTCGGGGCAGCTCACAATGTTACAAAAGTAACAGCGCAAATACATTAACAATATACACAGTGTAAAACACAAGAAGATGATAAAACAGAAGTTAAATCAAAAAATTATACAACAGTAAAAATATCAAAAACCACCAATGCAATTCAGTCAACTTCAAAGGTGGGGGGGGGGAACTATAGCAGCAATATAAGATAAAATCATTAGATTAAAATACCCCAATGAAAGGAACCTAATAACATTCAGAATAGAATTATAATGAGGCTGGCCATCCAACAGCTGTCTCTCCAAAGGCTAGCCCAAACATCCAGGTTTTCAATTGTTTCTTAAAGGATGGTAGGGAGGGCGCCAACCTAATCTCCCTAGGGAGGGAGTTCCAGAGCTGAGGGGCCACAGCCGAGAAGGCCCTCTCTCTCATCCCCACCAAATGTAACTGTGATGTTACTTCATGCTACCAGGGTGTAAAATAAATCTTGACTTGGTATGTTCCCAGGAAGTAAACTGGGGAATAAAAACCTGTACCCTAAATGGTTCTTTATTTTTGTTATTATCAGAGATTTTGCATTTCAAGCCTGAGTTTATGTAAAAAAAACATAGGAAAGTGTCAGCAGGACATGAGAGAAGATATGCAGCTGATGAGAGGTGCAATGGGTGGTGTTTTGAAGTAACAGGAGCAGCAAGAACAGAAAAGAAAGTTATTTCCAGACTCAGCCCCACTTCAGAAGTTGGATTATCTACAAAAGGATATTTGAGAAAATATCAATACAGGATTTGGATATGGTAATAATGGAAATTGTGGCCAAAATCCTTGATAGAACAAACAGCCAGGATGTAACTGGAAAGGATCTTCAAAGTCCACTCTCAATCCACAAAGAGAAAAAAAAAACTTCCAAGAGATATGATAATATGGTTTATACAAAGGAAAGTAAGAAACCATGTGTTCCAAGCACACACCAAAGTTTTGATTGTGATAGGAATACCAGGATTGCTATACTAAGAGAATAGGCTATAGGTTTTGATGGTAAAATCCAGAAGGTGTGATGATATCGTATAATGGGCAAAAATATTGGTTAACATCTATCATGAAGACCAAGGATTTCTGTGAGAAATTTAAAAGAGCTTTAGACTCAGAGGAAAGATCAGAAGAAGGAGAAAAACAAACCCAAGCACAACCAAAAAGAATGCATGCGAATCAAGCGGACCAGAACTTAGAAAACAGAAAGAAATGACAACCACAAAGTATTTATTGGACCAAGAGAATGCTCGACAACAGCAACAGGCCATGCAGAACAAATGGATGATTACACACTGTTACAAGAATGAGGACTCTAAAGATATTCCTATTAATATAAATGGACTGAATTCACCAAACAAGAGAAGAAAAGTCTTGTTATTTGAAAAGTAAGAATGCTGATATTATAGTGCTGCAGGAGACACACATTAAACAACAAAACACAAAATACTTAAAACAAAAAAGACAAAGAGAAAATTTATCTCAGCAGGAACTTCTAAAAGGAATGGCCTGGTATTGTATATCCCCAAACTCCGGCAATCTCAAATGGTTAAGACAGACACAAGAGGCAGATTACAATGAAAAACCTTCTTTCTTTGAAAAACTTTGGAAAGAGATAAAAGATATTAAGAATACAGATATGATTTTGCTGGGAGCCTACATCCATGGATTTCAACATGGATTAAAAAACTTTTAAAGCCAATTCAGGAGAATCAAGGAAAATTACAAAAAAAAAATTCTGGAATATGGTTGAAGAACTTTCAATTGTAGACATCTGGAAGTTCTTACATCCAAAAGAAAAAGATTATACCTTCTTCTCTGTTAGACATTAGTCATACTCAAGAATGGATATAATTTGGATCACTAAGAATTTAGTAAATATTTTTAAAAGGCTCAAAACCAGTCAAGCTCATTATTGTTGGGCAGTCAACCACTGCCCAACAATAGAAATCACAATTCCAAGAAAATGATTTTTATGGAGAATTAATGAAGTTCTATTGAAGAATCAAGAAAATCTTGATAAATATACAGAAGAGATTAAAGAATTCTTTCAAATAAATACCCATTCAGAAACATCTCCTATAATTTTATGGTTCACAAGTAAATCCTAAGTGAGAGGAAAATTGATCCAACTAAACTCAATACATAGAAAGAAAAGACAGCAAATTACAAGAGGAGATTAAAGAAGGATGTTTTTAAAATATTGGAGGAAATATAGATTTTGAAACCATTAGGACAGCCACAAAAAGAAATCCAAGATTCTTCACGTCAGGTTTTATTCTACATTTAAAATGTGCATTGTTTGTGCACAATATAGCATCATCGTTTGCTATGAAGTAAATAAAATTGCTTAAAAAAAAACCCCACATGTTCTGCATAGAAAGCAGAATTTTCTGCACACACACAAATACTTAAGCAGAATAAATGCTGAATGGCATGTGATCTTGTAAAATGGAATGTTTTTTGCTGATTTTCTCACAGCAAGAATAATGGCAAAATATTCATTTTTAATGTGACAATGAAATTTATGGAGATTTACATCCTTATTCCCCACAACAATTCATTTTGGATTCCAAAGTCCTATCTAAATAAAAGGTGGTTGCTTGCTCTAGCTTAATTTGAATGTCTCACATTTCACTGTAATATTCTGAACATCCATAATTCCCAACCCAAATTAACAATTTTCATTCTTATTTTCTGTACATTCAGATCCTTTTTTCTAATATTTCAGTTAATGGAAAGAGGGGAAGAACTCAAAATCTTGCAAATTTTTGTGATATTTGCTTTACTCTATTCAGTATATTGACTCCAAAGTCAATTTTGGAATTTGCTTCTCAGACACCTTAAAATAGTCAATATATATTCAAAGGCATAGCTGTGTTCATCTGGAACAGTATGCAAAGGAATTTTGCAGCACATTTGAGACTAAGTGAGGGAAAGAGATTCATAAAAGCTTATACAACCATTTTCTTTCAGTTAGTCTCAATGGTTCTACAATTTCCTTTTCCATAGCTCATATAAAGAGAGACATGTGAGTGGGAGTCCATCTACTTGTAATTGCCTTTTAAAATATAATATAATCTTGATCCAATCTAATGTTCTCCTTATATAAGAATGACAAAAATGAAAGAGCACTTATAACTTAATTGTGACTAATTCAAAAATTCTCCCCAAGACATATACTTACCATTACACATGTGCCTCAGTTCAGCTTTCATAGATCCTGACATTATAAGGTTGAGACCCTTTATTTCTATAAAATCTCCAGCAGATATTATTTTAATAGCAATATAAAGGCCAAGTCCACAATTAGCCCCAACAACAGCAGAACCATTGAAATTGATGAAATTTGCTAACTAGTGCTTGCATAATTCAATTGGTTTTATTAGAGTGTATCTAACTAATTAAATGTCATCTTTCCATTCTATAGAATCATGGGAATTATAGTTCTGCTGTCTTGAACTATGACACTAAAAATTTCGAACAACTATTTATAAATGTTTCACCAAACTACAAAATTAAGTATCGCACAAGACAGAGACAGAATCAAACTGTTACAATGGTGTAGGATAGATTTTATCTGAATCTATTTCAGTGGGAACTAAAACTGGATTTAACCCTAATTTTTTTAAAAAATATTTTCCATTCCCTGTGTGTTCTGTCATAGATACAGGTTTTATGACTTCAAAGGATGGATACTTGTTCAAGGACTGTCTCTGCATTTTGCCACTGTGTAACAAAGATTATAGATCACTCTGCATCTGACTTCTCAACTGCCAGAAATTTGAGCCAGATGTTAATTCTAAAATATAGCAAGCTTAAGTTTAGCCAATTTAATGTTTTACATTGGAAGGACAAAAGTACACCGTAAACCTATTCAGTGTGTTTTTCGTTATTTCTATTTAATTTCCATGGATTTTCCTATAGTGGCAAGATCCTCAATAATATACAGAACTGCTGTATCCTTAGGGTTTCAATTACTCTGTGGTTTATATCTCTTTTCTCTCCAGGCTCAACCTCCAAAATATATAGTGAGAGATTATTAAGTTCTATCCCATCCTGCTGTAACTGCTTTTGAAGAATGATCCTGCAAACCTTGCCATCCTTTGTCTGCAGCTATTGATCGGCCTATTAAGGCTGGCATCTGCACTTCCTGCAAATATGTTCCCCAATGAATTCAGACTCTGTTAGAAGAGGAGAACATAATATGAGCCGCACATAGTTGTCAGACCTATTGAACACTCAGGTCTGCCTTAGCAGAGACCAGCAGTTTGCCTTTGTTATCCAGCAGCCTGTGTCTACTTGGCTTGGAGCCATCCTGTAACAGAGAAAGCTAGAGGAGTGTGTTTTCAGGAATGTATCTGGAAAGAGCAGCCATATTAACTATGCTCACACTACTCAGCTCTGAAAAAAATCCAGCAGAATTATAATTCTTGATGTCAATCTTTTTGTACACACAAATCCATCCTAATATGAGTCACATAGATCCATGCACAGAATGAACTATATCTATCCATGTTGAAAATCCATGCATGCATTTTTAAAATTCTTGGTAAATGCCTTTTCCAGACCTTAGAAATGTTACATTTTAGTGTACAACTCCCATTACCTGTCATCAGTGACTACCCTGACTGGGGATTCTGGAGACTGTTGTCCAAAAATAACTTCAAAGTTCCAATATTTTTATGTGTGTTTCCTGTGTGGTCTATCTACTATAGTATTCATACACAAAAGAAAGAAATAAAATATAAAATTATGTTTATTATCCTATTTTGAACTTAGCTGCCTGGCCTTGGAAAGATTTGAAGATACATCTTTATGAAATCCCAATAGGTCGAGAACAACCTAACAATTTTATTGATCAGCAAGTTGGCCTTATCAAAATACGCAACACATAATATAAACACAAAGAACAGTATAGATCTGGTTCAAATAAAAATATAAATATACATATACTGAAGGAAAAGGTGGAGGTGTCCAACTAGTAGCCAAACATACCTTAATCCTACGCATGAAAATCATTCCCCTTACACTGTGTGCCAATCAGATCAATATAATCTCCTTTTAGATGCTTTATAAAGATACAGAGCAACTTTTGAAGTTAAGATGGGGTTAGAACCAGCTAGTAAAAATGTGGTTTTGGCTGGTGTATCCTAGCTCATTTTACTACAAGAAAAATGCCATAAATGTTGTTTCCTATCTTTTTCGTGCAGACAGCAGTTATGCAATATGTGGTTCAAATTTTCAACTTCAGAGGCACCACAGATACAGTGTTTTTCTCCAGGAGGGAGCTGACTAAATCTACTGTGTCTCTCCACTTACTCCATTTGTTCAAATCTGGCCCTTGTAAAAGCAATTCTTAGATGTCTTGGCATACCAACTTTTAAGTAAAGCACCTGCTGAAAGCTATGTTTAAACTGACCTAATGACTTCAAGGATCCTGTGTTTGATAGAGTGGCTATGTCTTTCTGTGCTTCAATCCTTTGCATTACTAATCTTTTCTCAACATCCCTGTTGTGACTTAAGGAAGAGATTTGTAATCCACAAGTACAGAGGAACCTTATTAATTGGGCTGACAAGGAAGCTTGAATTTCACCACTAGTTTGTTCTGCCAAGCATAATTTTGGGAGTCTATGGTTTTCCATTTTTTAATTGTTTGACCAGTAATTGAAGATCCCGATTTTGGCAAGAACTTCAATAGAGTATATTTCTAATTCAGTTCTGACAGCAGTGGTGGTAGTCCTTATGTCTTCCCCCAACATGCCCAGCGTGTCAATTTTTCAAATGTTTTGTAAATATATAGAATTTCTGAAATTTTATTTGGCTTTACATCTGAAACCCAAAATCTATTCTCATAGTAGAATAGTATTGGTTTATCTGTACTCCAGTTGCAACTGATCCCACATCAAGTTGCTTCCCATGCTTGCTCCTAAAGTAAGAAAGATATCTTATTTAACCCAACTTTCTGTTTTGTCTTGTTTTGTCATGGTTGGTCATCAATGTTCTCTTCTGTTTCTAAAGACATGATAACATCATCACCTGAGAGAGTGACAATTTAAGGACTGGGTTTTTGCTGCTTTATTTATTTATTTATTTTTGTGGGGAACAGTGGCAGCTAAATTCTTCTTCATATGTTCATATGTGAAAATTAGGTTTTCCTTGCAGTTAACCAATAGTTTAATTCCTCTGCACTTGGCCTTTTTGTATTCCATTGGAAAACCTCTCAGCAGGGGATTGAGTGGTGTCGTGAAAAATCTCAGGTTGTCCTTGTAAAGGCAATTCATTTCCCTGGAAGGAGAAAACTGCCACAGCTACAAGAAAGTGACTACTTCAAACAGAGTGTGCACCAGCTCTAGGCTATCCTGAATCCAAATGTCAGTCTTTACTTTACTTTGGCATTTTGTATCCTTTGCAGTTAGGCAATAGCATTTTCAGAGCATGTCTGATTAGAGGCTTGGAACTGAGCTTACTTTCAAAAATAATTTATATCCAAAACCCAAAATCTATTTTTGTCTCAAGACAAGGCATATTCTAGGTCCTGCCGCCAAGGAAACTTGTCAGTAGGTGTTTCTAGGTAACACACAGTGAAGCATTCACTGGGAAATGACCCAGTTCTAAAATGAGATTCATTATTAATCACAAAAGGAAGAAGATTTCCTAATTTATAAATACCAAGGACTGCAAGCTTGTTCTTAACAGCTTTCCTCCTGTGGAAATTATATGACTGAGGACTCAACGCTGCAAATCCACACATTTGTCATGAAAAAATACTTGTGAGTGGAGTGCACATACTGTAGCTAAATGAATAAAACATCATCTTTGTTTTTTAAAAATACTATAGATGAATATTCTTGTTCGGATGCTTTGTATCATTATGAAAATCAACATAAATGTTGATATCGGTACAGACTTCAACTTCTCATAATGGTTATGGAATTCTTTCTGTGATGCTGCTCGGAAGCAGAGGTTAAAATGTGTCAAGACTAATAACATCTAAGATGCCCCAAATGAGTTCAGCCATGCAGCTGACATGAGCTGAATTTCTCTGGCTGTGTAGGCATGGAACTATGAGGATGAAGAGACAAACTGTCCTGTTGCATTTTCACAAGCTCCTTATCAAGTCTGAGGGTTTGCTCTTAGGTCAAAAATGTAAGTGTTTATTCCCGCTTTCAGCACAAGACTTTTGCCAAGCCTGAGGAATGAACCATTAGCTAGAGTCAACACCCGTTTATATGCCTAAAGTGACATTTCAAGGTGAATTTGGAAGTCCCTACTGTAGGCTAAACACTGAAGAAATTTCAAGGAAAACAAAAAGGGTGTTGATAAATTAAATAGTATTTCTTTTGGTTTGGTGGAGAGACTTCTATACCTTCTTACCTTAGACTACAGGAAATGTTTACACTGGTGTCAATCTAAACTCTACAGTAGATTTAATCTTCCCCTTAAGGATGAAAAACATGTAATGACAAAAGTAGAATTTTTACACCTCCCAAAACTTGTTTTTTTGGGGTGGGTGGGGGGGGGTGGAATAATATATCTCAGTGCAAGCATCTGCACATTTTTGAGACTTACAAAATGGGACATTACCAAATAGGTTTAGCACATTATATTGCTGCTTAAAATGTTTGGGCTTAACCCCAGAGGATATTCATCACATACACACCCCTGAAATGGAAGCCATTAGTTAAATCTGACAGTGTTTCTGAAAAATAAAGCATGCACAAAACAAGGTACATAAACAGTTACACTCATTCAATAATTGGCTGGATTCAAATCCCCTTGACTATTACTGTGTTTTCCTGAAAATAAGATAGTGTCTTATATTAATTTTTGCTCCCAAAGATGTGCTAGGTCTAATTTTCAGGGGATGTCTTAATTTTCCATGAAAAAGAATTCATTTTTTGTTGAACAAAAATGAACATTTATTATATACTGCATAGAGGTTATCACAAACCAGCATAACCAGACAAACTGTTAATCCTATCAAGAATTTCTTGTTACTACCACTATTTCCTTGTACAACAATCTATGGTATGTACATTTACCGATTCTGCATGCTCTGGTGTTCTGTTCAGCAGGCATGCTTCCAAACAAAAACTTTGCTAGGTCTTATTTTCGGGGGAAGCCTTATATTTAGCAATTCAGCAAAACCTCTACTAGGTCTTTTTTTCAGGGGATGTCTTATTTTCAAGGAAACAGGGTATATTCAATTTGGATAACTGTTACACATATCTGATAGGGTCTGCTTTTGGAAACTGCCCAGAGATTTAGAGAAGACCACAATGCTGTGACTAGGTTATGGCCAGGACCTTACAAGGAACTTATAACTCCCCTATTTAAACAACTTTGTTTACTTCCAGTTCATTTCCAGGCAGAAAAATGCTGGTAATGACTTATAAAGCCCTTTATGACTTAGTTGCAGACTGTATCTTTCTATATAATGCTGCCTGAATCTTAAGATCTTTGAGGAAGGTTTTTCTCTTGGTAATACTATTGCCAAGGAATCATCTGGTAAGGATCTTCATAGTGGCTGCTTCTGACCTATAGAACTCTCTCCTACAGAAAGCTTAACCAATTTACTCCGCTCTCCTTCTGGTGGCAGGTTAGAACATTTTTGCAACATTAACTGGATGTGCAGAAGAGTCTTTTAACTGGTAAAGAAGACATAAATGAAATAAATACAGAAATAAATAGCTCTCCTTAGAACTTAAGAGAGTATAATTTAGTACTCATCTACATCAGTTTCCATTGCTGAGCTAGGATTTGAATCCTGGTCTCCAAAGTCCTAACTCAAGATGCAAACTACTACACTACACTGGCTCTTCTATTCTAATTTTGATTCCTTATAGCATTACAGTAGAGTCTCACTTATCCAAGCCTCGCTTATCCAAGCTTCTGGATAATCCAAGCCATTTTTGTAGTCAATGTTTTAAATATATCATGATATTTTGGTGTTAAATCCGTAAATACAGTAATTACAACATAACATTACTGCCTATTGAACTACTTTTTCTGTCCAATTTGTTGTATAACATGAAGTTTTGGTGCTTAATTTGTAAAATCATAACCTAATTTGATGTTTAATAGGCTTTTCCTTAATCTCTCCTTATTATCCAAGATATTCGCTTATCCAAGATTCTGCCGGCCCGTTTAGCTTGGATAAGTGAGACTCTACTGTATTTTGAGTAGTGAAAGAGGAAGATATTTTTACACTGTACAATGTGCACATATAGAGGAAAACTCAATTTCAATTAGGTCTGAACAACTTCCGATTCATAAAGCTATACACAGCCTGCCAACAGCTATGTAATGAGGGAGGGTGAGAAAAATGTGCTCCTCGATATATCATAAACTAGTACATCCTTCACCCTTCACCCCCCTTACACTTGGATGAGGTTAATATTAACAGCAATTCAAGAATATCTGGAATGTCATGTCAGGTTACAAGATCTCAGTGCTTGGCCCACTTCTTCCAGTTTGCATGGGCCTTCTCCAGGTAGGAGCTAAGGGTGAGAGTTCTTCAGTTTCGGCACATGTGGTTCTAGGCAAGAGGAAATACTATGTGTAAATCTCCAGCTCAGCTAATAGAGCAACAGTTTGCTCCAGTTCTCAAGGATTAATATATTTGTGGGTGCAACTTCCAAAGAGTTTCTTGGTGTCTATGAATTTACTTAGCTTCCTTCTTTCCTTTCAATGATAGTGGTAGCAGGGTCTTACCGCCATACTACTCAGCATCTACTTTCTGGCCTGAATAAAGTCCATTAGATTAAACATTCCTAATCCCAGGGTTGTTGTATGTTTTCCGGGCTGTATGGTCATGTTCCAGAAGTGTTCTTTCCTGACGTTTCGCCCAAATCTATGGCAGGTATCCATCCCATCTTCCTAAATAAGTAGTAAGAATAATCCCTTCCTCCATTTCACTTTACTCTAGGAGCAAAGCCTTAGATCTTTGTCTTAATTTCCAAAGGGGAAAATATATTCTGTGTGTGTGTGTGTGTGTGAGAGAGAGAGAGAGAGTGAGAGATAATGTCAAGCTTCAAGCAACTGTGGCTGATGGTTAATGCAAGAAGCTTAATGGCACCATCAGGGGGGATTCCCATGACTCAGGTTTTGACCCAGAAACCTCAAGGAAAAGAATAAACCTGCTCTGGCGACTGCAACATCATACAGTCCCCATCTCTGTTCTGAGACCTTTCAGGACTCCCTTCCTACCTTTCAATGTTACGTAGTAAGAAGCTTTTAGAACATGATCCATAAATAAAAATCAGATTTAGCTAGTACTTTTCATTAGGATCACAAAATTGCGTCTCAGAATAGATGCATTATCAGGTTTCTTTTGTTCCACCATATAATCAAAGGTAATTGAGATTTTTAAAAAATCTTATAAAATAGTCTGCCAGTATAAGGTTCTATGCAACATCTGCCCTGCCCTTATACCCACACAAACTTCATAAAGTTTTCCAGCACACGGATAGAAAAAACATTGTCTTGAACCAAACTCACTTCTTTTATTAAGGCCAATATATTAGTACTGACAGTATTCCACTCTGCTTTTTTTCAATATTGTACTTTTCATCAACTATTTTCCCACATTAACATTGCCATATCAGAAATGGCATATTTTGGAGAGAGTCAAAAGTCTTTACTCAGTCCTGAATGTTATGCATTTAAAAAATCCCAAAAAATTGAAAATACCTCTCTACCTAGAAGCAATATCTGCTCCAGAAAAAGTTTCAAAGGTTAGGGTGCCTGCAGGAAAGCATTTACATTACTGAGGTCTAAAGGCAGAAAGCAATTTTATTGCTAGAGGGAACCCTGAAAATCAGTGAAGTCTGCTGACAGAGGCACCCTTAGGGACTTTACAGTGGATTTATCAACCCAGTCAGCATTTTCTACCCAAAGGGGAAGCTGGTATCACACCAATAGAAGGACAAGTGGCAAAACAGACCCTAAGGTATTAGAGCTGATGACTATAGAAAAAACATAACCAGCTGAGGAAATACTCAGTGCAGAGTCAAGGCAAAGAAAAAAAAAACTATAAGCCACAGAAGAAATAGCCAGGCTTTTTTCCAAGAGTATAGCAATATGTAATGCTTGATAAGGAAAGGCCTCACAAGAAAAATAGCCCAAAGTTGAATTCGTTCCATTAAACCAGATATCAGTGTGCTGTATGATATCAAAATACAACAAAATCCAAAATAAACAGTACAGGCTTTCAAAGACCTTTTGGCTTCTTCATCCAGCAAAAGATATTAAATATCATACAGATCAATGAAAGTAAATGAGACTGGGGCTGAAGCTATACTGACCATATGATGCAGTTCAAACTGCATTATTTCGCAAGGTAGATCCAGTCAATGTTTCTGTTGTCAGTCAGTTGTTCTGGAGGGATCACAATGCAGGCAAAGGCAGTCCCCTTCTTGGCCATGTGAGTACCAGGGCCAAAGGGCAATAAAGATCATTTCCCTTGAAATCCACATTGCGTTCTGCATTTTGATTGGCCAATAAGTGATCACCTTTTCACAGTTTTTGGATTTCTACAGTGTACTTTGGACACCATCAACAAAACTTGTTTTGTTTTCAGTTATTTATTTATTGTGCATTAATTAATAAATTTTATCATATCATAGATAAATAAAATAAATGTGTTTTCAGTTTAAAGTAGTGGTTCTCAATCTGAGGTTCCCAGATGTTTTTGGCCTTCAACTCCCAGAAATCCTAACAGCTGGTAAACTGGGTGGAATTTCTGGGGACACCAGGTTGAGAACCACTGGTTTAAAGGGTTAGACTCACACAAGAAAGCTGTAATTGTATACACATGGGGGAGAAGTGTCATGACCTCAATAGAACTCACTCCTGAGTAGACATATCTAGCAAAGCTCTGGAAGCTGCTTTATACTATGTCAACAATTCCAATATTGTTTACTCTGACTAACAACCTCTGTCCAGGATCATGTATCTAATGGCCTTTACCATCACATCCTTCCTCATATTTTCTTAGTATTCTAGATGATATGGATTGAAACTGGGACCCAAAATGCAAAAATGAAAAGTCCTTCCACACACTTTAGAACATTGCCTAGAAGGACTTCACAAAATAGAAAGTTGCTAGCTCATTCCTTGTTAATCTGTCTAACTCAAGCAAGATCCTCCTTGCATGCCAGCCCAGAGTGTGAAAATTATGTAATATCTGACAATGCCTTTTCTCAGGACTGTAGGAGCAAATGCATGTAGTGAGTGGTAATGCAAGCAGAATGCAAAATGTTGATATCCCTAGAGTGAGACATTGTCCTGCATATTGTTCTCATACCACACAAAAAGAAATAGCAGGCTTTGAGGCCTCACACTATAATTTCGTTTGCAGAATGTCAGGATATAAGGATCTCAATCTATCTCCCACAATAAGAATTTTGTAATGTTACTACTGCTTCCAAAAACCTATAGTTGGTACAGCCATTTCCATAGGACATGATATAGATCAGCATTCAAGTGTTAGATAGTTAGAGCTTTACATTGTTGCCCTCAATTGTAGGTGAAATTGCAACTGGATGCATGGAACTCCCTCCCTAGTGAAATTAGATCAACCTCCTTCCTCCTGTCCTTTTAGGAAGATGGTAAAAACCTGGCTGTGGGACCAAGCCTTTGGGACACTGCAATAAGCTAACAATAGAAAATTGTATTCTGCTGATTGGATCCAGTATGGACGATCTGTGATGGTTTTAAACAATTGATTTTGAAGTGCAGACAACTGATTTTATTGTTATGTATATTTATAATTTTGGAGACCCCGGTGGCATGGTGTGTTAAAGCACTGAGCTGCTGAACTTGTGGACTGAAAGGTCACAAGTTCAAATCTGGGGAGCAGAGTGAGCACCCACTGTTAGCTCCAGCTTCTGCCAACCTAGCAGTTTGAAAACATGCAAATGTGAGTAGATCAATAGGTACCACTCCGGCGGGAAGGTAATGGTGCTCCATGAAGTCATGAAGGCCACATGACCTTGGAGGTGTCTATGGACAACGCCAGCTCTTCAGCTTAGAAATGGAGATGAGCACCAACCCCCAGAGTCGGACACGACTAGACTTAACGTCAGGGGAAACCTTTACCTTTACCTATATTTATAATGTATAGTTTATTTTATGTTCTGGCATTGAATGTTTACCATATACAGTAGAGTCTCACTTATCCAACATAAACGGGCTGGTAGAATGTTGGATAAGCGAATATGTTGTATAATAAGGAGGCATTAAGGAAAAGCCTATTAAACATCAAATTAGGTTATGATTTTACAAATGAAGAACCAAAACATCATGTTAGACAACAAATTTGGCTGAAAAAGTAGTTCAATATGCAGTAACCCTATGTAGTAATAACTGTATTTATGAATTTAGCACCAAAATATCACGATATATTGAAAACATTGACTACAAAAATGGCTTGGATAATCCAGAACGTTGGATAAGCGAGTGTTGGATAAGTGAGACTCTACTGTATATGCTGTGCTCCGCCCTGAGTCTCATTCGGGATGAGAAGGGCAGAATATAAATGCTTTAAATAGATAAATGTTATTAATGAGGAAGAGTAACTGTGTGTCAAGGATGTTGAATCAATGTCTCGACAGCTTAGGCAATCAGATACAGAAATAGTCTCTTTAACCTGTAAAGTAACAGGGAATACCAGGACCAGTCCGAGTTTAGTATACAGGGAGCTCACAAAGCATCCAAAAGCAGTCCAAGGTCATACACAGAAGGTATTCCAAACACAGTAGCAGGCAAAACACATTCTCCAAATATTCAGTCTGAGATCAAAACACAGCTCACCAAAACTCCACGGAGCATAATGTAGAACACAAAATCCAAATCACTGGCTGATAGCATCCACATATAACAACATTCTGTTATTCTGTTAACATCCCAGCAACATTCTGTTCTAAGCATCCTTCCTTTATACTCCTCTTTAACCACTCTACAGATCTTTCATCTGTTGATCAAGTCTCCTTGACCAGCACAGCTGGATCGAGTCTACTCTCATGTACAGCCGGACAGAGCATGTCAACTCCTGCTCTCCTTCCTGAAGATCTTCATTCTGCTCTAACCTACTTGCCCCCTCAGAGACCTACTCCTGCATAGGAGTATTGCTTTCAAGCAGGTTCAACTGTTCCTCCTCCATAGGCTCATCTTCAGCTACTGCAGTGGTTCTCAACCTGGTGTCCTCGGGTGTTTTTGGCCTTCAACTCCCAAGAAATCCTAACAGCAGGTAAACTGGCTGGGGTTTTTTTTTTGGAGTTGTAGGCCAAAACACCTGGGGACCCACAGGTTGAGAACCACTGAGCTACTGGGAGGAAAACCACTTCCCCCTTCTCCCCGTCCTCCTCATCCTGACCCATGATTATGACACCATACTACAGTCTGCATCTAAGGTTGCCATCCTGAAATGCAGATTGTAACTAGTTACCCTTCAGATTGTGGTCAATAATCAGTTTTTAAAAAGGGCATATATTAGGGGATGCCTCATACAAATAGATATATTTGAGAGTTTCATATTAAAGTCTATGTCTACATAAAAACATAAACTTCTGAGAAAGTTGTAAACAAAAATAATGTGGATTTTCATGCACCTTACAAAATTCACACAAATGCAGGTATCGAGTGGAACAGAGCTATGATTCAGACTAGATATAGCCTAAGTCTTCCTCCATATCCATAAAAGACATACGTAAATTGAGGTTCCTATCCAAGTAGTTTGGGCTTTTAAAATGCAGGCTGTCCCACATTATGAATAATATAGGTTTTGTAGGTTTGTACTTAAGTAGAATTTGTTCGTC
This sequence comes from Anolis carolinensis, assembly GCF_035594765.1. Classification (NCBI taxonomy): domain Eukaryota; kingdom Metazoa; phylum Chordata; class Lepidosauria; order Squamata; family Anolidae; genus Anolis; species Anolis carolinensis. The sequence continues at coordinate 133,915,433 of NC_085845.1, read as the reverse complement.
AATCAGAACAGGTACATTTTTTAAGAATAACTCCAATCAAACATATATATTTGTTAGGTTTGGATAGCATAGGGAAGGGTGAACACCCCTATGGTGTTTGTTTTGCAGTCTGTGCCCCTGTTCAGAACATTTTACCTTACTAACTGTCCCTGTGAGAATAGGATTTTGAAAAAAAATTGCCTTGTTGTGGAAACAAGGATAAAGCTTCAGTGGAGACAGCTTTTCCCTATGATAACAGCTTTCAGGAGTGAATTTCTCTTTCAAAGGTAGATTTCTTGAATAATGATATAAAATAAAAAATCTGTGCAGGGTTTGAGTGGGAAACTCTCAGTTCTTACTCTGCTTTCTGAAGAATACAGGAAGATAGAGGAATGAATTCTAAGCCAAGGACTACATCTTCTTATATTCACCTAAGAAAAGAGTTGGGTGGACTTTTGCCAGGAAGCAATAAGAAAGTGTGTAGCAGATATGGTAGGATGCTTTATCACTACAGCAGCTGGAAGCAAAAAGCTGTTATATGCATTACTGTTGGTAGCACACTGATAATTACAGTAAAGTAGCCTCAGAGGACCAATTATTTGTAAATACTTACACTGTTCTTTGTTCTTATTGTTTATCATTTGCCTGTTACACTGCAAACCAAAGCAGTGTGAAGCCTGTTTGGGCTGTCAAGAATTACTTAAATCTGAATCTAATAGCTAATTCCAAGTAAAGTAGCTCCATTGAGTCAGTGCCTCAATGGCTGAATTGGTTTGCTAAAGCTGGACCTGGAAACTAATTTTAGGCTACGGCATCTAGGGATGGAAATGTATTCTAGTAGATTCAGGAATCTTGCTCAAATCACCCATCTCCTAAGACTAACTTCAAGAAAAAAATTACATATTTGTAATTCCTGCTATATGTTTATGAGAAATAAAAAACACTTATATTTTTAAAATGTGAATGGCTAAGAATTGTCCAACTTACAAAAAAAGGACAAACATATTTTAGTCAATGGAATAAATCTTTAAAAACATACACATTGAGAAAACACAAAGAAATGTGTTCATTATGCATAATATGTAGAAAAAATGTTGCTGTTGTGTGCCTTCATGTAATTTCTGACTTAGGACATGATAATACTGTACACAATTTTAAACTGGTGAGGGTTTTGAGTGCTACAAAAATGTGGTCCAAGGACTATGTTTTGTGGCCCATGGGATGGGTTTCTCTGCACCCCAGCTTAAGGAGCACATCCCTTAATTTAATATTTATATATCTTTAATCTGATATTCATATCTTCTATATCAAATACATTTTGGATTTTATACCTCAACTAAAAATGCCATTAATGGTGCATCCCTTTCTTCTTTGTACCAGTTCTTTTGTGAGAGAAAATTTCCACACATGTTCTGTCTTCTACTAGAGATAACACACTGAAATAAACATTTGTTCATATGCATCTGCACTACAAATTCTATATTAATTTAGTAATGATATATCACACTGATATATATAATGTAAAGCACAGTTTAAAGAAATTCAGTGAAAACATTCTTCATGCTATTTGTGATTCATCTAACTTAGGAGATCAAAAATGTGAGAAACTATATAATTAAAACTGAGAAGCACACAAACTTACATTCAGATGAAGCTGGTTTGTCCAGTGGCCAATTATTTTATATTCTGCACTTCGATTGGTTAGTTGATATTGAAAGATATCATAACGTCCAGGGGCATCTCCATTTTCATTGAAAACAACTGGTGTTCCAGCACTACCTATTAAAAATCAGTACAATATTTTTAATAACATTAATTTCTGTTAATCAAAATAGAGTTAGAAAAAAAGACACCTGAGAGAATGCTGCCAAACAATCCAACACAACCACAATACAGTATTGTTAGATGATCATCACAATATTTTTACAATGCAGGTCTCATTGTTGATCACAAATATAGCATGGCCCTTGTATCCTTGGGGGATATGTTCCAGGACTTACCATGGAAACAGAAAACTGGATAACTGAAAATCCTGTTAAAATAAATGACTTATACTAAAGGTTACCATGGAGTTGCTCTGGAGAACCTAGAAAATTACTAGCAAGAATATATTTTGTCTAATGTGGATACCAGTCCCATGGGTTCAGAGATTGTACTTTACTTATGGTTTAAGCAAAACATATTTCTCTGCTTAATGACACATAGGTATCATGACACTTCACAAGTCACACTGCATCACATGTAAAATTGCATCATTGCCTCAACGATGCTGCTACAAGAGAAAGATAACATTTTTTCACAAACTCTGAAAAATACTCCTTTTAGAAAAAAGTATGTTTAACCATGTGCACCACATTCCACCAAACAATTATGAATCTGCTGGGCTGCTAACCTTAAATATGTTCCTATCAGATAAGGGACAAGGAGCAAGGATTAATTACCAGGGATAGCCATGGTTGAGAAATGCTTCATTTTGTTGCTCAGACAGACTGGAAGATTCCTTTTTAGTAGACATTCATCTAATTTTCTTCAGTTACTGCCATACTGCCAGAGCACATCCTTTACAAGTGCAATCTAAAATATCTCTAGTCAAGACTTTGAAGGACGTTGTTTAAGGCTTTGAAGAACTCTGCATGTCAAAGTAGATAATACTATCATAGAAAATTGTCGGGATGATACAGTTAGAGATCAGCCAAAACTACTGGTGACAAGATCACAATCCTTATCTAGTTGGGCATTCCTTTTGGTTGCTCATTTCTTTCAGGAACAAGTAGGATCCGTTTCACCTTTTCTCCTGTCAACCAACCATGCTTTCTATCCCAGAACATCTTGTGTCATTTTCTTACCACACAATAACCACACAATATGCTTACTCAACCTTTCAGTGTTTTGATGTGTATTTTTTCTTAATATTGTTCTTAATTTTTTTCCTTAGTTTTTCAAAACCTGAGGGTTCTTGGTACTTTTACAGTGGCTACCTAATAGGGCTGTGCAAAAAATTGGACACGGGTCATAAGTCGTGTTTCAGTAAATCAGTACTTACAACCCTCAGACTACTGAATGTTAATCATAAGGTATGAAAATAAATTTTATTAATTAGAAGCCTTTATGTAACCAGAAGTATATTGGAATTCCTTACTCAATAAGGTAAAAGAATATAAATACTCCATTATGTCTAGGCCCAGAGGTCGACGAAAGGCCCTCCCTCCATCACAATGGCCCAATGGCATCACAAGGAGAGAATAAGAGGCAGTAACTGTTCAACTTAATCTTCTGCCATGCTGCCACCCCCTTTTCCTTGTTTGTTATGCCTTGTTTAGATTGTAAGCCTGCGGGTAGGTGAACGTCAAAATAACAATGTGTAAGTTGTTCTGAGAGCCTTTGTGTCATACTCCCTCCCTGAGAGTTCATTATCTGAGGATGAAACAGACCTACCTATGTAGATATCTGATAACAATGGGGATTTTTAGTTATGTTGTAATTTATGATTTTTTGGTTTGGACTATTTGTTATAGGATCCTCTTTGTGCTTCAGCTTCTGAACTAAATCCTACTTAGAGTTAAGAGTGGGACACTTTGTGTCTGAAGAATGGGGTATAAATACTCTAAATATATAAACAAACCCATTCTGCTATTTCCATTGAGTATCTATTCCATTTATTTATTTAATTATAGAATTAGTATCCTGTCTCTTTTCCAAAAGGGGATTCATGGTGGCTTCAAGCGTATACAAAGAGCTCATGCTGTTGGTAATAACATGGGTGAAAGAGTTAGAAGAAAGCAATGACCCCACTTTTTCCACCCATATTTTCTTGATTAATATATGCTTGGGGCTCATCCTGTAACTATTATTAGAGGCCTCTCATAACATGCAATAGTAGTACAAGCTGCTGGATTTTGAGCTGAGAGAGCCACAGAGGGCCAGTCCACAATCCTTCAGACTGTTGAGAGGCCAAATTATCATTTAAAAAATGAACAAATTCCTATGCACACTGTATATTTCGTATTTGTAATGCAAAAAACCCCAACTGCAATGAAAGAACAATACAATATTTAAAAATAACCAAAAAAATTTAACCAATATAAACCTATCAGGATTTCAATAGAAAGTGTGGGCCTGCTTCTGGCCAATGAGATAATCAAGTTAATTAGGATTGTTGTTGTTGTGTGCCTTCAAATCATTTCAGACTTTGGGCAAGCCTAAGTCTAAAACTGAGGGCAGAGGGCAGGTAAATGACCTTGGATGACCGCATCCGGCCCACGGGCTTTAGTTTGAGGACCCCTAATCTAGCACAAGAAATACTGCAGGTTACTCCAGAACTTGGAATGTCCACAGGAGTTTTAGACATGTGGATATCTGAATCCAGGGGAATCCCAATGTCTACACATCAGAAAGACCTCTCTCACTGTCCAGAAGTAGTTCCTTGGTAGAACCTTGCTCAAAATGTCACTTCTGCTGATCACATGTCTGGGTGCCTTTTTGTCACCTCACCAAAAGTGATATCACTAGCAAGGCTCTTCTAGGGGAGCTGCTTCTGGATAGTGAAACGGAAGTGGTTATGGTTCTTGGAAGGACCGGAAATTATTGTCAACACACTGTCAGCTCAATTGGCCACATGGCAGCCAAAACAGCTTCAAGACACTTCCACACCAGTACATGTGTTCTCTCTGTGGTATATTCAAAGTATTTCAGTAGTTTTAGACACGGCCCCTATCCCATCCTTTTTGTGTAAACAATTCATTGGATGATCTTCAAAATTTTACTCTCATCAAAAATGCTATTTTGGCTTCACTCCTGCCTTAAGTGCCTTGGAGGACAAAGTCAACACAGTATATTAAATGTACAGCTATCAAAAGTTAAATTGTGGATTGTATGAACAGATAGAAAATCATCATTATTTAAAAATTACACCTTTGACTTCATTGGAATTTGCAAGTATGTTTTCATTATAAAGTGAATGGAACAAAAAGAATTAGCTAGCCTTGAGAAATTAGAAACAGATAGTGGCTGACAACAATGGACACATATTGATTTACCCGCAAGGGTGCTTAACATTAATGCATTGGTCAGCATTCTGTTACCGGTTTTTTTAAAAAAGATAGACAGAAAAAAACATGTCAGATCCGATCAGCAGTCTATCAGGAGATCTTGACACTGAATTTTAATTAATATACTGCTGGCTTTCTTTGCACGTTGGATTCACGTATGTTGAATATACAAAGTTTCTAATAGCAAATAAACTGAAATTTCAACAAAACGTACATTCCAAAAATTCACCCTGTAAATGGCAAATATATAAATGGTTCAGGTTTCCCAGAATCCAAAGAAAGCATGTATCCAACAGAAGAGTCTTCCTTTGATTCCCCCCCCCCCCTTATTTTCACAGCATCTTTAACATCTTTCTGTACTGAAGAGATAAGACAGGAGAAGGGCTGCTACATAAGCACATGGCTTGCATACAAAAGGCCTAAGTTTCATTCCTTGATGTTTTCTGGCATAGCTAGAAAAGACATTTATCCCAGACTTTAAAGAATGTCTGAAAGTTGGTGCAGTCAATACTGGGCTAAACAGATCAATAGTGTAACTTGATACAAGCAATATCTCATATTGGTTCATGGTAGAAATGGAGAATAGGAAGCACGATTAGTCAGAAGTTTTCCAGAGGCAGAAAAAGTGGTCCTTCATGTCTATTCTAAAGTGAGTCAAAGGTCAAAACAGTTATGGTGCATACATTGATTGACTAAAGTTATTCATGACTAGTGAAAGTATGAGTAAGTCTGGATCTATTCCAATAATTATAAGTCAAGGCTTAGCAAAAACCAAGATGATTCATTAAATATTTTCAAAATAGCAACTATGCTGGGATCTTTTAATTTAAAAAGCTTAAACAACAAGAGTAAAAAATATGTATTTGTGCAGCAATGCAACACAAGGAAGCCCATCACACCAGCATCCTGCATGAAGTAAAGTTGGCAGGTTTGCTCCTTTAGGGTGAATGAATTTCATTCTCACTATAAAGATTTCTGTGCAAAACTGCTGACTCGATAATTCTTGAAGTATCCCTTGAGGCTGTGCACATTTGCTGAGTCATTCCCCACCATCAAATTTTATCTACCTATTTCTGTACTATCTCTGCATATGAACTCCTCTGAGATCTTCTGCAATTGAAGAAAATATCCTTCTTGTGTTATTCCATGATATCTTTGAAAAATTCAGTGATGCTTTGCAGTGCTTATGATTGCATTTGCCAAATTGATTTGTTATAATATCCTCAAATATTTTAACTCATTACTTAGTTACTTTTATTGGTTATATGTGTCTGCTCTAAGATTCCAGCAGCTTTGTAATTCTTCATCAAACAGGAAATATTCAGTTGGACCACATCACAAGAGTTAGAGATGAAAATTACAATGGTTAAATAAAGCCACGTTAAGAGTCTACTGGGGTTTATAAACTCCAGATCATTAACATCTTTTGTATTATCATTTCTAAGAGCCAAGGATTTCTTTTTACAATTGCTTTTTTTTAATTAGCTGTAAGATGGAGCTACAACATTGTCCATTGGAAATAAATGAAATTACAGTGGTGAGTAAAAGAGAAAAAAGAAGAACAGGCGCTAAACGTACAATACTCAGAAGCCCAAAAGACAGGATTATATGAGATCTGTTTGCCTCTGTGATGCATTTAGTGGAGACAGCTATAATGGTTTCAAATGAAAAAGAGAAGCTGATAAAACATTTAGGGCTCACTTTAAAGAAAGACTGCCAAAGAATGAATAATCAACAATTTAGTGGAACCAACGCATTCTAATTTGAGATGGTTATGCTGGCAGATAAAAAAGTATTATTTTCACTGAATCTGGTTCAGTGATAAATGAAGTAATTATCAATGCAAACACACAAATTGAAGAACATTTTCAAATAATGTGGAATCCAAAATAGGTAATGGTTGTCAGGGCGGCCCACTCTAATTCAACTGCATAAAATAGTGAAGAAGACTGGCACCATTTCCTCGAGTATTTTTGGAACTGAATTAGATGGAAGCCTCCTTATAAAAGTTTAATGCAATTCTAAGAAATTAAGCCAAAGATTCTTGAAACAACCCAATTGTTCTGTACTTCATCTTGTGCCACATACACATTTATATTAAGTTATGTAATGGTTCCTACCCATATAGACCATGGTTGGAAAAAGTAACAGAACATCAATGAAGATCATCTTTATCCAAGGATCTGCAAATGTAGACACACCACCACCAGTTCTTTTCAAGGATAGGTTAAAAGGAGCCAATAGTTCCTTCAGAAAATTCTGCTGAAATCTATAAGGAGATTGTTTGGTAGCAAGGCCTCACCATGGTTGAGGTGCTGGCTGATGCTGTGGCTTTCACTGTTGCTAGAAAAGCTGTTATAAAACCATCTGTTTTAGTTGCTCTGGAAAACCAAAAAATAATTTTTTTAAAAGAAATTAGGACACTAACTAATAATTTGGAAGTGCTCATAGGGTCTGTAATTACTTTACTTCGCATCCCCAACAAGGGATGTGACTCAGAAAGACCTTGAATACACTAACTGAAAACTCAGTTAAGAAATACAGTTATGGAAAGTTCAAAGAGGAAGGTTCATTTGACTTGGCAACTGCACAGTTCTTTCTAGTTACATCTGTCACATTCCAAAATTATTTAGTTTGAAATATTCTTTTCTGCCAACATTTCAATGCAATAGTTGTATTAGTTCAATTAAGGAAAAATACAATTGTCTAAGTGAGAACCCACATGGTGCAATGTTTTTGGGTGTTGAACTATTTCTGGAGATCAATGTTGAATCCCTCCTGAGCCATGGGAAACTTGCCAAGAAAAAGTCATGAGATGTTCACCTTAGGGTTACCCTAGTGAGATCCCTATATTTTGTCTTTTTACAGTGAGCCCTTGCTATCTACTATGGTTTGTCTCCAGGACCCTTAGTCGATACCAAAATCTGTGGCTGCTCAAGTTACATGCAGTGGCATCTTAAAATGTTGTCTTATTTAAAATGGCAAAATCAAGATTGGAATGCTTTGGGCTTGGGTGGAAGGGGGAGAGGAATATATTCAAGTCATGGATGGTTGAATCTGTGAATACAGAATATGCACATTCTCTTTGAAAAAAGTGACATATGAGTGCATCTTTTAAAAAAGATTCAGACTTAATATTAATAACTATGAATCTCCAAATATGCTCATTACTAGAATATGGTGAGAAAACTGCTTTATTTTAATGTAAAAAACTTAAGAAAGGTCTCTGTTTTAAGAGATTATTCTGGTCCACATCTATCTCCATCACTTTACTTGTTGAAAAATTGCTATGGCAATGTACTATCTTAGTTTCCTATGATGACTGAGATATATAGTGCCTTTAGAACAGGTGTTGGCAGTTTGTAGTTCTCCAAAAGCTCCCATCTTGCCTCACTATTGCTTATTGTCTAGACCCACAGGTTACAGTTTAGACTAATGTTCTGTGTGTTCATTCAAAGTTAGCTTCTGAGTATTTCTTATTCTATATGCAAGTACATAAAACTGCACCCCTAAGACAATTTATAATTAATACATTGCATTTAGTCTGAACCATAATAGTGTCAAATAGGAAAGGCAATACCTTTATAGGGATTAATGCAGAGAAATCACTTTCACGAGTGGTAAACACATTCATGTTCAGATGTTTAGGTTTAGATAACAACTTAATGGGTTAGAGATGGAGGATAACAAATTATTACTGTTATTTATCATGTTGATCCTTAATTATTAAAGAGACTCAATGAATCGTTGTTTATTGCAACAAGCACTACTACTTACTATGTATCTGGTGTGCAGACATTAATACCCAAGCTTGGAAGGCAGTACTTAAGTTACCAATAAACTCTTTGACATATTAATGTATAGGGCATCCAGAATACATTTGTGACTATGGGTTTTCTGAAGAGAAGCTACTACATGTAAATCAATGGAAAACAGTGCCCAGTTTTTAACTTAGCACGTGAGATGATGCTCTGTAGAATGAAATGTCTCATTGTGAAATTAATCCATCTCAAATGATCTGAAGAAAATTAATTCACTTGGTAACAATATATTTAAATTAGTATAACAATATCAAAAGTGTCACCAAAAATATTGCAAAAGGTTAAACTTAATTTTGTTTGTAAAAATATATTTAAGTCTCACTGGCTAATTTTTCTAGGGAAAGTCCGTTCTTATTACTAAAGCCAACACCTAAACTTCTACTAAATTTCCTGAATAAGGGTGGTTTTTTTTTAAAAAAATCTGTGTCTCAACAGTTGGAGAATAGGTGGTGGTTTTTCTTTTAATTTCATGGTACCAAATTTGGTGCCAAGTTCCTTCCTCAACAAATACCTCTGTCACTAGTCTAGATAATTTATCTGACCTTACATCATGAAATGTTGAATTAAGATGAGATACAGATACATCATAATTCTCAATGCAATAAGTAGAGTTTTTGTGCAGAGTTATCACTGTTTAAGTGTTTCAGGTTTCTTCTGCAATAGCGCCTTAATAGTTTTCATATTACACATGTTTCATCAAACAGTTTCTGTGGCAACTTGGACACTCTCTACCTCTCTAATCTTAGCACAGAACCTTTTTACCCCTGGAAACCATGAAATAATATCTACCCCTCCAAAAATGTATTTTTTTCCAATCACCATCTCTAGCAGAGCATCAGGGTTCTAGGAAACCCTGGTTGAAAAACCCTGCCTTAGAAAGTTGGTGTTACCTGTAGGAGCATAAAAATGGCATGTCAACATCACCAGTTTTTCCATTGGCTCTGCAGACAGAACCCTCTCTTGCCCCAGCTTTCAGAAAAGCCCTTCATTTCTTGACTATTTTCCAATATCTATGGGCACCTATCTTTCCTCTGCCATAAATTATATTCACACTGCCACATCCAGCGTATGCATGCCGTCTAACCAAGTCTGAGTCTTCAATTGATTCTTCCAGATTCAACACAGTGCTGCACATTCTACCACCACAACCCAGGAGAAATTATGCAGCAATGTTACTGCAAAATCCAGGCATGTGACAAACATACCTGTATCAGCAGAGTAGATCACAGCTGCTCCATAGTTCTCTACAACAGCATGGGAATCCATCTGCTTCTTCTTGCATACACCAGAGAGTAAACACCTCCTGGCTGCTTTACGTTTTCCCCTTCCATTCATTAATTATGAACATGATTAAATTGTTTTGCTGCTGTTTTTTTTTTTTTGATAGAAATTCCCTCCACTATTTTATAGTTTTTACACTGGCAATATTTTGCAGAATATGTCATGCCTCTTCCCCTCTAAGTGACTGTTCAAAGCTTTTGATTGACTTTGCCTGTTAGGTGTCAAACACAACATCAATTACTTTGCTATTGCTCCCTTTCCTAATTCCCTTTGGAGACAAGTGTTCTTGCAATCACTTCCAGCTCAGATTCATCACTTTTCAGCTTCTGAGCTTCAACTGTACCATCAATTATGGTGCATTCATCTCTTCTGCTGTAGCTTTCATCTTCATCAACAACTTCATCAGACAGGGCTTACATAGGCGGCATATACCAGTTCCGCAATAGTTTACCCACAGAGCCTGCCAGTTTCCATCCCATGAAGTAGAGGAACTTCTAGTGAGACTCCATGGGAAAGCTATTGCAAAAGTGGCACCGCACAGCAATATGGGAGGCTTCAGCAACAATGGGGGAAGCCAGGTGGTCAACACTTCCCCCTATTGAATGGGAACTCGGGTACATTGGGTGATACAGGGTGTGGGGCAATGGGTTCCCCACATTCCAAGATGAATACAGCAGGATTTGCCACAATGCATGGTGATTCTGTTAGCTAGTACAGTTTTTTTTGTCTTTATAGATAATTTTTCTGGTGTTGACAAGTTCCATGGTATTGAACTCATGGAATAAGAGTGAATATAGGCCACCTGGACAACAGTTTGTTAGTTTGTTGTTAGTTGCCTTCAAGTCAGCTTTGGGATTTGACAACCCTATGAATGGGAGACTGTCCCAGTCATTAACATTCCTGATTAGGTCTTGCAAAATGAAGCTGTGGCTTCCTTCACTGAATCAACCAGTTTTAGAAATGCGGCTCTTTTCCATTTTCTTTCAAATTTACTGAGTATTAGCATATTTTTAAATAAGTTATGTCATTTTGCAATGTGCCCAGGTTTTAGTTTAGCCATTTTAGGTTCTAGCGAGAGCTCGGGCTTGATTTCCTCCCAGACCCATTTATTGGTCCTTTTGATAGTCACCCACAGAACCCGCCAGCTCCCATCTCAGAATGTAGAGGAACATCCAGCGGGGATCTGTGTGTAAACTATTGTAGAATTGGCATATAATGGGCCGGGTTGTGGCACAGCTGGCTAGTAACCAGCTGCAATAAATCACTACTGACCGAGAGGTCATGAGTTCGAAGCCCGGGTCGGGTTAAGCCCCCGACCATTAAATAGCCTGGCTTGCTGTTGACCTATGCAGCCCCGAAAGACAGTCACATCTGTCAATTAGGGAAATTTAGGTACGCTTTATGCGGGAGGCTAATTTAACGAATTTACAACATCATAAAACTGCCAGCAAAACATGAGGAAAGGAATGAGGAAGTACAGCCATGAGTGGACAGTGAAGCAACAGCTCCCCCTGTGGCCAGAATCGTGAAGCTGGAAAAAAATATTAAATGCCTCTGTGTCTGTCTATATATGTTGTTTGTCTGTTGGCATTGAAAGTTTGCCATATATGTGTTCATTGTAATCCGCCCTGAGTCCCCTTTGGGGTGAGAAGGGCGGAATATAAATACTGTAAATAAATAAATATAATATAATATAATATAATATCTTCAGAATTTTCCAGTATCATTTTTCAAATGAATTAATATCCGTCCTGTCAGTTTTCTCCACTGTCCAGCTTTCACACGCATACACGGACATCAAAAATCCTATGGTTTTCTACAGTCTCAATTTTGATTAGTGACTGCCCCAAGCTGGATGGATGGATAGATAGATAAATAGATCTTTAATTCAATGTCCAACATATACTTAAAGATATGTAAACCATCAGTGGTTATTATTTAATTTCCTTAATATTCAACTGCAATCAAACTCTTGCACTTTCGATGTGTTGTCGAAGGCTTTCATGGCTGGGATCACAGGGTTGTTGTATGTATTCCGGGCTGTATGGCCATGTTCTAGAAGTATTCTCTCCTGATGTTTCGCCCACATCTATGGCAGGCATCCTCAGAGGTTGCACTTTCGTCCTTGAGTTTCATCAATGGTTATTCCAGAAAAAAGTAATTTTCTGCACAGAACATGCTATTTTTCTATACAAAACAACTCCATTGAACTTTGTATAGACTGAATACTAAACTGTGAATAAGGTTTTTAAAAAGATTTTGAACACTGTCTCACAGACAAAATAAATTACTCCTTGATTCCTTCAAGAAAAAATGAAGAATTGTACCTCTGATTTAAACATGATCCTAAAATTATATAGTTTTCCTCACTGCTGAATAGCCAGGGCTAGTCAGAGTAATGGAGCAAGCTCTCAAAATCTACATCCAGTGGTGAATGGTAGCTGAAATAACAATGGCAGATTAAATCTGCTCTGGGTTTGGGGGATTTGATTCAGCACTTTGGATGCAAGCTTGTGTCAGAATAAATGTGGATTTTGAACCAATTTTCAAAGTCAGTCTAAGGCTTGAAAAAAATGATTGTTGGTTTGTCATTGTCAGTCTTCCCCATTCTTCAAAACATCAACCACCAGTCCAACAAAGGTCCTCCTTTTTCATTCCCTTATTTGGCAAATAGTAATGGCAGGAGCAAAGCCTTGTAAACATGTTGAATCATCTTAACCCTTTCTTTTATTTTTCAAAAGGATTCAGAAAACTCAGCCTCTTCTCCTGGCTCAGTTTGAATTACAATTTCAAATCCAATTTTGTACCCAGAAGCTTCATTTAAGTCAATGGCTTTGGTTTTTCCTCCCCTTCACAAGGGATCTTTGGGCATTCATGGTTTAAGTTAAGTTCGCAAATAAATTTCAAGCACCAAACAAGCTAGGTCTGGAGCATAATTTAACTCTGCTTACTGCTTAAAATCCCTGCTTCAACCTCTAATCTGTCAACAGAGATAACAGCTGTCACATAAGCAGGGGCTCATCCAAGATACTGCTCCTCACAGAGAGTGCCACTTTGCATAATAAAACACCACTGCTGCAACAATGCAAACCATTGTGGACTTCAGATATTCAGAATGGGATGTTACAATTCAGGTGCCAAACAAAGTCAACCTGTGGTGAATATGCATTGTTGGAGCAGTATGAAATAACCGAACAGCTCATGAACCTCACCTAAATTTCTAAATGGCAAATGCTGCTCCTTAACCTTTATTTCTGTGCACAGCAAAAGAAGTATTTATCATTTGTCTCCCTTTTGTAAAAAGAATGGAAGAAAAAATCATTCAAGGAACACAACCAGAAGTCTAACAAAATCATCATAATGGCTTATACGGGCACATGGACACTATAGAATTAGTGAGGTTTGACAGCATCTGCCATGGATCAATGCTATGGAATCCTTGGATCTGTAGTTTAATGAAGTACTAGCACTCTTTGGCAGAGAACGATAAAGCCCTTATAAAGCTACAACTCCCATGAGTCCATAGTATTGAACCAAGGCTGTTACTTGGGTGTCAAACTGTATTAATTCTATACCATAGATGTGCACTACATTGTACTCAGCAAAAGGAGGAGGGGGAAATCATGTGGTTTAGCAAACAGTTGAATGTGTGTATGCTTCTATATACAGAAAGAGAGAGAGAGAGAGAGAGAGAGAGAGAGAGAGAGAGAGAGAGAAGGAGGAGGAAGAAGAGGAGGAGGAGGAGGAGGAGGAGGAGGAGGGAGGAAGAGAGAGGAAGAGAGAGGAAGAGAGAGGAAGAGAGAGGAAGAGAGGTGTCCACAATTTTACATGTAAACAAAAATAAATTATTTAAAAGAAACTACTTATATATCTTCACTGTTAGCATTTTTAACAGTGTAAGGTAAGAGATTGCTTAGGGGAGATCAATATGCATGTGGGTCAAAATCAGAATCCATGTCAAGCAACTTCTTTCAAATGTTTGTATTCAGCTGAAAAATGTCAAACATACTTATTTCCCCAATGGCTTTTCCAAATGATACCATCACGCTCTTTCACAATTAAAGAAGAACAATAAATTGTCTTGGTTTATGAAGCTTGTTCCTCCCACAAAAGAACATAAATTCAAATGCATATTTTTCATAATTCCATACATTTACAGGCCAGCAAAACAGTTCATATGTGTGTATGTATGTGTGTGTGTGTGTGTGTGTGTACACACACACACACACACACACACACAGAGAGAGAGAGAGAGAGAGAAAGGGGCAGACATACACACTCACACACAAACAAGACACATTTTTACTAATAGAAAAAAGCATACAAAAATATGTAAAAAGTTGTGGGAAAGTTGCACAAAAGAATCCACAAAAATCTGGGATGGAGGCTTCCAAGCTTGATATTGGAAATTTAAGAACCTCCGTGAGACCAAAGTTGACAGATTTTTCACATCCCTGCTTATAATTACTGCATTATCTCGGCCATTCACCTGTTGCCTCATCTTCTCACACATGTGAGAGCTTAGAAGCATTACTTGAAGTGCTACCATGAAATAATGAGGCCAGCGACAGAAATATGGATGAATAAAGGGCCATTCATTTATCTGTAATCCAAACTCTCATGGGGAACGATCAAGTAATTGAGGAGGAACAACTAAAAGTGACTCTACTGATGAGGGCCAGATGTTAACCCCATGAACATCTCCTCCACACCTGGGCAAACTGCCAGATCCCAAGAGCAGACCCAACTCACATGGGTTGCTACTCTGGCATGATTACATAGGAAGGCCCTCCTGGGTGTAGGGGTCTTTCCCCTAGGCCATACAATTTTAAAAGAGGGAGCCAACTCATTGAAGCTCCAAAGGCAGGAGTTCCTTTCCCTCACACCACACAGCTTTAAGGATCCTTTCCAGTGACCCCTGTTTGATATGAATACTGTTTGTGTTGTACATGATAACTCTTGACTGAAGTTTTGTGAAAGATAGGATATGTGCAAGATATTTATGAATGTGGTAAGCTGATTGGCTTGGGAGTTCCCTAAGCCTGTAATAGGCACAAAAGATTCCTAAGGAGTCATATTCTCAGCTTTGCTTATAGGAATTAGTCACTTTATTAATGTACCTAATCAACTTGGTATATTTATAAGACCTATTCAGAAATTTCATAAGTGCATCTACTCCACACATGAAGAAGGGAATTAAGCACGATAATCTTTTCTAACATAATTTTGCTCATGGGAAATTGGTGTCTCTAAAGAGCAGAATCTGCTATATCCACCAACGCTCTCCATGTGATCCAGAACCCATCTCTTTCAGTGTTATGACTCACATGGAAAGCTGCTATGGATACAAAGAGGCTCTCCAGCTCCAAAAAAGTTTGCTTTTCCATGAAGACAGGGTCAATGGAGGAGGTGGACTACAATGTTCTCTTCCTTAAGTATGTAAACACTTATCAAGTGCTGGAATAGGATCATGATAGTTAAAACTTAATACAGTGCATGTAACAGATGAAGTGGCATCAGGCAGACCGAGTCAAAATGTGAACTGAGAACATAAAAGTGCTTCTCCTTACTGTAGTGGTACTTGGGACCATCAATCTAGTCCTTCCAATATTTTACAGGCAAGAAACAGATAACATTCTAATATTTCCATTTTTTTCACCAAGGATCAATGCCCGAGTCCCCACCCCATGGTATTGCATCATGAGTGTGGTATTAAAGAACAGCAGGTAGGACATTCTGAAAAGACCTGCAGCCACTCATTTTTCTTCCTTCTTTTTTCTCTTTTCGAAAAACCTCATCCTGGTTCACCTTATGGCAATTCTAGAGCTTAAGAATTCACTAGAAATCCTGCCATGATGTATTCAAGTCTTGTGAGGCTAGCACAGTGGTTCTTCCTGTGGGTCCCAAGATGTTTTGGCATTCAACTTCCAGAAATCCTAACAGCTGGTAAACTGGCTGAGACTTCTGGGAGTTGTTGGCCAAAACACCTGGGGACAAACAGGTTGAGAACCACTGGGCTAGAGTGAGTCCAGATAAAGGTGATTTCACATCAGCAGAAACTGTGCAAATATCTGAATGTTCTCACTATACTTGTCACCTGTATGAAGCTAGGCTCAGTCACTGCAATGACATTACTCTCCGAACCTCCTTATCAGTATTAATAGACTTCAGCTGTCTAATTTGTTCTTCTTGGGTCCAAACTGAAACTTCCATCTTTAGATTCCAGCCTGCGTTGCTAGGGGAGAAAGCTGAATGTGATCGGAAAATATGTTGGACTTGATAAGGTCATACCTGACACAAATGCGGCAGTCTGTGACAGAGGGATAATTCTCCCCTGTCTGCTCTTTGTTGTAGTTTATTGCTTTTTTGTGAGAGATTTTCAGAGATATCTCATGTAAGCATTCCCTATTCTTGGAATTTTTTTAAAGGGTTCTTTCAACAATGTTACCAAAAAAAATGTTAGCACTTTCTTCTGTTTATGTTTTAAATCCTGTATTATTTTCCAGAAACAGAAGATCTGTAGAAGAATCATTAATCCATTAAAGACTTCTGTTGGAAGAATGCTTGGGGACCTTTTCTCCAATTTCCATCTATAGAGTTCCTTAATACTCAACATCAATGTGGAAAGAAGGCCAGAAACCACTCCAAGCATTCCCCAACTGCTAGAAATATGTTAAATGGGAGTCTTAGCAGAGTTTAATTTGCCATTTAAATGTTATTTTGCTGTACAATAAATACTTCAGAGACAGGACCAAATGGTTGTTCTGGATAGGAGTGATGGAAGCTGTAGTCCAACAACTTCTGAAAGGCCAGAATTTCTCCTACTCATCTCCATACTATTTTCCAATAACCTGAAAAAGGATTTTCAGGTGACAGATTTTCAGGGGGAATAAAAATCATAAAAAATACCTCCTTCCTTTATTCTGCTGGTGTGACTATCTTTGAGTGAAAGTCATCTGCAGGGTGTCTCCTGCTGGACATTAGTTATGATCCCAAACCCGATTTTCCATTGTCTTTCAGACAAACCTTTCAGATCTTTGACTTTTTTCAGGACGTATCATAACCACTGCATTCTGCCAGTTCTTTTTCTTTTGCAATAGAAGTTTTAAACTACCAAATGTCATCATTACTAGTGAAGCCTCCGGTGGCCTAGGGGATAAAAGCCTTGTGACTTGAAGGTTGGGTTGCTGACCTGAAGGCTGCCAGGTTCGAATCCCACCCGGGGAGAGCGTGGATGAGCTCCCTCTATCAGCTCCAGCTCCATGCGGGGACATGAGAGAAGCCTCCTACAAGGATGGTAAAACATCAAAAAAACATCTGGCCATCCCCTGGGCAACGTCCTTGCAGACGGCCAATTCTCTCACTCCAGAAGCAACTCAGGTTGCTCCTGACACGAAAAAAAAAAATCATTACTAGTAGCAAGCAGTACTGATATCACTTTCAGGACTAGAGTAGGTGTGCAATGGGCCCTTGATATCCACTGGGGTTTGGTTCCAGGAAGTGATATGGATACCAAAATCCATGGATACTCAAGTCCTAGTATATAAAATGGCAAAAGCAAGGTGCACTTTTGGAATTTTTAGGAAATTATTTTTTTTTTAAAAAAAGAAAATCTATATTTTATTTTTTTAGGTCAAATCTATCTATCTGCCTGACTCTATGTAGGTATTTTTCAAGCATTGTAGATATGGCACAGTTATCATAAATATATCCAGGGAACCTGAAACAAATGTAATCATATTATGATTATATGAACATATTGTGCACTGGGAAACTCCATTCAATATTGAGTAACGTACTATTGAGTTAGAATCAGCATGATTGTAGATATTTCAGTGATGAGCTAAGGACCTCATCACACTGATGTCTGAGATCGGGGAGCAGAGGGGGATCTGCCACACAGAGTGAGAAATCTGATGGGCAGTGAGGGAAAGCAGTTGCCCTGTGCCCTGCATCAACCGCTGCACCGCTTTCCCCATTACATGTGGGAAAGGTTCACTGCCTGGCTTCCCCTGTTTTCTTAATGAGAACAGGGGAAGCCTCAGGGAAACACTAGCATGCTCCCAGGATGCTTTCTCTATGGAGCCCCATCAGAATTAGCCTTACATCGTTTGATGGCTTTCTGTGGGCTCCTTCAAGAAAGCATACTGGCAGCATGCTGGGATGCTTCCAAACCTCAGTGTGATAAAGTTGTAGGTCTCTACATTTGAACAGGGTTTAAATCTCCACTCAACCAAGGAAACCCACTACATTACTGTGGGGAAGTCACACTCTATTAGTCTTAAGACAGTAGCAAATCGTATCTGAAAATACCTTCGAGCCACTTTTGATGTTGTAGTTTTAAGGTTGTACTAGGATTCCTGGAGATCACAGTTCAAATCCCCACTCTGCCATGGAAACCAACTAAGGACCTAATAAGACAAGCAGGGGGGAAAGTGTGGGAAAGAGGAGGAAAGCAGAGGGAACTGTCCTCCTTCATTCATAGAATCATAGAGCTGGAAGAAACCTCCTGGGCCATTCAGTCCAACCCCCTGCCGAGAAGCAGGAAAATCACATTCAAAGCACCCCCAACTGATGGCCATCCAGCCTCTATTTGAAAGCCTCCAAAGAAGGAGCAGAGAGTTCCACTATTGAACAGCTCTCAAAGTTAGGAAGCTCTTCCTAATGTTCAAATGGAATCTCTTTCCCATAATTTGAAGCCGTTGTTCCACATCCTAGTTTCCAAGGTAGCAGAAAACTAACTTGTTCCCTCCTCGCTATGACTTCTCTAATAGTTATACATGGCCATTATGTCTCCTTTCAGCCTTTTTCTGCAGGCTAAACATGTCCAGCTCCTTAAGTCGCTCCTCATAAGGCTTGTTCTCCAGACCCTTGATCATTTTAGTCACCCTTCTCTGGACACATTCTAACTTGTCAACATCTCTCTTCAATTGTGGTGCCCAGTATTACTGGACACAGCATTCCAGGTGTGTTCTGATCTGACCAAGGTAGAATAGAGGGGTAGCATGACTTCCCTGGATCTAGACACTATATTCCTATCTTTGAGGAAGGCAATGCAAACCCCTCTGAACAGATATTTACAAAGAGACCTCGATAATAGGGTTGCCATAAATCTGAAACAATCTGAAGGCACATAGCATCAAAGTATTCAACAGGCACACAGCAAGCCCAAAACACTATAAATGTTTGTAGTCCTCTTCCTTTTCCTCCTCTCTTTCCATGTTAGTCACTGCTCTCCCCATCTCTCATATCATTTAATGTCAAGGGCAAACTCTTCAAGCAGAAAGACCTGTCACTTCTGTGCTTGACAAATTCTTTGTTTCCTATGCTAAATAAGCATTAAATAGTAATAATAAGAGTTTAGGGATCTGCAAAACCCTTGTGGGTAATTTTTCAAGTCCAGCTGAAACCTTTCATATTTCCCTAAACACTACTGGAATGTTTTTCCCAAGAAGACACTTTCAGATTCTTGTTGAATTCTTGATGACTGGAAATCCACAGGGCAAGTCTACTTAAAGTATAACAGATGAAAGCACTCATTATAATGAGATGAAAGACGATGACAACCAAAGCAATACAAAAATGCAGCAAAAGGAAACCATAATCAAATGCCTGGTCACATTTATGCCTGTTGAATATGCTTTATTAAAACAACCAAAAGAGTATATACAAGTGCCTAATCCAAGAAGGTGGATATCATCCAGAAAATACCTAGAATGGAGTACAGCCATGAAGAGAATTTTGAGTTTGGGTCAGTCTCCTTGTGGGGAGAAAAAGTGGGGTATAAATAAACATAATAAAAATGATGATGATGATGATGATGATGTGGTGATGATGATGATGATGATAAAAATAGTAATATCAATTGAAATAGTAGTAAAAAGGCAAATTTCCTATTATTGCAGGTATTTTTATGGGATGTGGGTCATTTGATTCTCCAGTCCAGGGATGGGAAAACACAGTCTCTTCATATGCTTTGGATTTCAGCTCTCCTTATCTCTTGCCATTGGCCATCGTTTTACTGACCTGAAAATGTAGCACATTTGAGGAGGACATCTACCTCAAGGACTTGATTTGCTATGACATAAAGGACAGAAAAAAATAATACCCATTTACTGCATGTTTACTGCATTTACATTTTGGGGGGTATTCTTCTTCTTCTTTATATGCCAGGTTAACCTAAGCGGCTTTAGGTATCATAGAACTTGACTAGAAATGTCTGGGAATGTACATTTTCCCCTTATTTTGCCCGCTAATCTTTAATTGACATTTGCCAGAAGGCACAATGTGGTTCTGTCCATGCTGGGAACAGCTATATTTATGAAACTTGGCCAGTGCTGACAGGAGAAATTTCAGTTCAATTCACTGATGAAGAATTACCAAAAACAGAAAACCACACATTAAGAGCAGAAAATGTGAGGAAACTAAAATTGAAAGGTTTTTTTTTCTTATCACTCACCAAAATAGCTCTCTAGTCCTTTTAATTAGATGTAAAAAATAATAATAATGAGAGAAGCTGTCCTATTCTATACCATCTTTTAGGATTGTATGTGCCAGAAAGTGATGTAAATACAGCCCAGTATTCATCCATCTTCTTTTCTTCATGCTAATGTATCTTCAAAGTAGAGTCTGGAAATGTTAAAGTTTTGGAAAGGGAATACCTACTCACCCCCCAAATCTCCAGCCACCATGGTCATGTTGATGGAAGATGTTGGTGTTTGGAGAGAAAGGATGCTAACCCCAAAAATAGTGTTTCCACATTGTTGCGGTTATAACTCCCATGAAAAATTCTGCAAAAAAGTTTGGGCATCATGTTTCTTTGATTTGGTTTGTTTTGCTGTATGTACTGCAGATCCAGTGGGATGTGATCTGTTGAATGTTGGACAATGACTCTAGGAGGCCGGGGTTTCACTCTGAATATCACTCATCCCTGTAACACACTGAGTAGACTTGAGCACCTTTCTCAGCCTCAAGTGAAGCCAGTGATGAGTTAGCATCCTTTCTTGCCAAGAAAAACCTATGATAAGATCTCCATAAGTCAGGGTTGACTTGAAGGGAAATTACTACTCAAAAACATCATACATGCTATGTTGTATGATGGGCAAGTCGGTCATAACTTTTTAATGTCCAGGTCAAACATAATTATAAGCCTTTCCCATAAATGTTTTAATGTTGTATGTAGAGGAAAAAGTTTCAAGATGCCTAGTCAATACATGATTTCTCTGTATGACTTCTAAATCATGGAATAGCTAGTTATTCATCTAAGAACAGGTCATTGATTATGATTGAGTTCTCACTGAGCTACTGAACATCTATTCATTGGCTTTGAGAAGAATTGGAATTGGGCCCCTGAGACCTCATCTCCAGAAAGTTTTGTGAATGCAGCATGCTTCCCTGCTTCAGTTCAAGACTGGCAATCACATCTTTCACAAAATGTTGAAGCTTCAAGGCACTGTGGATGAAACTTCAAAAAGGATTTATTGATGGGGTTATGTTGCACAAGTATTAAAGAATGATCATCCCTTTAGGACATGTGGGATAGAGTTCCACTTAGTAGCTTATATTTCATCAACTGAAGTATACATCAGAGAAAGTTAATCCAAAACTGTGATAAAACCTTACTTCCCAGACAAAGATAAATCACATTGTTTATATTCTCCAGGTCAGCACCCACAAAGCTGTTCTCCCCTTATAAAAAAGGACTGCTGTAACATTATATATATTCCTTGTACTACACCATATGAAAGCTAGTTTTTAAAAGTAATTTACTGAAGAAAATTTAAGTATAGCAGACATTTTCTAGGTAACTAATACTACTGTAAAATCATCTGCGGTGAAAGTTTTTGTAATCAAACCTATTGATTAAATTGTCATTGCTTTAATTCATTCAGTCATTAAGATCCAATTTTTGTCAGGATATGATCTGAAGTCACGTGATTTTTAAAGAGATTCCCAGCTTTCAGCATGTAGTCCTGAAGGCACTTTGATAAGGATAAAGAATTCTGAATCTGGTTAGTGACTGGAAGGGGATTAATTTATAAATGACTTGGATGAGGGAATAGAGGGCATGCTTTTCAAATGTGCAGATACCAAATTAGGAGGGGTAGCTAATACTGCAAAGGACAGGATCAGAATTCAAAAACAGGTTGGAGAATTGACCAAAAATAACAAAAATGAATTTCAGCAGGGAGAATTGCAAGTACTACACTTAGGCAGAAAGAAAAATGAAATGCAGCAATATAGGATGGGTGATGTCTGGTTTGATAACATTTCATATACATAGACTGCATCTATTGGAATATAATGTCTCCATCAAGGGAAGTAATAGTACTGCACTACCTCTCTTTGATCAAACCTCAACCAGTATACTGTGTCCAGTTCTGTGTTCAAGAAGGATATCAACAATTTGGAACATGTACAGAGGATGCTGATCAAAATGTTTAAAGGTTTAGAAGCCCTATGAGACAACAGAGGAGAAGGTTGAAAGGTGACATGATAGCCATTTTAAAATATTTCAAAAATGTCATATTAAAGATCGAGCAACCTTGTTTTCTGCTGTTCCAGAGACTAGGACATAAAACAATTGATTCAAACAACAGGAAAAGATATTCTACCTACATTTAACAGTTGTTCAGCAGTGAAATATGCTTCCCGGTAGTGTGGCGGAGTATCCTTTAGAGATTTTAAAATAAGAGTCAGTAGTGCTTTGATTTTAAACATAAGCTAGATGGCCATCTGTCAGGAGTGCTTTGATTATATATTCCTGCATGGCTTGGAGTTGATAGCCCTTGTGTTCTCTTCTAATTCTATTATTTTACCTGACACTCCTACTATTTGTGGAATTTGGAAAGTTTCTTCAAAAACGAATGAATGTAATAGCATTCTGAAACCATCAATAACTGAACAGTGGTAAGAGAGTTTCAGAGCACCATCCTACTTCTGCTCAGTTATAGCCTTAGTGTGTTATAGCTTTAAATGAACTTTTCAAGTTCTCGTTACATGAGAGATGTGAGTAATAAAATAAATGAAATTAGTAATAATCACATTATACTTTTGTTGACAGTTAAGGGCCTTTGGGCTATTTTGATCCTCGAATATGACTGCAACGCCAATGAGAGTTATAACCCAACATCTGGAGGACCATATGCTTCCATATGCTGTAAAAAGACATAATGGCTGCAATCCTATGTAAGCTTACTAGGAAGCAAGTCTCAGTAAAATCAGATAAGCTTGCTTCTGAATAAATATGCATAGGATCATACTATAAAGGCAAAACAATTATTCAATTCTATTCCCTCTATGGTAACCTTTCTTGCAAATTATGCAGCACTTCCTTTAATATTTCAAAAAGTTTCTTATAATAAGGTCCATTTCCATTTCAACTGTTTGTTATTGAAAAGCCAGTGAGTGATCAATGGGAAGTCTTTAAAAGCTCTCCACTGACAGCCTTACTTATTCTCATATTTCTGACATTCACTTTACAACTATGTTGCTCCCATATGAACACTATGTTTCATTATCTATCAGTGGTCCATTGAGGGAGAAACCTCCCAGTTTCTTTCTCACACTTTAGATTTAGTAAATTTAAGTCAATACGGATCAAAACCAGACTAAAGCAAAATTTAACCATCCCTTATTGTGACTATAGTAACTAACAGGTGGGCTGATGATGGAAGGGGATATAAATGGCATTTACATAGTTTCACATTGCCTTGTGGACTACCTGTAGTAGCTCTCATTTTAGTGGGGAGAATAATCCTTTTCACCTTTTCTTTAGTACAGTAGAGTCTCACTTATCCAAGATAAATGGGCCGGCAGAACATTGGATAAGCGAAAACCTTGGATAATAAGGAGGGATTAAGAAAAAAAGCCTATTAAACATAAAATTACATTATGAATTTACAAATCAAGCACCAAAACATCATGTTTTACAAGAAATTGACAGAAAAAGCAGTTCAATACACAGTAATGTTATGTAGTAATTACTGTATTTACCAATTTAGCACCAAAACATTACAACATTTACTACAAAAACAATGACTACTAAAAGGCAGACTGCCTTGGATAATACAGAACTTACAGAATAAGTGAAGCTTGGATAAGTGAGACTCTACCGTATTACGAATCTAGTTAGGGCTAGGATTCAGCACCTTGGAGAGCTGTTTTAAAGTCTGCATAAAAACTGGAATAGAATCACAACCCCAATGGCATATGAGCTACTAGTCAGTCACCATTTATAAATGTGCAGATTTGTTGAGAAAAATAACCAGCCCTTTCTACATATTTCCAGAATGCATTTCTACTCTGTCAATTCCATTATTGAAAACTTAATATCTCTCTTTTATTCCATGAGTATTCTTTTTCCTATGAGAGACATAAACTACAAAATAACTCCACCATGACAAGAATACTTGAAATTAGTCTCATATATTCACTTTTTGAGGTTCATCCATGAATAACTCAAGTAGCCCTTGGAAACATCAGGGTGCAATATTACAACCCTATCAATATATATTTCATGTAGATGAAGGGATGATGCCATCGTTATTCAGTCTAGGTTAAATGCACCTGAGGCATGCATTAATGGACCATTAAACCACACTTGTTATTATTCATCATATTAACTCATGTTTTATTACTCAGGATGTCATATGGACTTCACTTTTGTAGGAATTCTTTTAAAACCATGAAATACATATTTCCCGCTATGAAGAGTTTTAAAGGCTAACAAAAAGGACTGTTCAATAAATGAAATTTCTGATCTAACATGGGAAAATGCATTCCCTGCTCTTTAAACTGTTTACATAGAAAATTGAATTCTTGATTATAGTGATATTTACAGTGCTTCAGATCATTTTCAGTTTTGAGCAAATAATAAATAATAAACTTTATTTTTAACCTGCCCTCTCTCCCCAGAGAGACTCAAATTGTGTTTAAGCTGCCAATGTCATACACCAAAGGAGTATTCCATATCTGCTATCAAGTTCTTTGTCCACAATGTCCACCAAGAACATATCTGGTACCATTGCAAGATGATGATGATGATGATGATGATGATACTTTATTTGTATTCCACCCTATGTACCTGAGTGAATTCAGGGTGGATTCCAGCATACACAAACACAAGGCAAACATTCAATGCCTAGAAACAATGAAACACAGATAAAGGTAAAGGCTTCCCCTTTCTCATTTCTAGTTCTGGGGGGTGGTGCTCATCTCCATTTCTAAGCCAAAGAGCCTGTGTTGTCCATAGACACCTCCTAGGTCATGTGGCCGGCATGACTGCACAGAGCGCCATTTACCTTCTCGCCAAGGCGGTACTTATTGATCTACTCACATTTGCATGTTTTTGAACTGCTAGGTTAGCAGAAGCTGGGGCTAACATAAAATACAATAACATAAAATAATGATCTACCTTTATTTTTAATTAGTATATTATTCTTAGACCAATCCTTTTTCATTATGAAAAACAAGCCTTCCTTACCTTGATGGCTCCAACACTGATCCAAAACATTTGTAAACATTTTTGACAACTAATTTGGCCTTATATACCATCTAAACATTGTCCTATACACATTTTATCTTATGTTACTACGCAGGTTAAGAGTCATATCTTTGATTCACATATATCTTTGGTCCATAACCTGTTTCTTAATGAAAATAATGTGACATGCAAGCATAGATACTCAATAGATGGATTAACTGTCTGCTAAGAAAGTAAACAATAATTTAAAAAATATTCTTGGTTTCATCATAAAAAGGTCATGTGATATGTTATTAGGGGGGTGGCACAAGAAGGTTTTTGAGGGAAAAGGCATCATGTTTTGTCCAAATTACTAAGTTTCTTGGTGCGCTCTCCCAACTATTTTGGATAACAATGTGCATGAAAATTTCACTGGAAAAAAAAAGTCTAATAAATAAATGACGAGGAGGAGGAAGAGGAGGATAATTATTGTGTACCACTCATCATTAGGTCAGTAATGTCAGACTGTTGACCTTTCACTTTTGTTTCTCTTTCTGTATAAACATTGTTCCTGAACATCTGTTATTTGTGCACATAAATTTATTTACATTAACCTGGGGATAAATAAATCAGTGGCATGATTGTCCACTTCCTCTAAAATAATTTTCTCTGTTCATCATAACAATGTTGAAAACTTGGTGAGCCCACTTTGGATCTCTGTATATTATTTCATGGTCTCATGCTTTGGACTATTAGTGCACCAGCTGCTCCAATGGCCTGAGAAAAAGGAAGTCCAAATCAGTTTTACACCCTGCCTCCAAGTTTCTCTTTAATGAGCTATGGATTTTCATAAAGAGAAATTCTTGAAAGCATCAAAGCAAGCTGTGAAGTACACCCATTATTTATAGTGCATTCGAGGAAACCATACTTGAAAAAAAGTTCAGTCCAAAAGGGATGATGTCTTTGGCAAAGCTTTAATTTCACCCTGGCCAACATTGCCATCTTGTTCACTTTATATATTATACCCATTGGCTCTAGAATCACCCAAGGGTGTGATTGAAATTGTTTTTATTTATAGGTTTAATTGTTTTTAAATGTTTGGAATGTTAAACATAGTTGTTAATTGTTGTTGTACTGGTTTTTGTATCTTTTATGATGTATATGTATTGAATGTTTCATTATGTGTACACCGCTTTGAGTCTCACACGGGAGATAGAGCGGTATATGAACAAAGTTTTGTTGTTGTTGTTGTTTTTGTTGTTGTTGTTGATCCTTCAATTTCTTCAACAAAAATCATTAACTTAGACAAAAGAAGGTATGGTTTCCTATTGTCACTACCATGAAAGAATTAGATATTGTTGGTAGACAACAACAGTAACAACAACTTCACATTCCTCTGTGCTTCATAAATCAAAGGGGAACAAAACCTCAAGGTTGTAATGGCTTTCATGCTACATTAGTAAACACAACTTGTTTGCTATCAAGTAAAATGTCAAACTGTTGTAAGAGGAGACATCTAAAGGGGACAAAAGCATCAAGAAATGCTCACAATGGAAGCAGCACCATGTGAAATTTTTAAAAGCACAAAGTGCTTTTAATGTGCTATACCTGACATTAAAATATAATCTGTCACACCAACTTCTCAACCATTACAAATCTGTTCAGATTCAGCCTATGCAAGCATGCCAGTATCCAATGGCTGATCTCTCTTTTATATATCTATGGGAATATTATTCATATTACAAATGATGAATTTCAATTAAAGAAATAGAGTACTATGGTTTTAAAAATAAAATTAAACAATTCTTTCTTCCCTTTTAGGATCTCTTGACTTCACTTATAACTTAACTTCATAATCTAAATTTTAATCACAAAATGAAAAACACGCCATTATGTCTAGCAGAAGATAAAGAAAACAACTCACACTACTGAGAAAGAAAGATTAATTTTAAGTTCAGTTCTATATATTTAGCTTCATACTCAGATGTGTAAGAAAGAGAGATAATTTCAATCATTTCTTCTAGTCATGTCACAATTTTACAGACAACTATGATTAACAGTTATTTACAAAAATACATGGGAAACCTTAATTATCACTAGACTCCTGCTAGCTTGTACATTGCAAGCAAAAACTGTGTGCTTTTCATAAATTGGTATGATTATTAATGTGGAGCATAGTAAATTAAATTGTTCTGCTGTGTCTTGTATTCATAATTCAAGTGCCCTGCAAGTATAGGCCTTATTATTTCTGGAGGGTGCTATACGTACAACCAATGATATTCAAATGGGCATATATTTCACTTTTCACTGGTTAGTAAACAAAATTGTGCCACCAGTTATGATATATTTGCAAGTAGAAGATGATAAATAAATGAATTCTATAAAGACTTCACTGTGTGCAGCCAGATTAATGTCTACTTAATACTTTTTTAAAAAAATTCAAAGCCAACTATAATGTGCTGTTCACATTTGCTTGGGTTAGAGCATGGGGCCCTGCTGGGAACTTGCTTTCCCAGTAGCACTTGCATGGGGTGAGCATTGAAAAACCTCTGAGTTTCTCTCGGAGCATGATGAAAGTTGATGTTTTTATCTCTCTCTGTCTCTCAGCTGATAAAAGGCCCATTTTTGCTCATGCTCTGATTGGCAGAAAATGGACACAACTGACAACTACAATTCCCAGAACCCTCTCTTGAGTTTTGTCTTATTTTAAAAGATGTTATGGTAAAAATTTAAAATAATTCTTAAAAAAATCAGTAGATTGGTGAATTGTTCTGAAACTTGGCAGGCCTACCACTGTAAATGGGGTCTAAAAGTGTGGTAAGTTCCATGTAGATAGGCCTTAAAATGACTGAGGATTGAACCATTAACATTTCCCATTGTAGCAAATGGGCCCAATGAAAACAGAAATACTCATCCCAATTCAAATAACTTCCCAGTAAACAGAATGAGGGGTTAGCCAAAAATGGACCCCGAAATGGCATGCCTTTTGGCCAAATGGCACAAGTCTAGTATTCAGCTATCATGTTATGTGCCCATCATGTTACGTGCCCACCACAGATTAAAACAGATATATATTTGGATGAACAACACCTGAGTGTGAACAAGACACTAAAAACATTAAAGAGGAAAAACACACAAACTAGGACAACTGTAGAAGTTTGATTTTGCCTGAATAGAGGGTACATCATTCCACTAAGTTTGTATAAATGGAAGCAAGCCAAGAGTAAATGAGGAAAGTGAAAGGAAGAATGACAGGAATGACCAGAACATGTTAAAAGCAGTTGGAAAAGTGACATGGCAAACAATTAATTGGGATTTTGCTGCCAAATCAGAAAAGTTAGGTAGTTGTATGTTAAAATGTAGGATTTGACAGTTGATCAAAATTCCCACCAATCTCTACAAAGGAATTCCCCGTGCTTTTGTTATTTTATTCTTGATGCTTTAATAGAAGCCTGTCATTTTTCAAATATCTACAAACTACAAACTTTCTTACACAAAACACTGTCCTATGTCAGTTGCACAATCAGTGGCAACATACTGATATGAGCATCTTTGTTATCACATGTCTCTGGATTCACACAACTGCACCTTTTCACCAAGTCATGGTTTTAATACTGCCTTGTCACCTTGCCCTTCTGCACAATTCCAGCTATGTTTGATAAAAAAAATCAAGTAAGCCTTTAAAATCCTTTAAAAATTATACTGACATGACAGGGAAGAGAAGGAAAATTCTATCTCCTTGTGTCTCTTCAGAACCAGCATGTGATCAGTAGAACAGTTCCATAGTACCAAGTAAGTGATGGGACCATAGTACAATCTGCAGCTATTAACAGGTTTTCTGCCAATGGTTGAAAACAGGTTTATCATGGGAAGGATGCAATGGGATGCACATGATGTCATGCAAGAGATATGGTCGCCAAAGGTGACAATCCTGCTTCAATTGTAATTTGCCTCTTTTGTGAGATAAAGTTATTCATCGGGCATTAGTAACTCTAAACCAATGCAAGGCAATATAGTTTAGTTTAGTTTCTCTCCATTTGATTGAATACGTAACATTGTATCTTAAATTAGGTAAAATAGGTCACAATTATTAGCATGAAGTCATTAAGCACAAAATTTCCTAACAGAATTAATAACAACAGATAATTAGTGCACATGGTAACAAAAAACAAAGATTATTTTTTCCAGCTGCAATTTTCCCTAATACTTGAACCAACTACCTTTTTAGCATCCATTAAACAACACAGATATTTAGTGTGGACCTACTGACTACATGAAATAGTCAATGTATTGGGTTGCCAAATGTCTTAGATTGCCAGTCAGTAAAATTCCATTTCTTGGAGCCAATTGAAGCACTGATTGACAAGGGTTTAATTATGAACCACAGGTGGTAAACTAATTGTTGCTGTAGTTATTTGGAATGAGAAACTTGGCCACCCATTGCTGTTGTCACTGCTAATCTATTTTAGCACTTTGGGGGATAATAATGCCAATTTTGTTAGAAGCTAAGGAGAAATAGTTGAAACAGAAAATCACGCTTAAATGCACCTCTAGATTTTGTACTATAACTGCTCATTTATCTTTTATGTTTCAGTATCCTCTGCAGTGCACGACAGATCTCTAATTACTGAAGTAGCAGTATTGTAAGAAAAAGTTCAGGTAGAAGCCTGAGCCAAATCAGATAAGCTGCATTTATGTGTGCCAAAAGTAGTGCAAATTCACATTTGTCAGACTGGAAGATGGTTACAATCTGACAGAATAGAGGAAACCATGTTTTCTTTGTGTAGACAATATAAAGGACAGAGCTGCTTAAATTCAGGAGTCCCAATTCTATTGGAACACTATGGTTGATTGGCCCATTTCCATACTGGCCCATCCCTTGTCCCACTGTCACCGCCACTGTCTTATGTTGACTATGGAACACCTTGCAAGTGCCTGACTTTTGCCTGCTGCATCTCCTGATGTGAGAATAAAAACTCCCTGCAATCAGAAAGAAGGGTGTAGATTGATCTCTCCTTCTTACTCACCACGCAAGCACTCCATTCTGGCCTTAGCAGATGTGACAGACAGCAGCCAAGTGCTCTCTCGATCTTTGTGGTTGGCAGAAACTGGTGCCGACAAGGGGAAGAACCATCTCCTTCCCCTGCATTAATGAGCACAGGGAAAGGATAATATGATATCTGCCTGGCTAAAAAATTGCTTTAAACTCTGGCATATCCCCTGACTTTTCCTAAAGTGGAGCAAAATCAGAATAATACTTACTGGAAGCCTCTATACATCCTGAAGACAGCCAGTACTGTTTTCATAAGATAATGCAATTTATTGTTGTTGTTGTTGCTGCTGTTGTTGTTGTAGAAACACCCTACATCAGCATCAGACCCTATACATAAATGTTTGCACTTTCTGGGATGACACATAAGGATGAGATGTAATGAAAAGAAAACCATCACATTTCACTGGGTGCATAGGGTAAGGTCATAGTATCCATTCTATAACCAGTTGAGCAGTGGTTCGACACATTTTAACACCTAATATATTACTTTGCTATCTTGGGTATTAGATCTTGTCCATAAATCTGGGTCTATAGTCAGCTTCCTGCAGATGCTGTGCTGGAACACCTAGAAATTCCTAGGAAAAAAAAGGCAATTTGCCGTTTTTCACTATCACAGAAGTTTGGTGTCCCTAACCCCAGTGAATGTGGAGTGCTAACTGTAGATATCAGCATTCAAGACAGAACAAAAGACCCATCTCTTCCAGCAGGCCTATCAAGTCAACTTTGAACCATGGGTTTTGGATTAGCATTCTGTTGCTGCTGTATTTTGATCTTTGTACCATGTGTTTTGATATATGTATTTTATGGTGGTCTGTTTTGACTGTGTTGTACTTTACTTTGAGCCATTAGGAGAAGCAAGTAACAAATACATTATTATTATTATTATTATTATTATTATTATTATTATTATTATACTTTAATAATCATCATAATTTTTTTCTTACCCACATCTCTCCATGGCACAAGGAGGGTTACAACACTGCTAAAACACATAATCATTTAACAACACTCTGTAGAATACACATATTAAAACATATTTCCATAAAATACATATTAAAACACATAAAACAAAAGTTAGACATAGAGTGGAAATTTAAAATTCATCATTAAAACTATTTAGGTAGGCCTTTTACAAAACATCACTTCCATTTTAAAATATTCTACCAATTAAAACTCTGGGTATTAATGAACAGTTCATAACTTCACTCCCCTCAAAAAGGATTGGAAACTTCCAGTGGTCAAGAGACACAACCACCTCTTTTCTGGGGGAATTGAGGGATACACTCAAACCATACAACCTCGCCCCCCTCATACACACACACACAAACACGTGTGTGCATGCGCATACACAAACAAACAATCTGAACTCATTTGGGATGGTTTTACACCAAGGGAGATTTTTCTTCCAAAATGGAAATAATTACATCATGGGAAAAAGCTATCTCCCATGACTCTTAAAACAAAGCCAACATGAATGTTTCAAATTGGCTAATAACAAGCTACAAAAGTTTTGGGAAATATGATTGGCAATAGCAAATTAAGAAGTAAAACGCCACCACCATCACAACAAAAAAAAATTCAATATAAAAATAAGGTGAATTAATTGCATGACTAATTGGAAACAAACATTACCAATTCATTATTTTTAATAATTGCCTTAAGTGTTTTTTGAGACCATGCATGAGAAATACTGTTAGGTTGACCTGATTTAAAATGTTACTCACGCATTTGTATCATTGTGATGTGGAAATAACCTTTTTCCTTCTCTAAGAATCTTTGTCTGCAAAAAACAAAGAGTTTCTGCAAATTTCTTTATGTCCCACATGAGACAAGATTCAACATTTTAAATGCTTAATATATGAGAAGAATTTGAAATTGGTTCTTTGAGGTCTTTGGCTTTGGCTACTTAACTCAGGTGCCATCTACGCTGACCACCGCGGTGGCCAGATAACAAACACCCACAAAAGAATAAAGCCTTTAATGTGTGTTAGTGCTGTGTGGTTTGTGTAATCATCATCTGGGCTTCAAACTGGAAACAGGATTTCCTAGGTAATCATTTGCATAGCAAAACTATTTTCTCTCATAGCAGTTTGAAACTGCATGAAATGGTCAGTGTAGATGGCCTCTCAGAAGCTTCTGGATTTTGATTCAAGATACAAGCCATTCCTTTGGATTCAATCATGTTAGTGCTAAGTCAGAGTTTCCACCTCATTTTCTGAGCAGTTCCTGATCTTTAACAACTGAATGGCATGTAGGTAAATCAACATTTTAATGACTGAATTTGTTCATTCAGATAAGAGAGAATGTTAGTACAGCTCAGTTTTGGAGAATTTAATAAAAATTGCAGATTTATTAATTTTCCAAGAAGAATGTTTATAAAATGTCTGAAAGTTAAAGTGACAGATTTCTCCATGCCAGCATCATATTTTCTCATCAGTAGCAAATCAGTTAAGAAAACTGTCCCTTTACAAGGTGTTAATATATGTCACCTAGTACATGCATATATATAGGTATCTATCTCAGTGGGTGGAAATAAGAACAATTTTTCCCTGATTTACTCAATCAAAAGCTACATACTTGATTCTGACCTCATAATCAAGTTCAAAATCTGGCTTCTGTAATTCTGTTGTTGTTGTTGTTGCTCATGCATTCAGTGCAATTCCTTCTCTTACCATGTCATTATTGATGCAGGGCAGCTAGAAAAGTCAGCTCATTAAAAAGGTTTCCTAGGTTTTGAAGCCTACAGCAAGTTTAATTAAAGTCAATGAATGCCTTTAACACAAAAAAGAAATTAACATAATGTAAAACAGAAAAGCAAAATAAAGCAAGACATATACACATACACCAATGCTCATTTCTTTGAAATCTTTCCAGGTGACCTAAAAAGCACCTGATGTTAATGTTAATTGACAGAGGGCATACGTTAAACCTAACGAAGAGCAGAACTTGCTCAGGAAAACTCTTCTGATTTTTTGCAGCTGCCTTTCATAATAAAAGTAATTTCTGTTAGCACCGACATAAGCAGAGCATTTTGAGCTCATGCAGAAATGCTTCGCCTCGGTGGCGAAGTGTGTTAAAGCACTGAGCTGCTGAACTTGCAGACCGAAAGGTCCCAGGTTCAAACCCGCTGTTAGCTCCAGCTTCTGCCAACCTAGCAGTTCGAAAACATGCCAATGTGAGTAGATCAATAGGTATCGCTCTGGCGGGAAGGTAACGACTCTCCATGCAGTCATGCCTGCCACATGACGTTGGAGGTGTCTACGGACAACGCCGGCTCTTCAGCTTAGAAATGGAGATGAGCACCAACCCCTAGAGTAAGCCATGACTGGACTTAATGTCAGGGGAAACCTTTACCTTTACTTTAGAAATGAAACACTTTCAAATTCTTGGGTTATGTGTGTTCCTAAAAGAATATGTATCAGGAGCTTTTATGGGTAATGAAATTTACATGTGACCTTGCTGATACTGGTGATGATTTCACAGAAGGGGCAGATTCAATATCATAGTCTCTGTCAGCCACTGGCTAAGGCATCTTCCACACTGCCCCTATATCCCAGAATTTGATCACAGATTATCTGTTTATTGCAGATTATCTGGCATTTTTTTTTTCATGTCAGGAGCAACCGGAGTTGCTTCTGGAGTGAGAGAATTGGCCATCTGCAAGGATGTTGCCCAGGGGACACCCGGATGTTTTGATGTTTTACCATCCTTGTGGGAGGCTTCTCTCATGTTCCCGCATGGAGCTGGAACTGATAGAGGGAGCTCATCAGCACTCTCCCTGGGTGGGATTCGAACCTGGCAGCTTTCAGGTCAGCAACTCAACCTTCAAGTCACAAGGCTTTTATCCCCTAGGCCACCTCTGAGGATGCCTGCCATAGATGTGGGCAAAACGTCAGGAGAGAATACTTCTGGAACATGACCATACAGCCCGAAAAACACACAACAACCCTACAATTTTCAATTTGAGACTGACAAATTCCAAAATTATCTAAAATGCTGCGTGAACTCTAGTTTTTCATTTCACATCTTCTCTCAGTATTATGTTGGTCTGAATATTCTTACTTATATTTCACCATTTTGGCTGGTCCCTATGCCTGAATTAATATGAATTTCCTACTGACTCAAGGGCACAATTTTCCTGCCTTTCTAGGCTGCTTCTTCCTCTCATGTCTAGCGAAGATGCCTCTCCCAGCTTAAAATGAAGAGCAAGTCTGTCATGCAAATGGCAGGAAGCCCACAGGGAGCTCACTAACCAGAAATCCCTTCACTCTGTGTCTTTATGATATTTATTATAAAGGATAATAATAAATGAGAAAGCCCTGCAAAATACTTGGAGGCAGTGAAGGAAAAAATGCCGATCACATCCATTTGATATGAGTCTGCCTTCAGAGAAGAACATATTTTTCATGCATTGCATCATATGAGCTACTTCAAGAACAGAACATGGACTATTTTCTAGAGCTTCAGCTCAAAATAATGTTTCTTAATAAGTTAGTTTATCATTGTTAAACTGTCTTACACATTACGGTCTAAGACATTTTCTGACAGATTGCTAATATGTCCAAATACTAGTATGTCAGCTAAAACTCATCATATAATTTAGGTCATCTATCCAAAGCTCTTATTCTGATTTACCTGGATCACTGGTGGGGAAAAGAGAGTCTGTGTAAGGAAAAAGATTGTAAACAGCAAATAAAAAAAAGGTAAAGGTTTCACCTGACGTTAAGTCCAGTCGTGACTGACTCTGGGGGTTGGTGCTCATCTCCATTTCTAAGCCGAAGAGCCGGCATTGTCCATAGACATCTCCAAGGTCATGTGGCCGGCATGACTGCATGGAGCACCATTACCTTCCCGCTGGAGCCGTACCTATTTATCTACTCACATTGGCATGTTTTCGGACTGCTAGGTTGGCAGGAGCTGGAACTAACAGCGGCCGCTCCCACCGCTCCCGGAGTTTGAACCTGGGACCTTTCGGTCTCCAGCTCAGTGCTTTAACGCACTTCGCCACCGAGGCGTATTTACTCAATTTCTCATATTGTTTTTATCCAGTGCTTAGTTATCTAGGATTTTTTAAACTAGTTTGTGCTTTTTACTAGCCCCTCAGTGAACTAACTATCTTGGAGAATTAAAATGTTCAGGTTATCCAAAGTATGGGCAGTATAAAAGGTGGTCTTTGTATGAAGATGTTCCTCCTGCATTAAAAATTGGATGCCACATAAAAGCTATTTAATGTGTCCCGGTAAACTATGTGTGCATCTTCACTGGTCAGAGTGGATTACTTCAGATCAGTGTCACTGGTGGCTACACTGCACTAGAGGTCACTTGATGGCAGTCATACTGTATGGCCCCGAGTCCGCCCAGCAGCTAGATGTTGGTCACATGGATGAATAGCATTGGAACTGTTTCAGCACTGCAACCTTTACCTTGCCCCTATCCAATGCCCATTGGACACAAAAATGGCACTGGTCACCACTCAGTGCCACTAGGAACAATATCCAGAGTGTTGAAGTGTTGGGGGTGAGGGTGAATTGCTAGGTTGGGGGTGAGGGTGAATTGCTTCCTCCTTTTGCCCCTCCCTTCTCTGATTTTATTTATTTATTATTTATTGACAGTATTTATATTCTGGCCTTCTCACCCCGAAGGGGATTCAGGGTGGATCACATTACACATATAAGGCAAACATTCAATGCCTTGACATAGAACAAAGACAAAGACAAACGCAGGCTCCGAGTTGGCCTCAAACTCATAACCTCTTGGTGAGAGTGATTGGTCTCAGCTGGCTGTAGCTGGCTGCTCACCAGCTTGCGCCACAGCCCGGTTGCCTTGTTGGTCTCGGGTTTGTCATTAGAAGTGCCAAGCAGTGACTAATGCCGTTTTTGTGCCCAGTAGGAACTGAAAAAGACAGAATAGCAGGGCAAGATAAGTGACATCCCTGTCTCCAGGCTGTCTGAACCCAGAGAAAACAGGATGGTGGTGTAAACACCTGAATAGGAAGTGGCATAGCTGCTTACATGGGCTTGAAGTGGCACTTTACTCTGGATCTTCAGGGAAATTCAGAGCAATCCATGACTTCTGTTAATGTGATTCAAGACCACATTTACCAGCCTTTGCCTACATTATCCTGATTCAGTTCTGTGGGTCATGCAACCACCACAGGGCTCATTTTTCTCCTTCTATGCAATAAAAGTGTCAGTGAAGACAAATAAAGGTTTATACAGAGTACTTTCAATGTTTCTAACAAGAGCATCCTTTCTTATATGTGCCTATCCAGATCCTGGTATAATCTGGGAACTCATTTGCTAAGTTCTACCACCTTCACAGACATTTCTGGTGAAGATACAAGATAAAATATTGTAGTGACTGGATCGTGTCTCTTAAGGGGTTACAGTGCTTTCCTGCCCTTCCATTGGTAAGCAAATACTTTATGTTATCCCAGTAGGAACTGAGTTTAAGGAAAAGCTTTTAATAGAGTGCTATACTTCATTTAACTGCATTTTCAAAATTGATTTTTATTATTTTTAATTATGTTTTGCTGCTTTGACTGTATCCACTGTGGTCAGAGCCCTAATGCACAATAGGGAGTGTGTTTAGCTTCCCTCCCTTACCCATGATCTCAAACATCTCATACAGGCTTTTGTTCCATTTTTCCTCCATCTAAATAAGCTAGAGTGAGTTATTTCCCTGAGCAATTGGATATATTCATTTTGTGAAGACAGGGAGCTGCATTGTAATAAATGACATATATTCTGATGCAATGGTAACGGAATTGAATGCTGCTATAACTAACTGATGTATCAAGAAGAAGAGGCCTACCCTAGTTCTTGCAAATCACTGGGCCTCATCATTTTTAATATAAATTTCAAAAGGTATTGCTTTCAACCAAAAAGAAAACACATAATTATGTGTTGACCTGGATTTCAAGTTCTGTTTCAGAGAAAGCAGCTCAAGAAGGCAATAGCTCACAGAAAGTATATGATGATTTTGCCCTTTTACTTAAATTCATCATGGTTCCAAAGAAGGGCAAATCATATTTAAAGCCTAAAGTAATAATTTGAGGACAACACGAATAGTGACACATAGTCTTTGATGTTTTATTACTGTGCTTGCACATTATTGAGGAGAATGAATAATATTGGATGTAGTTGTGGGAATCAGAACTGAAACTATTATAAGCCCTATACAGGACTATCCTGAACATACCGTGTTTCCCCTAAAATAAGACCTCCCCAAAAAATAAGACCTAGTAGGGGTTTGGGGGGATTGCCAAATATAAGGCCTCCCCTGAAAGTAAGACCTAGCAACTAAGGCTGCAGCAGAGTTCCATTGGGAAGCATGGCTGCAGGGCAGAAGCAGCACTCATTCATACACACCGGAGGGAGGGAGAGAAAGTGCTTGCTGGCCTTGCCTTGCCTGTCCCCCAGCCTCCGTGGCTGCTGCTGCGCTGCCATTTCTCTCCGTCCTGGCCATGCTCCCTTCGCCCCCAAGGCTTCTGATTGGCTCCTGGAGCCAGGGCAAGGGAGGGTGGGAGGGAAGGAAGAGGGCTTTCCACTCGTCCTGCTCTTTCTGTTTCTTAAAGGTACAGGACGCATAGGGATTCTCCTCTCATCCTTATTCCTATCCTATGCCATGAAACTTATTATTTTATACTATTATTCTATTACCATATTATCATCATCATATTCTGTTACTATTATTATATCCCATTATTATATTATCCTATTAATATATTTTATATCATTATATTATATTTTTCTATTATTATTATATCATTATATTATTATTCTATTATTATTCTATTATATTTTCATATTATTATATTATTATTCTGTTATTATTATATTCCATTTTATATTATCCTATTAATATATTTTATATCATTATATTCTATACTATTATTCTATTATATTATCATATTATTATTTTTTATTATTAGCATATTCTGTTATTATTATATTCCATTTTATATTATCCTATTAATATATTTTATATCATTCTATTCCATTCTATTATTCTATTATATTATCCTATTATTATATTATTATGCTATTCTGTTATTATATCCCATTATTATATTCTCCTATTAATACCATATTATTATCATATTCTGTTATTATTATATCCTATTATTATATTATCTCAATATATTGTATATCATTATATTATTATATTATCATATTATTATTATAGTATATTATATTATTCACATTCATGACTACATTGAAACTAGAATAGAGAGAAATCAGCGTGGAAACCTTGTGAAACCTAAACTGCAAGAGGTACCATAGATTGTTGTACATGTAAATAATGGTAGTAACAAGAAATTCTTGATAGGATTCATAGTTTGTCTGGTTATGCTGGTTTGTGATGACAACTACTTTACAGTATATAATAAATGTTCATTTTGTTGTTCAACAATAAATGTGAGCTCTTCTTCATGGAAAAATAAGACATCCGCTGAAAATAAGACCTAGTGCATCTTTGGGAGCAAAAATTAATATAAGACCCTGTCTTATTTTCGGGAAAACAGGGTAGTAGTCAGAAAGGCATGTTAGGAATTCATTTCACTAAGTTTCTCCTCAAAAGTAAAAATGGCTGATTTCAGCAATTTCCTTTCTACTGAAAGAAGATTTTTTTAAAACCGTGAAGTTTACAAAGGCTATCCAAAATTCTCAACTTATCCTGTGTGAAAACTTTGGAATATTTTAAATATTACTTCCATCAGTAATGCATGTGAATCCATGGCTACAGTGTAACTTGCACCCCCTTATCTAGATTTCTGAATGCACAAAGGATACAAACAGTTAGCATGTAGCAAGTGAAAGAAAAAGATCTCTGTAGACTTCCCTAATTCACATAAAAATGATTTGGGGAGTACAAGGCTGAATGGGCTTTGTCAGGGCCTCTTACACATATTCATGTGAAAAAGACTCACACAAAATTGTTTGAATAGATCTTTAGTAACAGAAGGCCTTCCTACACCGACAATACAATGCCATTCAGAGCCAACTCAAGGCCACAGTGGACACAGGATACAGACTCGCAATGCACACTGCAGCACGGATTAACAGGAAGCAGAACATTTTCAAAAGTCACAGGAAAATCTGATGTAAGCCATATAATGTGCTACAGCTGATCCCAGTATATCCCAGAACTGGAGAGAAATCAACTCTGAAAAATGTGGCATATATTGTAGAAACTCTCTCCTGATAAAGCACAGTGAGGAATCTTGATCAATGTGATGCTTGGCAGGCATCAAATATTAAATTGATAATTGGTAAAATGGCATATATCTTACCTGAGATAAGCTACTGAATCTGCTGTCTTATCTACAAGCTACAGAAGTATATCTTTAATTTTTTTTAAAGCGAGCTTCAGGAAAAAATTAGGAAATGGCAGAAGAAAAAGCTATGTGATGTATCCTCAATTTTTCTCCTGTCTGACATATCTTATTTTACCTTCCTTATCCAGAATCTGCATAATATGATTTTTTTTTAATGTCAGAAATGACTTGAGAAACTGCAAGTCGCTTCTGGTCTGAGAGAATTGGCCATCTGCAAGGACGTTACCCAGGGGACGCCCAAATGTTTTTGATGTTTTGCCATCTTTGTGGGATGCTTCTCTCGTGTCCCTGCATGGGGAGCTAAAGCTGACAAAGGGAGTTCATCCACACTCTCACTGGATTCGAACTGGCAACCTTCAAGTCAGCAACCCAACCTTCAAGTTAGTAGTCCTGCTGGCACAAGAGTTTAACCCATTGCGCCACTGGGGGCTCCTGATAATATGATACATGAAACACTACAACGAGACTAATTTCATAACATTTGATTGGTTAAGTGCCTCAGTGACAGCAATGTCTTCACAACAGACCTCTGGTTGGGTGGAACAATATTGTGAGCATCCATATAAAAATGCTTATGCAGTGCTAAGAAGTCAAAACAAACAACTGGTTGTCCATGCCTTAGTTACCTCTAGGTTGGATTATTGCAACGCACTCTACGTGGGGCTGCCCTTGAAAACAGCCTGGAAACTACAACTAGTCCAGCGCTCGGCATCCAGGCTTCTAACTAGAGCGAATTACAGGGAGCGGTCTACCCCCCTGTTTAAGGAGCTTCACTGGCTGCCATTTATTTTCCGGACCTAATTCAAGGTGCAGGTGATGACCTACAAAGCTAGGTTTGGGACCCACCTATCTTTGTGACCGCATTACCCCCTATGAACCTGCACAATCTCTTCGTTCATCGGAGGAGGCCCTCCTCTCGCTTCCACCTCCATCACAAGCACGGCTGGTGGGGATGAGGGAGAGGGCCTTCTCTGTGGTGGCCCCCCGGCTCTGGAACGCGCTCCCCAGGGAAATTAGGCAAGCTGCCACCTTGGAAGTGTTTAGGAAGAGCCTGAAAACCTGGCTCTTCACACAGGCTTTTGAATAAGTACCACCCATTTGTATGTTAAACTTTTGTACCAGCGGTTACTTTTTGATTGTTTACATCTGCATGGTTAAATTCTTGATATAGCCTCAGGGAATTTTAAGGTTCTCCCCCCATGATCTTATAGCACTTTTAACTTCCTCCATGTTTACAAGCCTAGCACACTTTTGCCCAGTTCATTTTATGATTTCATTGCTGTATTTTAACTTGTGTTCTATTAATGGTTGTGACTTTATTTTATGTCTTTTTAATTTTCATTTGAGCGTTTTTTGGTACTTGATGTTATTGTATGTGTGTTCTGTATTTGTAAGCCGCCCCGAGTCCCCCCAGGGAGATGGAGATAGGGTACAAAAATAAAATTATTTTTATTATTGTTATTAATAATGAGGTTATGAAATGAAGAACATATCAAACTCCTGGGAAATCCTTTCTTACAAATATATTCAATCGCAAACTCTCATGAACTATCATGTGATTGCATTCTATAAAGAAGTGTTGCTCAATTTTAAAGGAGAGAAGAATCAATTACTTTTTTCTCTGCTATTGTC
The DNA here is from genome assembly GCF_035594765.1 of Anolis carolinensis. Classification (NCBI taxonomy): domain Eukaryota; kingdom Metazoa; phylum Chordata; class Lepidosauria; order Squamata; family Anolidae; genus Anolis; species Anolis carolinensis. Next base: position 133,873,816 of record NC_085845.1, on the reverse strand, counting down.
AAAAAGTAGGGGAAATTATATGACCCTTTTGAGATGCCATCAAATCAATCACCATCCATCAAATTATTTTAAGTGTTCAGAAATAATGAATCATGTATCACATATAAAATACCATATAGATTTACTGGCAGGTTTCGAAATCAAATGCCATTGGGATGTCGAAGAAAGATATCAAATATTTCGTAAATATTTGAGAGGTACCTGTACTTGATATCTTGCGGGTATTCAATACCATTATTTGCAGAGGTTCAAATTCATTGCAGCTCTCATTCTAAAGCAAATATTTCTGCCATATTCCACGGATGGCTTTAGAAAGGAAATGCTGAAAATACAACAAGCTCTTTCGCCATCTATCCTACATCTAATGAAAGGCAAAGTTTGCCATATGTGCGCTGCAGGCTTCACTGGATCACAGCACTGAACTCTCCAGTCTGTAACAGCAAATTGAAACAGAATCCTTACACACAAAACACTCTCCAGACTCCTGGGAACAGGAATCTTTTGACAATGAGAGAGAAAAAAATAATTGATTCTGCTCTCCTTTAAAATTGCTTTACACAAATCTTGTCACATTTCCTTGCTGGCAATGTATCACATTTCATGATATCACTATTGTTCTGTCATTTTGTATGACAGACATGATATGAGCCATCTCAATGAGAGACAGCAGTCCCCACAAAATGTACCATAGGCTTCACTTGTGCTTGTCTCTGCCTTCTGTCCAGAAGAAATATGCTTCTTCATTACTTTAAATGGATATGTAATTAACTGGGATTAAATTATTTTCCTGCCACCCAAGTGCAATTAAGACTGCCATGTCTCCAGTAATTAATATTTCTTGAATCGCTGATTCATTCTGACAGTTGGCAGGTAGTGATGGGATGCATCCTTTGATCATTCAACTGGCCTTTTTTATTTTGACTGTTCCCAGCTGCAAATATTCAATAATTGTATAACACAGCAACCCACAGCTCCAACTCCAAAAACCAACAAACAGATGTGAAGGCCCACAAAAGTATGATAGTCAAAATTAACAGGCTCTTGATTAAGTAGCCATCACACACTCACCCCAATTTACACAGTAGCCAGAGGAGATCAAATACTGGATGCCTTATCTAGACGCTATGGTGTGACTATTAATTCTAGTTTAAGCTTAGATTATTTGTTTTGTTTTGTTTTGTTTTGGTGCACGTTGCTAGCTTTGGCTTATTGTCTATCCTTCATAGACCCCAAAGGCTATCTATATGTCAACAAGAAAGGTCTCATTAGAGATAAATGGATCACTCTATTTTCTGGTCCATGATTATTTTGTATGTATTGATTCACTAATATATCCATCCCTCTAGCCCAACTGCCAGTGCTCCAGCCTTGGAGGGAGAGAGGAAGAGGCAGGCACAATTCTATCAGGCCTAGGCTAAGTAGATGAAAGACCCCCTCCTTCTATCTTCCTTAGTGGAAGAGAAGAAAAAGTAGTATCTTTTGGACATAATCTGCTCCCACATGGTCATCCCCTTTTCTGCCATGTTTTATTAGATCGTAACCCTGAGGACAGGAAAATATTTTGTTGTTCTTTTATTTGTAAATCTCCATGTACAGTGATGACAACAAATAATTTTTTCACAATGTTCATATTTATATTCTTTCAAAAAATCAAAACCTGAATTTTTACTGATATCTGTACTGGCAAGACTTAATGGACACAGAATCATTGACGCATAGAATCTTGGAACTGCAAGGGACCACAAAAGCCATCTAGTCCAACCCACTGCTCTGCAGGCATACACAATGAAAGCACTTCAACTTTTCGTGGACTACTTGTGTCTCAATCGACATATTAATCTGCAACATTAGGGACAGATCAGCTTGAGTCTCCTTTGTGGAGAGAAAAAGCTGGGTATGAATGAAACATAATGATGATGATGATAACACAACAACAACAACAACAATATCAGAATTTGTCATTTTTTAAGGCCCACGAGTTCATATCATTTCTCCACGCCCCCTCTGATTTATTTAGGATTTAACTCAGTTGGCCTACCAAGTCAACCACAGCAGACTTTCCCTAACATTTCCCAAAATATAATGATATTATTACCTACTTATTTTCAGGGAAAGGTGAAATTCTCCATTTGGTCATGTAGTTCAAAGCTAACATTTGGCATGAGTTATACTTTCATCAGAATCCACCAAGAAAAAGATGTTGTTAAAGCAGTGACTAAAAAAAACATTTTTAAGCTGCCTGTCAGGAGAAGGTGTAACATGAAACAAATAAGTATCCAACAGTCATTCATCCAATAACCTAACCTTACATTGCTGTCTCATTTCTTTAGTAATGGAGATGGATGAATCTCTGTTTTTGTTTTATTGAATCTTTCATTTTTACAACCTTCAACTCATTTTTATCCCATTCCTATTCAATTTGCAATATATTTTGTCCAACCAAATATAATGCATTCTTTATATATTGTGCGTACATTTTGTGTCATACCATTCCTTATTATTAGGCACTTGATAAGACCTCTTTTTTTACCCCATTGGAAAATTGTATTACAAAAGCTCAGGAAGTATAAATATCAAACGCTACCAGCCAGATCTGCCAACCTTTATATGCTGCAATCCCCTCTGAACTCAAGCTGTTTAAACATTACTCAGTGAGTCTTGCAGTCAATCCAGCCAGATTCCCTCCACCTTTCAAACAGTTTAAGAAGATTGAAGATGAAGAAGAAACCTGTTCTGAGGGAGGCAGAAGCAAAGCTGAAGCAGAGAAATCACTACCAAAATAACCAAGATGCCGCAAGTTGTTTCAAAGTGAAAGAATCAAGAGTTTATAAAACTAAAGAATAGTAGTAGTATAATCACTAGGCTTGCTCAAATAATTCGATTTCCCCGTTACCCGTTATTAATTCGTTATTTTCGTTAGTTTTGAAGCAATATACGGCCTTGATTGTCCACACGTCTGGATATCGCGGTTTCGAATCGCGAGAGGCCGTTTTTTCTTATTTCGTCGTTTTTTTCGTTAGGAAAAAAAAGCTTTTGCAAATCACCCAAACTCCCACCATTCAGGCCCTTTCCTTTTGCCCCTCAGCAAAAGGGGCGTCACGGGCTCAGCCAATGGGAGGGGGCGAGGGGGAAGGAGGCCGAGGAGGAGGAGGAAGACGGAGGGGGGAAATGGCCGCCGCCGCCTCGCCTCAGCTCAGACCTGGAGAGACCGAGAGAGACAGAGAGGGGCCCGGCGGTGAGGAGGAAGAGGCCCGGGATGCGAGGGGGTGTGGGCCAGGCCCGCCCTCGGCTGCTCCCGGGGAGGGAGGGAGGGAGGACTACGACTCCCAGGGGCCCAGATTAGCACCCTCCCTCCCCCCAATACAGGTCTCCATACCACGCTACATGAACTTGAATGGATACTGTGGTTGTGTTGTCGAAAGCTTTTATGGCCGGGATCACACTGTTGTGGTATGTATTCTATGGCCATGTGCCAGAAGCATTCTCTCCTGACGTTTCACCCACATCTGTGGCAGACATACTCAGAGGTTTTGATGTCTGTGCGAAGCTAGGCAAGTGGGGTTTATATATCTGTGGAAGGTCCAGGGTGGGAGAAAGAACTCTTGTCTGTGGGAGGCAAGTGTGAATGTTGCAATTGGTCACCTTGATTAGCATTGAATAGCCTTGCAGCTTCAAAGCCTGGCTGCTTCCTACCTGGGGGAATCCTTTGTTGGGAGGTATTAGCTGGCCCTGATTGTTTCCTGTCTGGAATTCCCATTTTCTGGGTGTTGTTCTTTTACTGTCCTGATTTTAGCTTTTCTGTAGCTAAAAATGCATATAAAATTGATTCTATAGGGAGGATAAATGATTGGATTTCAACTCCTACAGCTTGGCTTTCTCTGTCAATAATGGTACCATACCAAACTAAACCTCCCAAGATTCTGTAGCAGTGAGCCATCTTGGATATTGTAAGGGATTTATTATTATTATTATTATTATTATTATTATTATTATTATTATTATTAGACCTTGCTCCCAGGAAGGTGCCTTCGTTGTGGCTCCCAACTTATCTATCTACCTTTCCACATATTCTCCACATTGTGTGTATGTGTATGTATATTATATATACATGAGCCCCGATGGCGAAGTGTGTTAAAGCACTGAGCTGCTGAACTTGCAGACCGAAAGGTCCCAGGTTCAAATCCCGGGAGCAGAGTGAGTGCCCGCTGTTAGCTCCAGCTTCTGCCAACCTAGCAGCTTGAAAACATGCCAATGTGAGTAGATCAATAGGTACCGCTCTGGCGGGAAGGTAATGGCACTCCATGTAGTCATGCCGGCCACATGACCTTGGAGGTGTCTATGGACAACACTGGCTCTTGGGCTTAGAAATGGAGATGAGCACCAACCCCCAGAGTCAGACATGACTGAACTTAACGTCAAGGGATACCTTTACCTTTACCTATATATACACACACACACACACACACCAATTTAACAAAGTTTCAGCCACAAAAACAAAGTTTCTGAAGTAGAACAATGACTTTCACAGTAAAGACAACCCAATTTAACAGGAAATAAGACTTTCAAACCAGGAACAGATTTCTCCAATTATTAAAAAATGGTTTATTATAAAAGCTATGAAAATTCTCCAAAAATCAGAGGATAAGGGAAACGTTCCAAATTTTGGTGAGCTATCAGTGTTAAATGTGTTCTACCACTGTACCAAGTTTGAAGAAGATCACTCAAAAAATGAGGGTGGGAGAGTCCTGTAAAGTCCTCTCCCTCTGTGCTGTTTTTGGGAATTGCGCATGCGCGTCCGCCATTAACGAATTAATTTTGAAAATAATGAATTTTCATTAATTTCGAATTTTTTTGGGGGCAAAATTCAGAAATACCTTCAGAAACGAAACGCTGCCCCCCTCTAGTTTTGAAACGAGTTTAGAATCAAATTTTTCGTGGATCGATCAAGCCTAATAATCACACTTCAGTTTGTCTATCGCTTCAGGAAGTGTAATTCAGTATGCTAGTGTTAAAATGTGAATTGAACAGATTTGCCTCCCCTTTGGGAAGCCCTGCTCTGGAGTTTTACACTATAACTCTGAAGAAGCTGATATTTGCTACTGAAAAAAAGAAAGAAATCAGTTTCCGTGTATAAGCTGGAGTTAAAATGTACATAATTACATTTTAATAGCTGTGGGGATGTTAATTTGACCTCTAGTATCATAAGCCATATGGTTCTAAATATAGGTCCAGACTTTCCAAAACTTGGCAGAGTGATCAGTGGAGCAAATGAGGACATACTGTACGGAAGAGGAGAAGGGGGAAAAGGAAAAGTCATTACAGTTGTTGTAACATCTTAAGCAGCATTATATCCAGCAAACAGTAAATGCCTCTACATCAGACTTCCACAGCATTGATTTTAACAATGAAAACATTGAAAACATTTTGCCTTCTTCTCCCTCCTATATGTTTTCAGCATGGAAAGTGTTGAAGAAAATAAAATAAAACTAAACTTGTAAAAACCATTCCATGTGAGAAGTCATTAATAGCATTGGCAGTGCCGTTATAAAAATGAATCTGTAATAAATTGCTTCATATGAAAATTTAGCTAGTTTTTTAAAGGTAAAAATACAAAACAAAAAAAGTCTCTCTACTATAGCAGACTAAAAGCTATTTGCTAAAACTGTCCATCTAAGGTACAATTTGTGGTCCACTGATTATTATCTAAATGAGAACAAGGGGATATTAATTCCCTTTTAAATATTTATTTATTTATTTAGGATATGTACTTTATTTTCTTTTTAAAATATTATTTATTACAAATTGTAAAAATACAATAAAAGATATAGCAAAAAACAAAAGATAAAAGAAACAGAAAAAAGATAAAGAAGAAAAAAATAACTTCCATTCCTCCTCTCTGCTGTTATAGCTACATAATTTCTCTTACCTCTCTCTCTAACATGCATACAAATTAACTTCCTTCCATAACCAATCCTTTCTAATCATCAACATCAAAAATTATAAATTAAAATTTCTCAGAAAAAGTCTATAAAGGATTTCAATTCTTAAGAAGCATCATTAATGGCTTTTCTCTAATCAAATATGTTAATTTATCTATTTCCAGTAGATCAACTAATTTTACCAACTAGTCCTCCAAAGCCAATAAATCTGAAGATACATTCTTCTTTATTTTCCATGTGCCCTGCCCAAGGTCAACTACTTTGTCAAATAAAAATGCTTGCTGATATACTAACGTTTTAATAATGCAATAAAATATAGATAATTAAATATAAACTGTTGTGTAGTTAGAAAATATCCGTGCTGTGCTATGTAAGTGTACCAAGTGCCAATTTATGAAGATGACAAGTGGCTCATTAATTTACTCCTCTTTTTCCTCATAACGTATTGATTGATGGAAGAAGCTATGAGAAGACTTTGTCCCATAAATACAAAAAATAAAATAATAAAATAAAATAAACCAGTCCTTTTAATCTTGCATTGACTGCTCAGAGATGGTGTGAGATTATTCAAGGATAGAGTAAAAAAGGGAAACTGCTTTATGAGAAAGCATGCCAAAGAGTGCAATTGTCTCATGGTTACTTCAGACACAAAGGAGATAAAGGTTGTTTTTCTCTCTCCAGACAACTGAGAGAGTAAAAACAAGTTGTTGGAGTGCTTATCTGACATAATGTCTATTCTCACTCACAACTCATCTGTTTCACAATTCATCTGTTTCTCTTTTCCTTATAATTTGTCCACTGGGGTTGGTCCCAGTGTGGTAATTTATGGTTTCACCTCCATGGATCTCCACCCACACCAGACCATACAATACGCTCTGACATTTTTGTACTAGAAAATTAAAAGTATGGACCATTCACTAGTCCAGGTGGTAGGAGAAAGGTGGGGGTTCAGAATGGCTGACACTTATAGTTATTAAGAAGGCTTTGAGATTCACCAAGAACATAATGCAGGAAAGGAAGAAGAAGGAAGATGCCGGAAATATTTTTATTAAAATTATTTTAAAAATAATTTAAAACTGCACAAAAATGTATACATTAATTTTGATATCAAACCCCCCCCCCCCAAGGGTGTCACTCAGTCCACACAAACCCTCTGTACCTCCCTAGTGATACCACTGCTCTCTTCCCTAAGTATGTATATACAACACCTTACTAGAAAATAATCCACAGGAGTCAGGATACTTAATGAAAGTATTCATTACATGACAAAAAATAACTCCTTGTTTTAGCCAATCACATATTTGAAAGCCATATAGTGTTCTTCAGGGAATTAAATAGCACACAGAAGTATGCATTTTGAAGATGTGCATATTCCACAACTAGCTGTACTAGAGACCACACATATTAGGAATGGGAAGAATATTTGGAATCATTTTTAAAAGGTTGAAAAATCTGTTTCTAAACTCTGAATAATAAGACCCTAGATAGAGAAGCATTTTTTCTGTTTCCGGCATAAAGAATATTTTGTTTTGCACAAAACCTTCATGTGAAAATTTTGCAGAGACCAACAACCCCATCATAAAAGTCACATGAAGCATCCCGCTTCACCTGGCATTGGAGTAAAAAGAGAGAGGCAGTGGGGTGAATCTGTCACCCTGAGTGCAGCTCTCTCTTGGTGACACTTTCCCCATCACATGGGGGAAGCATCACCCAAGTGCTTAGGCCCTGTGCTGGTTCCATAGGAGCCAGCACAGCACAGGAACCCTCCCGTATTGTGAGCAAAGCCTCCAGCAATGCTTTTACCCCGGTTGGGGGTGGGGCCTCAGCTAGAAGACACAGGATGTCATGGGGCTCTGTCCAAAAGCCAGGGTAAAAGCATCCTAGGATGCTTTGTTAGGTAAGTGTGAAAAGATCGTAAGTCCTGAACTGTGAATTATCATCAAAAATTGCACTGTTCAAGGGCTTTTCCCAGCAAGGAGAAAATAATTAAAATCATTCATCACTTCCTTTGAGAAGAAACTATATGAAGGATTACATCCCTATCACTTACACAATCCCTAAGAAAGTACACTGGCATAATGGGTTTTATGCTACCTCATGCTCCAAAAATATTCCAGTGCCCTTGTCTCTCAACATGATTTTATTTTTGAAAGGATATAGTGAAGTGGGATTTTTGGTGGAAAAATAAGAAAGAGTGTGTTGCTTTTGGGAAATGGGAGGCTTTGCAACCACCCTACTATTATTATTTGTTTGCAAGGGTAGATCATTCCAGATCATTTTAGACCCTGCAGTTTTTGTTTTAAACATCTCTCCCATCAAAAAGATATGGAAAGACTTTTGTTTAATTTCCATATTTTGATGACTATTATTATTATTATTATTATTATTATTATTATTATTATTATTATTTTATGACACAGCAAACAAGATAGACATGCTGGATTTTGTATCACAAAATCACAAGTCGAAGACTTCCCAAGATGATGATGATGATGATGATGGTGATTATTATTATTATTATTATTATTATTATTATTATTATTATTATTGTAAATTCTTCATATGTTTTGCAACTGTATACTAGCAGCAGAAGATGATGGGATCTCAGCTGAGTTGTTTAAAATCTTGGAAGTTGATGCTGTCAAGGTGATGCATGCCATATGCCAGCAAATATAGAAAACACAAGAATGACGATCAGATTGGAAAAAATTAATGTATATCCCCATACCCAAAAAGGGAAATGCTAAAGAATGCTCAAACTTCCGTACAGTGGCACTTATTTCCCATGCCAGCAAGGTAATGCTCAAGATCCTGCAAGGCAGACTCCAGCAATACATAGAGTGAGAGTTGCCAGATGTACAAGCTGGGTTCAGAAAAGGCAGAGGAAGGAGAGACCAAATTGACAATATCTGCTGGATAATGGAGGAAGCCAGGGAGTTTGAGAAAAACATGTACTTCTGCTTTATTGACTATTCCAAAGCCTTTGACTGCATGGATCATAATAAACTGTGGCATGTTCTTGGTGGTGTTGGGATACCAAGTCACCTTGTCTGTCTCCTGAGAAATCTGTATAAAGACCAAGCAGCCACAGTAAGAAAAGACCACGGAACAAAAGACTGGTTCAAGATTGGGAAAGGAGTACGGCAGGGCTGTATACCTTCACCCTACCTATTCAACTTGTACGCAGAACACATCATGCATCGTGCGGGGCTTGACGATTCCTAGGCTGGAGTTAAAATTGCTGGAAGAAACATTAACAACCTTAGGTATGCAGATGATACCACTCTGATGGCCGAAAGCGAGGAGGAGCTGAGAAGCCTTATCACCAAGGTGAAAGAAGAAAGTGCAAAAGCCGGACTGCAGTTAAATACCAAGAAAACCAAGATTATGGCAACCACACCTAATGACAACTGGCAAATAGAAGGAGAAAGAGTGGAGGCAGTGACAGACTTTATATTTCTAGGCATGAAGATCACTGCAGACGCAGACTGCAACCAGGAAATCAGAAGACATTTACTTCTCGGGAGGAGAGCAATGGCCAACCTTGACAAAATAGTGAAAAGCAGAGACAGCACACTGGCACCGAAGGTCCGCATAGTCAAAGCAATGGTATTCCCCATAGTAACCTATGGATGCGAGAGCTGGACCATAAGGAAGGCTGACCAAAGGAAGATAGATGCTTTTGAACTTTGGTGCTGGAGGAAAATCCTGAGAGTTCCTTGGACCGCAAGAAGATACAACCAGTCCATACCCCAGGAAATAATGCCCGGCTGCTCACTGGAGAGAAGGATATTGGAGGCAAAGTTGAAATATTTTGGCCACATCATGAGAAGACAAGAAAGTTTGGAAAAGATCATGATGCTGGGGAAAATGGAAGGAAGAGGGAAGAGAGGCCGACCAAGGGTGAGATGGATGGATGGTATCCTTGAAATGAGTTGTCTGACCTTGAAGGAACTGGGGGCGGCAACAGCCGACAGGGAGCTCTAGCATGGACTGGTCCATGAGGTCACGAAGAGTCGGAAACAACTGACCGAATAAAGAAGAAGAAGACTAGCAGAGAATTAAACATCTTCACGACCAAGAAAAAAAATATAATTACAATCTAAATCATATATACTTCTGACCTGTTGTCAGTTTTGCTACTGTGATAGATGAATGTCATTCCCACTTCTTTTTTCTCTTCCAAATGTACTTTTAATGTACTGTTTTCTGTTATAGGCATTCTGTGCAAACAGGGGGTGTTGCATGTGTAAAATATTTCACCATGATGTGTTAGCATTAATGAGGAAAATCCTGTTACCTAATGATAAGAATAACATTAATTACAAGTGTGACTTTAAAATCATTCAGCACCTTTTCAAAAATAATTCCCATTATGCTTCATTATTCACTCTTTAATCCAATTTTAGTGCTTTGTTCCCAAGATCTGAGATATACAAAGTGTGATTAAGTCACCAAGGAAACATTATCTTCTAATGTTTGATTGATCAATAGAGAAAGTGTTATTATGATGAAAATAAGTAGTGTTATTATCAGCTAGTCATTCTATAGCTTTCTACATTACATTTTGCAAATATGAGGGGTTTTTTAGAAGATGCTAAGCAAGAAGACAGCTCTATGGCACTCAATGTAATTTGTATTAATATTGCTGATACCACCATTTCCTCATTACTTTTTTTCAAAACCAGCAGACTATGCCACAGCAATGCATGGCTGGGCACAGCTAGTATATATTATATATCTATTGCATAGAGCGTCCCTTTGTGGTAGACTGGTTGCATGCAGATGGCAAGCTATGTGGTCTCGATTTGGATGCTGGATACTGTTGAAGCCTGTGAAGCCACTGAGGATGAGAATGAAGATTTTCTGGTTCAGCCTGGTATTTCTGTGGGGGAAAGCAGACATGTTTTTCAAGATGATGGGAATGTTTTTGGTAGATATGTTATCGGGGAAATAGGAAATGATTCTCATGAGAATTGGCCAGAGATTGACTTGAAAGCAATGTGAAGGAAACAAGGGGGTTACAGATAATCCAGCGTTTACAGATCAGATGGAATATTGTGAAACAAAGACAAATCCAGTGTTCCTAGAGACTGAAAGATAAACAAAGGGAATGCAGGTGTGAGAAAGAGTGATGTCATGGGCCAGAGGGAATATTCTTAAGGAATTTGAGTCAATGTTCAGTGCGGAGATCAATGTTGGATTTTCAAAAGTCAAGTTGCCTGTCTTGGGAGCTCCAAGTTAGGAGTTCTGTTTTTGGGTCTGTATCTTGCTTACCTGTTTAAGTTCCATGCCTCCTGTTTGGAGTACAACTCTTGTTTCAATGAAATGAAACAATTTTTATTAATCAGATAATTGCCCTTATCAAAACATACAGTATAAACACAACATACAGTATACAACAGAATGCTTCTTGCCATTCTTATACCTTTGTTGATAACATTACCATAGGCCTTGTGGATCCAGGAATGCTGAAGCAAGCAGAAAGGAAAGAAGGAAGAGAAGGTAGGAGCTTTGGCAAAAGCAAGAGGGGAGGCACAGCATCACAGGGGCAGAGTATAAGGTAGGGTTTGGTAAGGGACAAGGGATATAGGAAGACAAGGAAGTGGTGAAAGAGATGGCTCAATACAGAGGTAGCACAATTTACTGCTCCTGATACTCTGCTAACTTAGGAAGCTGCCTCAATCTCTCTAATGGACAGCTCCTACACAACAATTCCATCCCATCTTATCAGTAGCTGCAAATGGCTGCTACCACAATCAGTAGTAAAAGTTCACAAATGGTTAAGCTCAAATCACCTGGGGATCTATTTATCCTCTGATAAATGAGCCAACTTCATGTCACAACAAAAGTTGGTTTCATTCAAATGGGCTCTCTCAGATCTCTTCCCAACACAGTCCTTCAGCACTGTCCAGCATCATTTCCAGCAACCTTTACACATACATATTGCATATGTTTCTTCAGCAAAGCATCACATAATAGCAATAATTTAAAATGATCACTATAACCTTTTAGCTTTTTTATCTCTAGAGAATTAGGATTCACTTATCCAAAAGGTAAAGTACTCTAAAAGTTTGCATCTGGCTATTGTTTCATTTCAGCCATATTTCCACCTTAGAAGTGGGGTGTTTTAGGTACCTTTATTTTTAATAGCTAGATACAATGGAGAATTTAAAAAAGGGTAACTGAACAGGTGAAACCAAAGGAACACCTGTAAATAAAAGTGCATGGCACCTATTCATAAGAATTAACCTAGTGTTTCTCAGGGAAGATATTTCTTACTGTCACGTTCTGTACCTATGTTAAGGACATAGTCGTGTTCTTGGTAGCCATGCTCAGGCTCTGAAACTTTACAGAGTGCATGACAAATTCATATAATCAGACTTTGGGGTTCGATACAAACCACCTTATATGACAAATCCCTTTTTCTGCACAATTCCTAAAAGTTTAAGATTCTGATCCTCTTCAACATAAGTCCTTCCTATTTTAGGCATGCTTTTTAAGAATAAGATACATCTGTATAACCATTTCCCATATCTGGCGTGGGAGGAGGTGAGGAGTGGATGAACGAGCAAGTGAGCAGGAAAGGGATGGGTGAGTGAGCAAGCAAGGGGGCGGGTGATGGTGCATGTGCCAAGAGAGAGGGTGTTGTGTACCCCTTCTGGCACACATGCCATAGGTTCACCACTACTGCTCTAGGCTTTCATTTTTCAACAGAATGCTGCCAACTGCCAATTCATCAAACATCACAAATATTCTGATCTGGAAAAGAAATTGTGAGTTAACATACAATAGACTGGTTTGTTTACAGCAGCAGCACACAATTGTTTAACAGATTGCTACCTTTAGCTTTTAAGAATAATTTAATGTTATTCATCCTTTCATTCTGTGCTTTCCTGATGGATGTTTAAACCTTGAGTTACAGACATTGAGGTCTGATTGTATGTTTTTATCTTTAGCAATGTTGGTGGTTTCATTTATTTTTTTACTTTTTTTCACAGGAGATACTTCCTCTGAAAAGCAAAATATAAATATGCTTTAAATTAAATGTAGTCTATAGCAGAAGTAGCCAGAAATCATGTTACAAAAATGTCTTTTATTTGTTGGTTCACACAAGAAACTTGAAACCTAAAAAATCTATACCTTTGTTACTAACAAAGGTAAAAAGATATGTTTATGTTAAAGGTTGTGTGTTTCATGAGGTATAAATGCTACATAACATTCATAGCCATTGAGATCTTCACAGTTAGTGACCCATCAAGGCAATGGCTGCAGGTTGCCCTTACACCTTTTTAAAGTCAAATAAGTGGGAAGAAGTCAAAGATGCCCATCTCCTAGGTCTGCTCCACATACTTCATGCTCCCACAATCCACATCAGATTAGAGGACATCTGGAATGCTATAAAAACTAAAGAAAAAGCTCTTCTCCACTCACACATTGGATGTTCTCTATGACCTACAGTTCGACTAATTCATTTCTGCATTTCATTTCACTACTTTGCTTTATTGTTTTTGTTATTATTAATTATCATCAAGTTGACTTAGATATGAATGAGAGGCCTCCAAGACACACTCTCATCAGCCCTGGGAGCTTTGACTTCCTTGAGTCTATCTATCTGGAGTCCTCTTTTCATACTGCCAGGCATCACTGTCTTTTCTAGTGAATCATATCGTTATAGTACCAAAGTACAACAGTCTCACTTTAGTCTTATTGGCTTCTATGGAGAGTCCAGGCTTGATATGACCTAAGTCCAATTTATTGAATTTTTTGACAGGACAAAGAATCCACAGAACTCTTCTCCAGTACCACATTTCTAATGAATTGATTCTCTTCCTATCAGCATCCTTCACTGTCCTCCGGTTTTCTCTCTTCACCTATTTTCAGAACCCTTTCACCTCCCTCACTTTCTTGTCAATATATTGTTCCACCACTTTTGATGTACTATGTTTCTTTACAAAATAAAAAATAATGAGCCAGAACAAGAAAGATGTAAATACAGTACTCTCCACTATCCAAATAACATCAAATGAACAAACAAACCACTATGCCTACAGTGCAAAAGTGATAGTAACAGAAGAGCTTGGGCTCCTACAACCAAGGCAGCCCCAAAGAAAATTGACTGGAAAACCAAAGTGGAAGGTCAGGTTAGAGTTGAAAATCAAGAAACTTAGATCAGATGCAAGTAACCTGAAAAATATGAAAGAGAAGAAACTGAAGAATGACAAAATCAAGCAATACCTGATCAGAAAGTACTGGCTGAACACCAGAAAAATTGAAGAAACTTTGGAAATTGTGAAAGAACAAATTACAGCAACAGCCAAAAAAAATGGAAAAATATGAAGCCAGAATCATCTAGGACAGACAAAATCAACTGTTTCAATCAGACCAAAGACAGTTCTACCAGAGTCTGAACCAAACAACAGACACAGTAACCATAAAGCCAGAGAAAACTGCAACAACGAAGTTCTGGAAAGAGCTTTGGGAAAATAATAAAAACTACAACAAAAACGCTGGGTGGATAAAGGAGTTTGAAAGAAAATTCTCTCAGAACAAAATGGAACAGATGGAAATAACAACTGAAATGATCAGCAAACGAGTGCAAAAAGTCAAGAACTGGACATCGCCTAGTGGTGATCAACTTCATGGATTTTGGCTCAAACATCTGATTAGTTTACATGGAAAAATGGCCCAATAATTCAATGAGATGCTGCAGAAAGGAAGTATCAGTGAATGGCTAACAACTGGAAAAACATACCTGATACAAAAGGATCCAGCAAAAGGAGCAGCACCAGGAAACTACAGGCCAATAACGTGTCTGCCCACTATGTTTAAACTACTGACTGGCATCATAGCTGACAGAAATAAACCAATAATTTTAACAGAAATGTTCAGTACTTCAAATCTAATTTCTTGTTAAATTTTTGTCCATCATTTAACTATAAATAGAAATAATATTTGGAAATATTAAGATAATGGTTGAAAACTTTATTTAGTATTCAAATACAGCGCTGAAGAGAAACCTGGAGTGACAAGTATCTTAAGAGTTTGAAACTTATTCTGTACACATTTTTCTGGTTTGTACAGAAACCAGAAATTTCAGTATGAAAAATTATACCTTTGCACATATTATTTTCTCCATAGAAAAAGCCATTTTCTGCTCAAAATATGTTGTTTTCTAGATAAAAATACCATGTGCAAATTCTGCACAGAATAACCCACAAAATCATGAAGAATCTACAAAAACTGCAGAGCTTTCCTAGACTTTCTCAGAGTAGGTATAATGTTCCTAAAACTATAAACATCTTCATTTATGAATGAACCTTATTAAAATTAATTAACAGGCAGTTGCTCGTATATAATAAAATTATGTGCAAGCACACCACACTGTCAAAAAAAACCCTGTTCCATTATAAATTAATGCCAGAAAAATGAGACATTTGTAATTTATTTTTAAGTCGTTTTCTTTTTAATTTTTTCTTTACAACACTAATTAATGCTATAGAAAATACCTATGGGATGCATACTAGAAATATAAAGATTTTAAGACAGGCTCTTTAAAACCATATATGCCATCATAATATTTGGTAAGATATTAAACTAATTGGCTATTAAAAAGTAATTCATGATCATAGTTCTAGTCACATAATTATTCTCAACCTGTTGAAATGCCAAGCAATATAATGTCTCCTTTTCCATTTTAAATATTTGTTGGAGATCCATACTATTCCTTCCTTTTCCTCTATTGAAATGTGACACTTGTGTCCTGACAGTCCGTGAAACTTTTCATTAGGACAAATCTGAACAATCGCAGCACATTTGGTGTCATAAAAAGGCAGCAAACGGTTAGTGATTTAATTTGTTGTTATTGTATTTTTGTCCCAAGTATGAGGAGACATTTTAATAAGATTTTTTTGTCTCATGCAGCAAAATAACTTGAGTGGCATTAGGTATTGCATATCTCTACAAGGCAATCTACTGTTGCAAGCAAAATGTCCCAGACTAGTTCTATTTTTTAATGCTAACTCTGAATTTAATTATCTATTTGCCTTGTCTCTTTTAAGTCTTTAAAGGGTAGATATTATCTTTCCAATATTTTCAATTGTGTTATTAAATGGTGTTAACCAATTTTGGGTATTTCACATTTCAACTGAAATGAAGGAAGTTTCTCAAGCAAAAAAAATTATAAACCTTAGTTTCCAGAACAATTACTTACTTAATTTTTGAGAACACTTTTTTCAAATGTTGTAGTTTAAAGTTTAGTCTGTGCATAATAGTTTCTGACACATTTGGAGAATTTTTGAGAATTAGGCATAAGTGGTATGTATGTTGTGGCATAAATGCAAATACGTCTGTATATGAGAGAAAACTCCAGAGAAAAACTTAACTCTTCATGAACAGTCACTTAAGAATATAAGAAAATAATAGCTGTGCTATATCAAACCAAAAGCCTATAGGAAGTCTACAAGCTGAACATAAGTATTCCCATTTGTATTCCCCAGCATCTGTTATAAAGCATCTGGTATGAGCAATTATCTCACATTGTTACCAAATGGAAATAAGAAGAATTCCTCCTGTTCTAGTAAATAGTGTTTCAGACTTTCATAAACAATCTAAATCTAAATGGATGCACAATTACTAAGTCTTAGAATAATTGGCCACTTATTTAAAATCCTATAACATATAATTTGGAGGAAACAAATTATAATACAGAATCTAAAAAGTGTATATATGTGGAAAGTGACCGAAAAGGTGCAAGGCAGTATACATGGCTGTATATTGAGGGAGATGAAGACATATTCCATCTCACTCACTGAGTCACAGAATGTATCAAGGGTGTGAAGGCTAGGCACGTGCAAATATGTGTGATACACAAAACATGCACATCCATTAAAGATGGTGTGAGAAACAGATCTCGGCATCAGGTGGGGTGTAAGTACAGTAAATAAATATATCTGGCTTGCTGTTATTTTTTTTTGTTGAAAAATTATTTTTCATCTAGCTTTCTTATTGCATATTTGCTGATCCTTCAATACACGAGGATGTCATTGTATTTGGACTGGGATACAGTTATTTTTGTCTCCCAATGAATCCTAGTAACTCTAAGTCTATTTCATATACAGTATAGCCATTGACCTCCACCAAAATTAATGAAGTTGGGAAGTAATTGCAGATATTAGACACATTAACTCATTACCTAGCAGTAACTAGATAATTGTTTCCCCTTGTTTCTGTTCTCACCTACTCTAAGGATCCTCTTTACTCAAAAGTCCAAACAGAAAGAAAATCTATCTTGACATCCAATCAGAAGGAGAGCTGAATGACAATGAAGTAATGCCTCTACTCAAAAAAAATCAGAAAAGGGGCATTGCTTCCTAATTCTGCTGTCATTCTGATTTGGCTTGAAGATCAATGCCATTGGAGTAATGACATTGCTTTCAGTCTCCAAAAAAAAGGTAAGAAGATCTTTTTAAAAAACAAAACAAATGACTATATAAGTGCTAAAAGTAACCATTAAAGGAGAGGAGGGTGTATGACTAAGTGGCTGGCAGTCAAAATGTGAGTGATGACAGCATAGTTTTGTGATAATTTACTCCTGCTGCTTGCAATTCAAACTGAAAGATCCAGATTATTTTTAAATTATTTAAATTACCTCAAAACTCCCATAGCTATTTCAAGTAAAGAGAAACAACTCATGTTTGGGATTTCTGGAATGCCACCAGGAACTTCAGCTGTGCACAGTACCCTAGATATTTACACAGGGGAAGCCATTTTAGTGAACTGAATTGCTCAGATCTCATTTGGCCTTGAAACTTGCTTTGAGAGGAAGATGGGATATACATTCAATAAATAAATAAATACTTGCTATTGATTGCTAAAATGCTGTATTTTTTGCTCTTTTGTAAATTGTTTTAGACATGACAATATTCCAAAGAGTGATCTTCAAATCCTATTATAAAAAGTCACATGGTTAAAAAATTAATCTATCCCATACTTATACTTGTTAGGAATTTTTAAATTTAAGTTGAAAGTTGTAAAAGCTATTTTAAGCTGATAACATCACCCCTCTGATTATATAAATCAGTCCCACTGCAGTGACACAAGAAACAGAATTCATCAACAACCCAGGAGGACATCTGTATAAGGCAAGAAGAAGAAATGTATGCTATCATGCTTTGTGTAAATCACAATTCCATTATAAATAATTTTACTTTTTCAACATAGCAGAAATATGACCCTTACATTCCCCATCCCAATCCGTTTTCATCCAATGGTTGTGTTTCCCCTCTCCTCTACCTGGTGCATCACTCTACAAGCCAGTAACACTAAGCAATCTACTAGAGCAGATATGGGCAAACCCAGGCCTGGGGGCTCTTTCTCAGGCCCTCCTCTCTTTCACTTTCCTATATACATGAGAATGTGGCGTACTGTCAGAACCCTGGTTGCTGGGCACCAAAAACCATACACGGAGGCCAATCTCTATCTAATATCTTTATTAAGGAAATATATAAAAGCAATAAAAACAAGTGAAGAATATA